>NC_050581.1:72251497-72569736 GCF_011100635.1 Trichosurus vulpecula
AAATAAACCACATTTAAAAAGGGGAAATTTCAATTAATATCAATTAACTACATATTACTTGAGATTTTTATTTATCATGAAATCACTCTTCTCAGACTAAAGACAGACTGACAATGGTTGGTTGCTTTGGGTCCGGTGACAAACAGGAGAGAGTGCGCACGGGCAACCCGCCTTCCAAGTTACATGACAGGAACAATGGTGACTAGTGGAAGGCAGGTTAAGTGGGGAACAGACAAGGCACTCATGACATCTTTACTTTCTTTAACATCTTCTACATTCTCATGGGCCACCTGAAATCTTTGACTGTATGTCATGCAGGCCTGCTACAGATTTAGGTTTCATCATATCCCACTTATATCACCTTTAAAACTGCAACACCAAGTGCTTACAGTTTCTTGTTCTCCGGTTACTACCAACCCCCAACCCAAAGAAGGTGTAAAGAAGGACAGGACTTTAGGACAGAGGCACAGTGGTCAAAAAAGAAAGTTCACACTCTTGTGTTCTTTCTGTTATGCTTTTTCAGAGACTCCAGACAAAGCCATACTCTTGTAGACTAATAGTAATCTGGAAAAATACAAGTACTTAGCCCAGCCACCGTGACTCCAATAACAATTATAAAATGTCTAATAAACTTGGCATATAATGTCAATTCAAATCTTGAAAAGCAAAAATTAAGTGGCATATCAACATTAAACTTTATTGCTTCCTTTGCAGAGCCGGCCTATTGTCAATAAAAGTCATTCTGAATGAAGAAAACAGCTATAAATACTGAATAAACAAGTTGGAGTTGAAATGCCATAAATATTCCAGAGCTGTACACTACACTGGATCCCTTTCTCCTCTGCAAACTTCCCCAGCGGACTGAAATAGTCAGTCACTTGGCCAGTATCAATAAAATGCCAATGAAAAGCTAGTTGGATCCCCATATTTACAATCAATATATCATTACACATCTTTATGAAGTGCAGAATTTCCTATTTTTTTTTCCTCCAGCACCATTACACCTTCTTAAATTGGTCTCTTTTTCTTTCCCCCTGAAGCAAACAGTTGCATTGATAGTTCAGGGTCGCTGGGGTTGCTGGGAAGAATGTCTGGCTGGCTATGTCAGAAAACCTGAAAGGAAGTTGGGCCCCATCTGAATCTGGTTCCAGGTGAGTGGCCAAAAGCAAAGCTTGGAGCTGGGTGCTCAGGAGCTGGCATAGGCAGTGCCAAGACTGGAAATTGGCCTACAGATAGGCGGGTTTCTCAAAGGCTAATGGCACATTTATGTACAAAAGAAATAATCTCAGAGAGCTAACAGGGTTCTCGAATTAGAGCCATATCATTAGAGCTGGAAGGGCTTTTAGATTATTTAATAAATCTATAGGGAATTGACATAAGTCTCTAAGAACCCATTCCCCAGTAGATAAATGGTTAAAGGACATGAAAGTTCTCAAAGGAAGAAAACAAGCTGTCAATAATCCTCTAAAAAGTGCTCAAAATCATGAAAAATCAGTAAATTGTAAACTGAAACAATCATGAATTATTCCCTTGCATGCATTAAATTGATTAAAATTTCAGGGATGTAGAAAAACAGATCAATTCACTTTGGTGAAGGCTGTAGATCCTTTTGGAAAGGTTTTTGGAATTGTGGAAATTTAAAAAAAAAATTCATACCCTTGACCCACTATCAGTTTTATATTCCATGGAAGGTACTGATGATAATAAAAGACCTATCAGTCTTAAAATATTTACAGCAGACATTATTGTAATGGCAATTAATTGGAAAAATTACGTGTGCCCAATGATCAAGGAATGACAAAACAAATTGTGGTATATGAGTAAACTGTGCCAAAAGGATTTCAAAGAAATATAGGAAGACATAGGAAGTAACATTGAATGAGAAAATAATATCCAAAAGAACAATGTATACAATTACTATAACATTGTACATAAAAACAACTTTAACAGCAGCCAAAAAGATAACAAAAACTGGATGACACTAATTTATAATGCACAGATTCTTTCTTCTAACTGATGGAAAAATCATAAAGTATAACATTACATTATAATTAGTTATAATCACTTCAATATCTATAGCATCACAGATTTGGATCTGTAAGGGACCTTAGTGTTCATTACTACTAATTTCCTTATTTTATAAACGATGTACCAGAGGCACAGAGAGGGAAAAATGCTTGCCTGAGGCCACGTGACTACAGATGGTAGAGATGGTCTTCTAAACAGAGTTCTTGGACTCTAAATCCAGGGCTTGTTCCACCCTACCTTACAACCATTTTGTTCAACTGTTTGGGAGACTTTTATATTGTAAAAGTCAACTGGGAATATGCTGGGCATCTGTATGATATGTTTAAAGACATTTATCAATAAAAAATAAATAATATATCATCCAAATCCCCCAGTGCCAGAAAGGGAAATGTTTACCCAATGTTTACATTGGCCTTGGCAAAGCCAGTACAAAATGGCTAAGTAGTTATGTGTTGTCCCTCTTTTCATCAGGATCCTTATTACTTTGTTTATAATCTGCTTTGTATAAAGTATGCTTTCAGGTTTAAAGGCATTATGGTATAGTGACTTCAGAAGAAGTTTATGCAAGGTTCCTATCTCTGCAGAACTGGACCTTTTTTACAGAGGCTGGCTCTAGTGCTCTGCATGCCTTAATCTTTCTCTGATCATAAGACGCACACTTGGGAAGGTGAGTTAACACTTTGGGGCCAGTCATGGACCAATTAAAAAATCTTGTACTTAGGAGCTCTGTAGGGTAGGATAGGAAAAGCAATTCTCATCTCTTTTTTTATAGATAAGTAAGACTGAAACTGGTGACCCTGAATTCACATATCTACTTATGATTATGGAGCAATGGAGGCAATGGGAGATCTGGGTCTGGAAGCCAGGTCTGTGGGCTAGACAGTCTAGTGCAGAACTTATTACTTAAGATACAGAGCCCCTGGACCACTACCCCTGACCATCTCTTAGGGAATATCTGATTTAGGACTTAAATTTGAAGGATAAAAGCTGTGGCCACAATTTGACATGTTTAGGATACTTACAGAAACAATATCATGCTGTAAAACCTCAAAACTGCAACAAAGTCAAAATTGGCAGGCCATAAGGAAAGTACTTTTCTTTCATTCTGTGTCCTAGTACACAGAAAGGAAAACATCTGTCAATGGCCAAACAATAGGGAGATAGACTGAGCTGATCAGGTTCAATCTACCCCCTTTTCATGCTAACTTGGAAGACCTAGCTTTCAAAAGATGCTTTTAACGTGTATTCTTTATATCTAGACTTTGGAGACATTAAGTTGACTTTAAAATGTTTTCATCCAAGTGAAATGCTATTCCCTACTCAGCTATTGGTTCCACTTCCTACCCCTTTGCAGAGATTTGGTAGTCCCTAAAGAAGTCTTCCAGGAAGTGATTCCACTCAAGGGCTTCTACCCAAAAGAGGTCAAAGGCAGAAATAAAGATCCCATATGGGCCAAGATATTCATAGCTGTACTTTTTGTGGGAGTAAACAAACTAGAAATTAAGTGAGTCTCCATTAAATGGGAATGATTGCACACGTTGTTGATTTAGAAATGAAACAAAGAAATAATAATACCATAAGAAATAATTACTACAAGAAATTTAGAGACACATGGCAAGTCTCGTGTAATATAGAATGAAGAATTCAAATATGGGAGAACAATATACCATTACTATAATAATGTAAAGGAAGACAGCATCAGAATTGTGAATTCAGATTAATTGCAAAAACTGATCTTGGTTCTGGAAAAACTTTCTTTCTCAATCTAGTTTGTGCCATGGGCCCCTATGGTAGTCCGGTGAAGCCTGTGGACCCCTTCTCAGAATCATGTTTTAAAATACATAAAGTAAAATACATTGGATTATAAAGAAAACCAATTATATTGAAATACAGTTATCAAAGTACTTTCTACAAACAAGTTCACAGATGCCCAGGTGAGGTACTCCTGAAGTAAAAATATGGGGAACTGAAGGTGCGGAATGTCATATGTACTGTCATTTTGTAGTCAGGTTGGATTAGAGTAGAGTTCAGTAGGGGTAGAGCATAGATAGATAGAGAAACAAATGGTGGAAAATGAAAGTATCATCAGAGATGCAGCAGACATCGCCGACCATTTACTTCAATGCCCTCATTTTATAGATGAGGAAGCTGAAGCCCAGGGAGGTCAAGTTGTTTACCCAAGGACACACAGGTAGTAAATGCTAGAAGGTAGATCCTCTTACTCCAGAACCAATGTTCTTTCCGTTATGCCATCACATCAATGAAACAACAAACGAATAAATCTCCCTCTATAACTTTCCTCCCCTCTGCTCCCCCTATTCTCAGGAAAAGGAAATAGAACCAAAATGTGAATTTTCCCCACAATTCCGTAGTAGCCTTTTCCAGGTTTCTCAAAGTGCTGAATGATGCATAATAGCACATATCCTTAGAGGACAATTGTTTAAATAAGCTTGTTCAAACGCACCTCAGTGAAAGTAAAAGGAGCCATGGATTTGGTGTCATAAGATGCTGGCTCTCTGCCTCAGTTAAGTGTAAACAAGTTACGTTTTTCTCTCAGCCTCAGTTTCTCTTCCCTATAAAATGGGGGTTGCAATATGGGGTACTTGTTAGAAAAGCACTTTGTAAACCGTGAGCCCTACAAATGTAAACTAATTATGCATATTCCAACGATTTTAAAGTAGTGAAACCCTCTTCTTTAGTAAAACATTTATTACTACTCTCAGGAGAGGGTGATATTATTAGTTAATTGACTAGTTATTAGTTTAAATAACCTATGTTAGTGATTTTAGCTTGTATTTTATTCAATAAAATGAAAAATGTATTTTATCATTTTATAAAAACACAAAAATCTTGAAATACAATAAAAATCATCAAAATCATCACAGGGACCTTTGAATTTATGGAGTCTAACTCATTCATTATAGAAATGGGGAAACTGAGGACCAGAGAAGTCAAATGATTTGCTTAGTGTCCCACAGGTATTAAGAGGACAAGCCAAGATTTAAATTCAGATTCTCTAGGCTCTAAATCAATACTCTTTCTGCAGCTTCCCAAAGGTAAATGCAAAACATAACTAAGGGGCTCCTGTACCTCCCAGGCACAGTCTTAAGTTCCCTAATCCCTGCCTCAGGACACATTTCCTACATGGGACCAGGAGTAGAGACAAGGCATGGAGCTGTTTCCCTTCTCCCAGTTGGAGGATTGAATGGCACCTCAGCTGGGCACCTCTGCCTCTCCCAGCCCCGGGGGTAGAAACAGAGGGGACCAAAGAGTACTCTAGTCTATGGCTGCCAGGATATTCCTTTAGGCCCTTGTACTCCTGCCCCATCTGCAATAGAGCAGGTTGGCAGGGACCTTTCTGGTGAAGAGTCCTTGGTTCTAACTGCCTGCAGGATGGGCCTCTGATGAAAGGGGCAGGAAATGAAGATGACACC
Source organism: Trichosurus vulpecula (assembly GCF_011100635.1). NCBI lineage: Eukaryota > Metazoa > Chordata > Mammalia > Diprotodontia > Phalangeridae > Trichosurus > Trichosurus vulpecula. The sequence goes on from NC_050581.1 coordinate 72,256,960, forward strand.
CAAAACCATACCACCAGCAATGCAAAAAATCCAAATGACGGCACATTCCCCTTCAATTTCCTTTTGTCCCCCCAATAATTTTAACCGTTGCTTTCCCAGGCTTCTGTTTCCAGGTGTCTGATAATGTCTTACAATTGACAACTGTGACTTACACTGCAAGAAAAACTACCCATCCATTTTTTTGTACCTAATCTAAAAAGCTTTGGCAATTTATTTTGAAACATATTCTTCAATAAGAGTGTTACAATCAAGATTACAGAGTTAATTTCTTGACAAAACCTTTTAGTTTTACCCACAAGTTCTACTGTATTTATAACCTACTGCAAGCAGTAGACGCCAGGCACAATAATACAACTCTAATAGCAATAAATAGATGAAAACAACTGGAATAAGTGAAATAAAACAACGTCCCTGACACTAATCTATCCCAGTCCTTCACAGGACTGTGTGCCTCATAAATGAGCTCACTGACTATTGCTGGTTACAGTTCTATTCATTTGAAAATCACTGATGGGGCAAGCGTGGCATTTAAAATACAAATCAGTGAGAAAAAATGCTTTTAGAAAGGGGGTACAATGTGAATGCAAGCAACTGGACAAATCTGCTTTGTAGTCATAATTATCTGAGTACTTGAAATGTTAAAATCTGCTTTAGCCCAAATCCCTCAAACCACATAGGGATCACCTGAAGGTCTGGGCTTGGATTACGCAGATTGGCTGTCTACACTGTTTGTATTTACCATAAAATTATTCCATACCATTTGGCCTTTTGTGGGACAGCAGGTCTGGCATTTGTCTCTTACCCTTTGTCTTAACTGCTTCATACAGAAAACCACATTGAGATGGTAATAAATGCTGGAGCTCCCTATGAACCAGGGTGAGTGCAAAGAAAAATCAAACCCAGTGCCCAGCAGGGTCTTTGCTTTTCTGCCAGATCAGGACTGTCCATGTGGTATGCTATATGTCCTGCTGACAAAGGACAGGATGTGGGATTCCAAAAGAAAAGCCCAAGGAGTGATTGTTCCTGCCTTCCTTCCCTCCCCACCCCCTACACCTCCTGTTGTTTCATTTTTAAGGTTAGTGGAAAGAGCTAGTTTCAAAAGCCCTGGAAATGAAATACCTCTATTTCTGAGTCCCCAGGTCATGGCGGAGGAAGAGGCAAGGCTGAGCCTTCCACCTTAGCTTCCCTCCCAGCTCAGGACTCAATGGCTTGCACTGAGGGATAAAAAGGCAGTATGGTCCCCGTGGTGCAGGCAGACCTGCTTTCTTCCCCCGACCCCCACCCCCATCCCTGAGCTGAGTCTGCCAACCAGGGGGCCAATTAGTGTCAATTACAAGGGGGACCACTGACTGGTAGGAGCTCCACTGACATCAATAACTCACTTCATACAGGCTTCCCCTTCCAACCATCACACAGTGATGACTTTCAGTCGCTAGCAATTTGGGCTGGATTTGAACTGATGACCTAGACGTGAAAGGTCCTGTATCCATTAGCAAATCCCTAGAGGCCTCCCTAACATCAATTTGAATTTTTTATTTCTGAAGTCCTTTTTACAAGGCTCTAGCCAGAGTGCTCAAATCAACTCTAAAGGTTGACTTTCAGGGGTGTGATGTCACCCGGGGCAGCTGCCAGCCTGCAAGGCAACTCTGGAGAAAGTCATTCCCATCCAAGTACCCAAGGGAGGTACTCTGTAGTGACCTGTTCTCCGAAGAAGCACCAGGGGCCTTTAAAAGTTCTGGCCAGACCTTTCTGTAAGGGAATAGGCCCCTCCCTGGGTAGAAGGAGGGTAAGAAAGTGTCTGAGGGTGCTGCTAGGCCACCATTTAGCCAAAAGCTGAGGGAAACAAATAGCCAGAAAGAGTTAATTGTCAACTCCAGCTTCTTCATTATCCCCCAAGGAAAAGGCCAATTTTTAGCAAGCTGTGGGCTATTCCTTCCCAATGCTTCACAGAGCTCCAGGAAGATGACTGCAAAAAAGAAAATGGGGGCCCAAAGAGACAGGGAAGAGTCTGTAAGCCAAGTCTATGGCAAAACCAAGACTTGCCTCTGACCCACCAGTCTGATCCCAATAGCAAAGAAATGAGAAAGCTTGTAAAAATGACAGGCTGCTTTCATACTCTTTGAAAAAGTTCTGAAAAGAGAAACGCATACTAAAAGAACTCACCTGGAAGAGGATCTGCACAATTCCATGAATGATACACATACGGCGTCCCAAAAAGACAAAAAATGGCACCACCAGCTCGATGAAATGATTACTTAAGGTCTCAAACTGGTGAAACCACCATGGTGACTGGTGCAAGTAGTAGGCGATAGGGTTAGGTACAGGCTGTGTCTGTGGAAAAAAGAGAATAAGTCACCTATATTAACTGACTGAACAAGCATAATAAAATCTTTTATCCTAAATTGTCTTTCACAGAGAAAGAAATGTATTGGGATGTCAGAGCTGAAGGAGTCTTAAAATCATTTGAGTCCAACCCCTGCCCCCCACCCCTCTTTTTCAGCCTGAGTTTCCCTCATCTCATCCAGGTTGGAAGTGTTGTGGCCACTCTTAGGCCTGATCCCACTACTGGTCAGCATGGAAGCTTTGATCTGCTCCATTTCCAATCTGGGCTGGTTCAACTCCTCCTTAGGCATCCTGGTGGCCTCTCATTCTTGGGGGCTCATTATACTGGTGCTGGACTACAAGAGGACATCTGATGGGTTCAGCCCACTGTAGTTTAGGGATTACAAACATGCACCCACCCAGCCCAACCTCCTCATTTTACAAAGGACAAAAACCGAGGACTCTTGAGGTGCAGTGACTTTTTGAACATTTATTTACATAGGGATAGATTTGAATGCAGGCATTCAAATTCATTTTTTGAGCACCTGTTATACGGGGTATCCCAAGAGTCTCAGTGAAGTTTTAAGCTAATATAGCTTAGATTCTTGGGCCATTTGGTATATAAGTCACCAGTGTTAACTATACACCATGCTGTACATGTCCTAGAATATTAGATTTACAAAAGGGTCACAGGGCTCTAATGAAAAGGCCTTGAGAGGTCATTTAACAGAAGCACAAACTGAGGCTCAGAAATGGGAAAGTGATCTACCCAAGGTCATATATCAAGTTAGTAACAGAACTGAGCTCAGAGCTTTGTCTTCCAATCTAGTTGGTGACCAATGAATTAAACTGAATTGTTCAAGTCCTTCCCAGGAATTCTAGACTAACTAATGAGTTACAGTATATATTGCTTGTGCTGTCTGTCCTCATTTAAATCAGAACCTCCTAAACTCCAGGTACTTTCTGTTTAATATATAAGCCTCCAAAATTTATAATTTAGAGAAGAAAAAAATAAGTGACTAATTAAGTAGCATAACAACTTTAAATAGTAACAGTTAATATATTATACATTGTTAGGGTTATAGGATTAGTTTATAGCATTTTAAGTAGCATAACGCTACCAACTGTGGCATTACATGTATGTGTACACACACATACACACACACACACATACACTCTTTTTTCCTTTAATACAAATTCAAATTCATTATATTTGTTTTAAAACTCTGACAGCACAAAAACTGAAAATATCCATTTTAATTGGAGGAGACACAACACATCTTTAAATTATTTGTAGCTAAATCAAAAATACAAACAATACAGGGGAAAATTTCACTGTGCATGGCAATTGACCATGGTTGTGCTGCCAAATCCCACAACTATTGTAATTCCTTATTAGCAAAGCTGGAATTAATAAAGCTGTTTCTTTCTATGGGTTTGAGGCTGCTGTAACCCCTAAGGACAAGAGACCGCATCCTTCCTTCCTCTGACACCGGGACAGGAAGAAGCAACCCAAGGGGTCAAGGAGTTCTGCCAAGTCCATTTCAACAAAGAGGTGGGAGGTCATGGTCTTCATACTTCCTGGGTCAAGAAGGTGAAAGGTCTGAAATGCCCTGGAGGGCTTTTCCTTGGGTAGAAACTGTTTCAAGTGAATGTGGAGCATTTTTTCTCAGTAAACTCTTCTAGGACAATCCCAAAGCTGTTTTGAGATACTTTTTGTCTTTTTTTATGTGGAAGAAAATCAGGAATCAGGCAGAAAAGATTACAAATGGAACTAGGTGTGATCTTCCTTAAGTTTTGAGGAAAGAAGTTGTTTACATAGCTCAGTACCGAGAGCAGGCAGCTGAAACCAAGGAGACAAAGTAAAATCAGGACACTTCATCCCTTCACTTCACTATTATCCTAAAATGTGATAAATGTAAAAAATTTCTTAGTTCCACCAATTATTGAAGAATATCTTCACTAAAATGGCATTTGATTTTTTAAAAGGAAATTGCAAGCTCAAAACCTTTAGTTTGGGCTGTTTTTTTCGCTGACCCCTGCTTACTCAGTTAATGCAAATTGACAAGAAAGGCAGTTTTTAATTGGGAGACCAGCCTGTTCATTATTCCAGGGAGGGTGAAGGATGAAGAGATCAGATTGGAGGAGACAATCAATCAATCACTCAAAGCCATCAAAGCCTTTTCTGCCAGAAGTATGAAAGAATCCCCACTGGCTAACTATGATTTTTATAAGGTAGAAGGGAAGGAGGGGAAAGGGCACTGATTTGGATAAAAGGCACAGTAATCCAAGCTTTCACTCAAATCCCCAAACAGCTTGGATTTTTTTTTTTGGATGTACAAAAATATGCTGCTGGTTTTTAAAAACCAAACCAAAACCAATAAACTTAATTCTGGAAATTCTCAGCCACTTGGTTCAAGCCGGGTGCCCATGTGAAAAGGAGAATCATTCAACACAGAATCTGACATAGGATGTCAGAACTTAGGGGTCATCTAATCCAAACTCCCCATTTTAAAGATGAGGAAACTGAAGCCTAGAGAAGGGATGTGACTTGTTGCAAATCACACAGCGATGTTGGTGGAAGAGGCTTGATTACTAGAACTTTAGGTCTCCTGATGCTTAGCTCCATGCTTGATCCACTAACCATTCCTAGGATCATAAACCTTATAGCTAAAGAGAAACATAAATATCACTTATTCCTTCATTTGATAGATTAAGGAAACTGAGACTTAGAGAGAGGAAGTAAGCCCTGTGGCTTCCTGGGTTTTTACTAGGTCCTTTGACTTCTAAACTAATACTCTTTACAAATAGCTATCCCTGCCTCTCATTAAAAGCCTTCAGTTCTTCCCATCAAGGAATATTTGGTGAATATCCAATAGGAACACAAAATTCTGCTAGGCATAAACATAATATTTTCCCAATGTCAGGAATGGCGGAGTTTGTTCTCAGAGTTCTCAAAGATCTCCAAGTTCAGATAAATATTACGATATCCCAGTGATGGGAACTTTTAGGAAATTAGCAAACTTTAAAGGAACCAAATGCTTTTGAATAAGAGGGCTTAGCCAGGCCTATATCTAGGAAAACACAGAACTGTCTACTCTTGTTCCCATGCTCGATGCTCCAAAAAGAATTCCACTGGGCAGTAGAGCCCCAAATGTGATTAGGCCTTAGGGCAGAGATTAGATTCTGGAACCAAATATCAAAGAGTTTTATGGCTCTCTAACAGAAACAAAAGGATTGAAACAGTTTTCAATTAAACAACAAAATTTTTACTGAGCACCTGTGTGTCTACCACTGTCATATGTGTTGTAGAGGATTCCCAAAGACAAATTTAAGACACGGTCAGTCCGTAAGGAGATGTAGGTGTGTGTGTGTGTGTGTGTGTGTGTGTGTGTGTGTGTACATAAGTTTTAAGAATAATGCTCTAAGATATAAATTTCATGAGGTAAGGGGGCACGTGACCATACACACTCTAAACATACTTAAATAGCCTCTCGGGGGTCTCAGTTTTCTTCACGTGGAAATCGAAGGAGTTGGATTAGTTGATCTCTATGCTTCCTGCCATCTCTGGAGCCTAAAAATCCATAAGACTAGAACCTATGTCTACCTAAACTTATACAGGTTAAACAACTGAACAACACAATGGTCTTGTCTTTTCTAAACTTTATCTCCCATCTAACACTTGCCACGGTGTAATGTACATAGAAGACAATAAGAATGTGTGTACAGAGGGACAGAAAGCAGTATTACATTGTATATCCTGAAGTAATTTGGGAGAAAGTAGGACTTGTGTTAAACCTTACAGGATGGGAAAAGTTTGGATTGGGGGAGAAGCAGACAGGCATTATAGACTGGGTGGTGGAGAGAGAGATAACAGGAGCACTGTCATGGAGAGGCAATAGAGTTGGGAGGGGAGGAGCAGTAAGTGGACCAGGTTGTCTGGAAGGGAAAGGTTCCTGTTAAGTCCTTTTACTCTAACTATGGATAGGTGAAGTTGGGTCATATGAACCTGGGCGGGTTCCTAAGCAAGAGAATGATGGAATGGAATTTAGCTATTAGGAAGATTTACATCAGTGTAGTGCTGACTCTTAATGAAAGGAGAGTCTCAAATCTAAATGGTAACAGTGTTCATGAATGGCCAGGACTTAACTCTAGAACCAAGTAATCAAGCTCTAAAACAATCCACAGAGAGAATCTGCTCCTCCTAGACTGAAATAACAATTCTACTACAAGAGGCTTTTTTCCTTCTTGCTTTTGCCCAGTCTTTCATAGCTATGGCATGACTTCTGCAGACCCAGCATGAAAAACAGTCACTTTTCAGTGAAAACATAAGTCAGTTGTCCGACAAGTAACTGGCTTCCTACTAAATCATCTAAGAACGGAGGAGTAGTAGAGGGAGGGAAGGAGAAGCAAAGTAAAGACAGCACTGCCTGTGTGTGTTCCTTCAGAATGGGCTCCATATGTCTGCAGAACATGGGAGTTGTGTGATGCAGTTTTCCCAGTGAGAATAGACTGTTTACTCAATAAAGAACATTGAGGTAAACTCTGTTTGCTGAGTTGGTTAGTGAATTAAGACTCCCCCCAATATCCCCAACCTACAGGCACCTGTGATGCTGGAAAATTTTTGTTTTCCTTAACGTGTTCAGTCAACAGTGGCCTGTTGGCACAGGAGAGGGCTTCCTTCTCTTCCAGCTCTGACCTGCAGCTCTCCCAGTAGCATAGCTGAGGTTGGGAAAAGGCATACACCAGAGTTTATTTTAAGAGGGGAAAACTGCAAAATTACATAATTGTGGTGCTTTGTGTACTTTTCCACTCCATTTGTTTCCGGCAAAAAGCTCTGAATAGGGCTCACTGTCTCCACCATTGGAAGGGGGTGAAAAAGATCCAGTTGCCTTTGATGGGTAATTTGGGGGTTTGTTATAGTCTCTCTCAATTGCCTGGCTGGCTAATTAACCTGAAATGCTCTGGAAAGTCTTCAAGAAAGCACTTTAATTTTAAGATACATGAGACAGAGATAGAGAAGCAGTTTGGGGGCGGGGAGCAGTGAGGATGGGAAGTAACAGCCACTCATCCTTTAGGAACTAGAGCAATATGTTCTAGGCCAGTAGGTCAGTTGACTGGAGATGAGAGAGACAAAGCAGAGTCCTTGATTAATTTAGTGATGTTATAGTAACTCAGAATTAGGAGTACATGAGCTACTATTCCGGGACACAATGCCATCATGGTACACACTCCTCCCCCTTGTCATAAGCACTCCTGCTCCAAATTCTTGGTGGCTAACAAGAGCTTTCTGGAATTAAATGTGGGAAAGGAAATTCTTATGACTGTAAAGACTCACATGTACCTAGGTTTATTGGCTTTATGTAGGGAGCAGAATTATCCACTGTAACTTGATCTCAAATTTACATATGCTTTCATGAGGCTTAGTTACAAATTTCAAAAATATACAAAATAAAATATCATTTTCTCTTAAGAGTGTCTATGGATCAATTACATGTAAAGTGAGTAGACATTAGAATACAAAGTATTTTATCTTATGGTTTCCTGATAGGCAGCAGGCCATAGGATCTGAAGTCAAAGGACCTGGGTTTGAATCCTGGCTTTGTCACTTACTGACTCTTGGCGGACAGGGCAAGTCAATTCTCCTTTCTGAGTCATTTTTTCCATTTGTAAAGTGTGTGAGAGTGTGTGTGTGTGTGTATGTGTGTGTATTCAGTGACTTTTTAAATTAGATTTTTAATTTTTAGTTTACAGCACTCAGTCCCACAAGTTTTTGAGTTCCAAGTTTTCTTCCCCTCCCTCTTCTCCCCCTTACCCCCAAGACAGTATGGAATCTGATATATGTGCTACATACACCTTCACATTAAACTTATTTACATAATAGTCAAGTTGTAAAGAAGAATTATGATGCATGGAATGAATCATGAGAAAGAAGAAACAAAACCAAAAAAGAAGAGAAAAAAAAAAGGAGAGCAAATAGTTTGCCTCAGTCTGCATTCAGACTCCACAGTTCTTTCTCTGGATGTAGATAGCTCTCTCCATCACGATACCTCTGGAGCTGTCTTTGAACCTTGTATTGCTGAAAAGAGCCAAGTCTATCAAAATTAGTCATCACAAAAGCAATATGACTGCAGTTGTGTACAATGTTCTACTGGTTCTGCTCTTTTCAGTGACTTCTGAGATCCCTTTTACCTCTAAATCTATGATCCTAGGCTCTTAAATGACCCATGAAATATGCCACTTTGCCCAACTAAATGGTACTGAAAAAGTAAACTTTCCTCTCTGGGAATATAAATAGTCTCAGTCTTTTTTCTTTGTCTCCCATACATTTTATGTTGTGTAAATTCTGATTTTAAAATAATGCATCTTCTTGTTATAGCTTAAGATTTTACAGCAGGAAGGGAACCTAGGGATTGTCTAGTCCTAACCCATACATTTCACCAATGAGAAAACTGAGGCCCAGAGAGGTTAAGTAAATTACTGGGGATCACAAAGATAATAAACAGGGATTTGAATTCAGGCTCTCTGATTATAAATAACCCTAACCTCTCTCTTCTACATAACGCTCCCTCTCTAGAGAAAGTTTTAGGTTCTTCTACACTGCATTATTGTTGTTGAGTTGTTCCATTTGTGTCTGACTCTTCATGATCCCATTTGCGGTTCTCTTGGCAAAGACACCTGAATGGTTTGCCATTTTTTTTTTTTTACAGATGAGGAAACTAAGGGAAATGGGGTTAAGTTACCTGTCCAGGGTCACATAGCTAGTAAGTAGCTGAGACAGGATGTGAACTCAGGTCATGCTGACCCCCAGGCTTGGTGTTCTATCCACTGTGCCACCTAGCTGCCGGTTCTGAAGTGCAGGCTAAGGATAAGGAAAAAAAATATGTCCCAATGTTCAAAAACAAACCGCTGAGAGGGGCCACGGTTATGTGCAAGATGCCTGAGAAAAAGTGGCTACACACACACACACACACACACACACACACACACACACACACACACACACACATAGACACACACACACACACACTCACACACAGCCCTCAAAGGAGTTAAAGAAATATACATAAGAAAGGCAAGAATGTGGCTAGACCAAAGAAGATAAAGACCTTAAATAGGGTCTCAATTTTCTTCCAGTTTCCACAGCTCCAGCTTTTCCCTACTCATTTGCATGGGAGAGAAAAAGAGTTTTAGAACTAAGAATCTAGGAGACTCCAAATCCTAGTGCCCTCGGCAGTCTGCTGAAAGGATAACCTCTACATGGATGATAACTAGGTATAGCTTTATCTATTAAGTAGGGAGCCACGTAGACTTGCTAGCTAAATCTTAAACTAGAAAGAGATATCAGATGTCCAGGAAATGATGATTAAAAAAAAAGTCTGAGTTACCAGCTAGCTAAGAGTGGCTCTTCCCTGTGTTCACTGGGGAGAGTTTTTTTTTTGAGGGGGGAAAGCAGGGCAATTGGGGTTAAGTGACTTGCCCAAAGTCACACAGCTAGTAAGTGTATCAAGTGTCTGAGGCCGGTTTTGAACTCAGGTCCTTGACTTTGTGCTCTACTTACTGTGCCACCTAGCTGCCCCCACTGGAGAAAGTTTTAGACAACATTCTGAAAGAAATATACAAACCATTTACTCCACAGAAAAAGAAGGGAAAAAAACAACACCAGGAAGGATCTCTCCTTCAGTATAATGGCTATACATGTTATAAGTTTCTGCTTTTTAAAAGACCTATAGAAAACCCTGGCACTTTAAAACTGAAAGAACATTGCTGGATCTACTCATCTTTCCATGAAGAAGAAAAACCCCAGATAAAGAATTCATCTGAGTCTAGAAGCTGGGGAGCAGAAAGAAACTCTACAACCGAATGCACAGTGGAATTGTGTTTGGCTCTGACCTGCATTGGGATGTGACACCAATAAAGTAATACCACGTGAAACTAGTAGGGAGTAATTACAAAATTACAAAATAAACAAGACCCGTATCATGCAGGTCTGTTGGGAGTAGCAAAAAAAAAAAAAAAACACCGCCAGAAGATGTAAGAAGCCCTGTGGCATCAATGGCAAGTTTCCTATCAATCCCAGCCACACATTTGCTACTTGCATCCTAGCTACATGTGTTCTCTCTGTGTGTGCCTCTCTACATGTGATCCTACATGTGTGCCTTTTGACACTGCTCCCCTATATGTGCTTACTCTTTCCACCGACTGTATATGTACTTGTGGAATTTTGGGGGGAAAGGATTTATTGCTACTTTTCTTGTTATTGCAGTCAATACTAATGCTTTCAACTTATTGTGTTCTCTGACTTATCAGTAAAAGTAAATGCATTGGTGGAGGCTCATGAATTATGGATTTAAGTAGATCTAAACATGCAGAGGAACTCAAAACTGGTGAAACCTTGTCTGGAGAACCCTTTCTGTGAATTGGGGTTGCCCCAACAGCTACGTTATTTCTCTGTTTTCATTTTGATTATTCTTTGATTCTTGGGATTCATAAAGAAACATGAAACCACAATGGCTCAGTAGGGTTAAGGAAAAGCATGGTACAGCTCCATCTTTCTCTCCCTTTGTTCACAGCTTTTCCAAGGACCACAGAGGGAGAGTTGCCAGTAAACTAATTTTTGCTACTTCACTTAACCAGCCTGCAAAAATATGGATGTTGTTTTTCTTCTTGGTATTACACCAGTATATCCAGAAACAATGCTTATTTGGGGCTGGTTGTAGGTTTAACAAGCCCCCAAAATTCATTTTCTAGGAGAAATTAGACACAGTCCATTATAAGGACTGTCCTTCAAACCTCTCTAGATTAGTAAGACCTACTAGAGTTTGCGCTCTGCTGGAAAACTTTTTGAGAATCCATGTTACAGTGAATATGTTACAATGAAGCATCAGAAAAGGACTGATCTCAAGAGTGTCAGACCATATGACATACTAATACACATATACACAATACATTGTATTTGGAATTGGAAGACCCAAGCTTGAATCCTGGTTCTGTTATTTATCACTTGTATGTCTTAGGCAACAAAAACGACAAAACAAAGAAACAAAAAACCCAACCTCTTTGGGTTCAAAGAGAGCATGTTATTGGACTAGAAGTTTTCAATGGTAAGTTTCAGCTCAGTCTTATGATTCTAAACAAAACACAATCATCCCCTATCCCTGAGCAACAGACACAATCTGTATTTCTAAGAGGTGTGGTTGCAAATAACATCTTTTTAAAAATGAGACCTGATCTTCAAACTGAACAATACTGTCTTCATGTGTACAGTGTAAAAAATAAGTGTTCAACATTGGTTCTTTTAGGCACATGAGCATGGGGTGGTAACTATAGCCTACATCCGTTTAATAAGGACATCAGCAATATAGTTAAAGTATTAGGTTTTTGTCCGTCTTGAAGGTTAAGCTCTAAAACATTTGAGTTCAGGGGCAGCTAGGTGGCGCAGTGAGTACAGTACTAGCCCTGGAGTCAGGAGGACCTGAGTTCAAATCCAGCCTGAGACACTTGACACACTTACTAGCTGTGTGACCTCGGGCAAGTCACTTAACCCCAATTGCCCTGCCTTCCCCCCTCCAAAAAAAACCCACAAAAATCTGAGTTCAAACACACATCCATTATCTTTGTCATTTAAGTATTCTAAGGTTCCAAAGGTCAGAGGTTAGAGTTATCCATCACTTAGTTAAAGTGATAGAATATAAAATTTCAGAGATGGATGGAGCTTCATAGTTCATCTAGTTCAATGATCATCTAATCTGTGGAAGGAAAGCATCTAGTGAGTGAGGGGCATAATTGCCTTCTGAGGCAGGATACTTCACTTTTGGGTTTCTCTAATTCTTAAGAAGTTCCTCCCTGCCCCGCCCCTCCCCCACAAAAAAAAAAAACAAACTAACCTGCATCTGCCTCTTTAAAACTGCCACCCATTGCTCCTAGTTTGGTTCTCCATAGAGAAGTCCTTTAAATGCTTGAAGACATATATTATATGTTTTCCTAATTCTTCTCTTCTCCAGGCTTCAAATTCCCAGCACTTTTGAGAGATCTCTGTATGGCATGCTCTTTAAGCTCTTCACTATCTTAGTCACCTTCCTTTGGATACTTCAACTTATTAATGTCCTTCCTATATTGTGCTGTCTAGAACATAATACATCTTTGTTTTCCATAAGAATAGCCTGAAGACTCCAGAATTTACAGTCTCCACTCTCTTACGTAAAAAAAAAAATCAGGATACTATTTGCCTTTTCCAGTCCTTGGCATCTCTCTCATTTTCTGTGATCTTTCAGAGGTCATTGAGAATAGTTCAACCATCTGGGCCTAGAATTCTTGAACTCACCAAGGACAGCTAGGTACTCTTATTATCCTTTTATCTTGGGTTTCAAATTTCTATTAGTCATTTTTAAATTCTGTCCTTTCTAGTCCAAACATTATCCTCCTTGTCTGAGAAAACAGAAGCAAAATAACAGTTAAATAGTTCTGTGCCTATCCAAGGCCAACAACTCACAGATCATCGGCCATTGACAGGAGGACCTGCTACCTGGGAGTTCCCCTTTTTCCTCTCCCCTTGCTCCAGATTGCCCACAGCCAGAATTCATCCAGGTATCAGAGAACCTGATGGGGCATCAGTCACAGGCTGCCTCTTGCCCTAACCTTCCTGACAATTCTCCCACCCCCTGCCTCCTCCCTCTGCGACATACCAGCTGGACACTGACCCCATCCCATCCCCCCCATCCACTGTGTGAGAGAACCCAGAATTCCCATTCTTCTCAGACCCTCAAGTATCCTCTGGTAGAAGGGTGTCCTCCTGGCTCCTTCTCCTCCCAAGAGTAGACATGGTTATCCATACCATTTGATGACCAAAGATTCACTAACTACAATCCTTGTAGCAAGGCCTTACCATGTGCCCTGCTTCAACCCCAGAGGTTAACTTTTTGTGTGTGTGATGGACCTCTTTGGTAGTCTCATGAAGCCTTTGAACCCCTTCTCATGTTACTATACTTAAATGCATAAAATATATGGGATTTTAAAGGAAACCATTATTAAAAAAAGTTCACAGACCCAGGTAAAATAACTCCTGCCCCACTCCCTCTAGACCCCAGGCTCTTCCATCTAAAGTGCTTAAAGACTCCTGGGCCTCACCATCTATCTGTCCCTCTGATGAATGCTTAGGACTCCTGAGCCTTCCCTTCCTGCAGCCAAGCTACCCTGTATAGATGCCCTCTCTCCTAATTAGAGCATGAGCTCCTTGAAAGCAGAGAACTTTTGCTTTTCTATTTTTTATTCCCAATGTCAAGTACAAGGCTTGGTAAACAGTAAGCACTTATTAATGCTTTTCCATTCATTCATTCATTCACCACTAGTAATGGTGTAACCCTTTCTTTGATTGTTCTGTTTTTCCTAAAGAAGCAAAAAACTCCAACTTTTATTTTTTGTTCTCCTTAGTACCTCTTACCAGCCTCGGCTTTCACTGAGGTTGTTGCTCTTGGCATTGTTCTTTTAGAATTATGCCACATGCTGGCATTCAACCCATCCTTGCTTCCATCTTCTGTACATGTCTTTTGAAAAACTGAAGTTGGTTGTTGTTTGCCCTGTTCACATTGGTCTTTTTAGACAACTTTCCCCTTCATTAGAATGTTTCTCTTTTGTGTCTCCAGAATTTTATCTTTCAGAGCTTTTCCCTACCTCCGCCCCCACTTCCCATGAAGAATTTTAATCTAAAAAATCTTACGTATCCCTTCTCTAAACCCTTTGGTATCTGTCGTCTTGATAAAGCAATCAAAACAAATTTATTAAGCACTTACATTATGCCAGGTACTATGCCAGGCACTGAGTATACAAAGAGAGAAACAGTTTTCACCCTCAAGGAGCTTACATCTTCTTGGGGGAGAAATTATGTACATAAATATGTATGAACAAAATAAACAAAACATAATTTTTATGGGGAGACACCAGGAGTTGGGTAGGGATGAGGAATGGCCTCCTGAAGAAGATGGTGCTTCAGTTGGGCTCTGAAGGAAACCAAGGATTCTGAGAGGCAAAGAAACAAAAATTTATTAAGTGCCTACTATGTGTAAGGTACTGTGCCAAGTGATTTACACTTACAGCATCCTGATTCTAGGCCCAGCACTCTATGCACTGCACTATCTACTTACCTTGAAGGGAATAACATATGATAAAACTGGAAAATCAGTTTGGAGCCAGTTTATGTAGGGTTTAAGTGTTACAGAAGAGTTTTTATTTGATTCCAAATGTAAAAGGGGGTCACTTGAATTGTGGGGGATTTTTCCCCTCAAAGAAGGGAGTGACATTATCAGACCTCTGCTTTGGGGATATGTGTTGGTAAGCAAAATGGGCTCTCAGCACTTAGTTCAAGTGCTTAGCCCTTGAAGAGTTTGGCCTTTGTTTCCTTGATTAGATTCGGGAGTCCTTGGCGGCTTCCTTGCCTCAGGGGAGGGCCTAGTTTACACATGAGTTTGAGTGACATGTTTGGGACATCAGAAGCTTTTAGACCACGTGGGTTTAAGTTGTCTCTTCGTGAAGATACTAGGTCACGTGGGTGAGTCACATGTGTGACTTACCCTGGACACTGAAAAAGATATAAAACCAGGGATTGGCTTTCTCTTTTTCAGAGCTCTTACCCACAGCCATGGTGGCTCGAGTGACTCTGGAGCAGCCCTTGTTATGAGCTCCTGGGCTGAACCTAGATGTTGGTAACTATGAATCTGTATTTGGTCTGTCTGTCGATGTTTGTAATTTGTTTAGGGCTCTCACTCTTGGTGGCATGTGGAGACTCCGGGCAGCTGTAGCTAAGAAGCCCTGCAGCTCGTAAACCTGGATGCTGAGACTTTGTTAAACTCTGGTAACTATGTATTGGGATTTGAATCAGACAAGGTCTGTCTGTCGATGTTTGTACTTTGTATTTTGCTCTGAAGGTCAGGGTGCTGGTTTTTTTCCCCTGAACTAAGTGAATGATATTTGTATGCTGAATTAAAGTAAGCTTGTCAACCCCTTAATGTTGCTTTCCTTACTAAAGCAGATCAAAAGAACCTGTGCTTTTGCAGTGTGCTGGTAGCACTCTTGATGTTGGGCTTGTGTTGGTCTTTTACCCCCACAACAGCTGCTTGCCAGATTGTTGAAACAGGATATAACTTTGGTACTTGTGTGGAGGAGGTATTACACAGGGGAGAGACTCTAGGAAGGGAGACCAATTAAGAAGTTATTGCAATAGTCCATGGAAACATAAACTAGAATAATCATCATGCAAATAGAGAGAAAGGGTCAGATGTAAGAGGTATTAGGGCAACAGAATGGGCAAGACTTGGCTACTGATTGGATATGTGGAGTGAAGGAGAGTGACAAATCATGGATTACTCTGAAGTTATGAATCTGAACATCCATGACCAGAAGGATGATAGGGCCCTCCTAAAATCAAAGCTTTATGCCAGAATATGTTCAGTTTCCTTTTCTTCTCTATCACAAATTCTAAGAAATCAACTCTCCCCAAGATTTCCATCATTTCTACTCCAACAAATACACCCCCATTAGTAAGAATAAGATCTGGAACAAAATTTCCCTTCACTGTTTCTCACTTCCTGAAGGATGAAATTATCTTTAAATCAAGTCAAAAAATTGTTAGCTGCCTTAGCACATGGGTGAATAACTGAAATCTGATATGGCTACTACAGCAGCTCTCCATGCCAGGTTCATGATCTATTTCCAATTATTTATCTATTCTTCCTTCTGTCCAAATAGCCCATAGTATATTCAAATGAAAATATCACTTCTTGTTTCTGTCTCAATTGATATTTCACCCAGATCCTTTTCACCTCAGTTCCCTTCTCTGGTTCCTGGATTTCCTCACTTGAGTGTATCTTCTTTAATACACACTCCTCTTTTCCCTTCCCCCTTTCTAACCTGAATAAGGTATATGCCCTTCTAGAACTACCTTCTAGTCACGTGCCCCAACTTAACAAGCCTCAATCATATCTAAGAGGTCAAATTTGTCTAATTTCATGAAGATCCCTGGTTCAAGTTATCCATATTTTATGTAGTTGATACTGAGGATGCTGAGGACCTATTAGCTGATATGCCTTTAGCTAAGATGTTTAATGACAAAGAATGAATAGCTTAATTATGAAAGTGATTGAAGGAATTAGTAACTGGTAACTACTTCTGATGATTTCTACAATTTGAAGGGTCAGATAAAACCCAAAGAGAATTTATCTACATGTTCTTAAATCCCACTACTTTTTAATGCCTGGGCTCAGTTGAAGCTTAGTTTCATTTACCCTCAGTACAAAAATGCTGTTGAAGAGGTATTTGAAACCCCACAAGCCTTCTGGAGAATTCAAGTTTTTCTTCCTAAAAATACAGAATGTTTTATGAATTTTAATATTTCAAACCAGTGATTCTAATTTTTTTTCAAAAGAGCCACATTCTGAGGTTGGTGGGTTGATTCAAAAACACCATCTTTTCCACATAACCACGGGTAGTATTTGGCAGAGATATATTTTTGAAACTAGGTGAATTAAAATAACTTTGTTTGGGGAATTCCAGTAAGCCCCTTGGGACAATTGGCCACACACTGGGGTGGCAAAACAGGCCAATAAATATTTATTGAGTCCTATTATGTGTAAGACATTGTACTTAGGAGTCACTGGTCATTCCTCATAGGTTCACTTTAAACTTGATAATAAAAGTTGAGTCCTTCTACTTTAAAAAAAGATTCAAAATTTTAAATTTTTGAAGTAAGCAATTATCATCACTATTAGGATACCAATCTTAATGATGGAATGGATTCAGCATGCTGATGATAGCCAAAAGCTCTTCTTCTTCGAACTTCTTCCTACAGCTTTAAAGTTTTTACGATTCACATGATACTGGCGATGCCAGCCAATCTGGTTCATAATCTCCATATCATCTTTGATTTATCCCTCCCCCTCGCCACCCATATTCAATATGCCAAGCTTTGTCACTTTTACTTCTACCCTATCTCTCATATATGTGCCCTTCCCTCCATTCACACAGATATTACCCTATTTCAGGGTTTTGTCTCCTCTTGATTGGTTGGTCTTGGTTTCCTTCTCCAAATCATATTCAATATAGCAACTAAAATAATCTCAAGGCACAGGTCTGACCACATTTCTCCCTTGCTCAAAACTCTTTAGTGGCTTCCTATTTTCTCTAGGATTAAATACAATTTTTTTAAATCTGACATTTAAAGGCCTCTACAACTAAGTTCAAAAATACCACTATAGGCTTATCATGAATACCATTCATAATATACCCTCCAAACTGCACTGTTTCCCAATTTCAATATTCCATCTCCCATGCCTCTACCTCAGCCTTCCAGAATCTCTTTTTTCTTCAAAGTTCAGTTCCAATGTTACTCCCTCCTAATCTCCCCCACCCCAAACCAAGATCTTAGGGTTCTCTCCTATCTCTAATTAATGTCTGATCATTTTTCTTTGAAAGGCAGCATAGTAGAGTGAAAAGAGTGCTGATTGTGGAGTCAGAGAGCATAGTTTCCAAGCCTGTCTCCATTACCTCTCAGTTTCCTTACTTGTCAAATGTGGGGATTAGACTAGATTAACCCCTTCCAGTTCTAAGGCCCTCCCATAGAATGTAAGTTCCTTAAGGGATTATTTTGTTCTTGCCTTTGTACCCCCAGCATCTAGCATAGTGCCTTGCACATTAAAAGTGCCTTTAAAATATTAATAAATGTTTGTTGAAACTCCTCATATTGTTGGCATGCTCTGGTTTTGCAAGGTTCTTGATGCCTATGGTTCTTTGTGTCACATGGATATCTGAAATAGTATCTTTAACTACTGAAGCTTAGGTAAGTTAGTCTTTAAATTGAGTCCATTAAGATGAATAGAAGAGTTCACAATTTTCCTGAAACAACAATTTTGGCACCAGTGCCAAATTAGGGACATATTATTTTCAATGTTAAAAAGGCAAGATGTTTTGTCATTTTAAGAATACAATAACAATAGGTAATATCTGTGCAGCGCCTAATGGTTTACAAAGTGCCATACATTCATTAGCTCTTTGTTTCCATACAATAGCCTCATGAGGTAGGATAAGCATTATCTCCATTTTACAGATAAAGAAATCAAGGCACAGAGAAGGGAAGGGACTTGTTCAATGTCACACAGCCAGTAAGTGGTAGACCCCTGGAATTTGAAACCACGTCCTCTGAGTCCAATTCTAGTAGGCTTCCATTATTGCTCAAGAAACAGAAACCTAGGGGGAAAAATCTCCCAGAAGGTACTAAGCTCCGAAGGCACTCATTTTTGAGATTTGAAACTTTCTAACTCAAGATAGTAAATATGTCCTTGGTATTCCAAGTAAAAGTAAACTAGATATTTGGAAACTTTCTCTAGACATTTCCAAGATTCTCAGCTTAGCTTTTACAACCAGTCTCAGAATTTTGTGTCAGCATTTGCCCTTATCTGATTTATGCCCAATGCACTCAACACCTTGAAGGCTTAATCACTGAATGTTTATTTCTACCTAGACTATAAATAAACATGTTACCAGGTCACAAAGCTGTAACTAGATTTTTTTTTAAACAGAGGTAAAAAACAATAGATCTTGTAGGCAATAGAGAAGGGGAGTGACTATAGCTGTGAAAAGGGCAGTTCAACCATGGATGTAGTTGTGCCCAGCAATGGGTGATCCATTTTTAAGAGAATCCAACTTATGGCACCATAGGGATTGAAGGGGCAAGGCAGGCCCTAGGAGAGTGATATTATATGTACAGATTCTGGGGGTAGTGTCCTGGGGTGGCAAAAGGAAGTGGGATTGCATTGTAGAGGCTTGCACACAACCTAGGACACAAGGACAATAGTATGTGGACTACCATGGGAAATAAGGGTGTCCTCTGGATGTTAGCAACCTGGCACAAAGGCTCAGTCACCCTACCCTAGTTACAGCTATGCCAGCTCATTCACCGAAACTGCTTCTGCCTTGAGAAATGATTTTCTTTTTGACAATTTAAGTATCTGGAAAAAATAAATTTTCCTAATTCAGCAGATGCAATGAATTACTTAGATTGGTTACTAAAATGATACTTCTCATACATCAATTTAATTGTAAATACATTTTTTTTTAAAAAGCTAAGTAGGCTGCTTTACTCTATGGGAGAAAATAATAAAAGAAAATGAAAATAAATAAATCTAGTCCATTCTATATTTCCACTACAAACAGTGTGATGAGTCTGAAAACAAAGGTAACAGGTCAGGCAGGATAGGCCTTGTTTCCTGATGATTATAACATGCCTTAGGTGGTATGTTATCAGGCAGAATGCCAAATTAGATTAACCACTCGGGATGGGCAATGATCTCCTAAAAATGCATAGCCTGGAGAATCAGATTGCTGTTTTGAAGTAGAATGTATAAATAAAAATGAGGAAAAAGCTTAGGCCAATGGAGTCACAAGACATCCTGACATATGTATATTATTAGTACGAGCCAATTAGAGACCTTGCATTGTTCCTGAAGTATGTTTCTGGGAAGCTCCTTGTTCTTGTGTCAGAATTGGGAGGGAAGTAATTTTATGATCCTCAAAGGGGAAAACATCTCTGATGTCCCAAATCTCTTTGTAGTTAAAAATGGGGTGAGTATATGGATAGACAAAGCTCTTCCGTAGATATCCAGTGTTTTCTGGTTCTGCCCAGGATGAATTTAACACAAGGGAAATCTTCTCTTGGGGAAATCAGGATATTCTTCTTCTAGAGCCCGTGAAACGGGAAGGGGGAAAGAAAAAGCAAAGTATATGAACAGGAGAAAAAAATCTCCTTGTAACTTCATATTTCAATCATCCCGTGGGAAAAATAAACAACTTTGAATGATAGAGAAACTTTAGGCAATTTTACATCTTATTAATTAACATGCCTATCTCATTGAAAAATTCTGTCTCCTCTCCAACACAATAATAAGGTCTAGGGAAAGCCACCGGGTCTATGTCCAAACTAGCCACTGTAGTCCCAACCAATACCAAGAGAGGGCAGTGCAGACAATATCAACTACCTCCCAACTCAAGTCCTCAGCTCTAAATCTGAGGGAATTTGACACCATTCAGTTTGCTTGTATCATTTTTCCTTTATATGGATGATGCTGGCCTAATGCGCTGTTATGCATCACACAGCCAACAAACAACTTTTTGGCATCCTCAAAAAGTGCATTACAAACAAATTAAAAAAAAACATTATCTTTGCACAATACCATAGCATTGTCAATCCGGAGATAGCCACGTAGTTCAGCCTCTTTATTTTACAGATGGGAAGTTATACGACTTGCCTAAGGCCACACTGGTGGGTTCAGGGGTAGAGACAGAATCCAGGTCATTTAACACTAGAATTAGGGCTTCTCTACTTGTACCACGTTACCATGATCTGTCTGAAGCATGAGTGCTCCAGAAAAGCAGTTCTGGTTTCTGCATTTCTTATGAAGACATCACCACATGGAACCAGTGTGATTTAGTGCTTAAAGCCTTAACTTGGATCCAGAACACTCAACTTCTAATTCTGGCTGTGGCACATTATAGATGCATAACAACTCTGTATAAGTTGCTTATTCTTATTGTACCTTAGTTTCCCCCTCTGTACAAAAGGGTTGATAAAACCTGTACTATCTACTTTGCAGAGTTATTTTAAGGAAGGTACTTTATAAATGAAAGCACTGCTTACTGTGATATTATTATTATTATTATTATTATTATCCTAAGAAAGACATACAAGAAGAAGAAAATGAAAGGGATCCCAGAAAAGGAAAATGATTTAAATATTTCAAATAATGAATAATTTCATCATTGTCAGCATTCCTTCGACCACCAAAGACTGTAGCACCTCCATGACTTAGTATAAAGTATTTATGGGTTGCTCTGGCCAGAAAGATGAATCACTTGGTGACCAACCTTCTGGTGATGAGCCTCTGAAATTAGCCAGGCTGTGTTTCAGAGAGCAGGTCACTGAATCTTTATTCAAAGTTTTTTCATTTGAGTAGAAATTGTAAAAGCCTGCTCAAGGATACCTCTATCCAGAGCTATTACTATCCTGGGCAAATCAAGATTTGTCCCATGGGGCTGACATCATAGGGACTTGAGTCTTCCCTTCAGTGACTTTTGTCCTCATGCCTTGCCTTGTCATCATCAGAGAAATTGTTCCCAAAAACCTCTTTCGTGAATCCTGCGCATTCCCTTCCCCCCATCCTACGGGCAGGAAAGACTCTCTAGTGAATGGGCAACCCTATCTTCTGAAGCAAAAGCACCCACAATTAGACTATCCTTTGGTACACCCACTGCTCCTCTCCCTGCACTTGAGTGTTGCTCCTCCGTAGGAAAGCAGATATCATTTGTCTAAAAAATCATAAAGAATGCAGAGAAGCAGTAATTCTAGAAAGCTACAATGAGATGGAATCCCTTGAAATCTGAAAGAGACTGGTTGAGACAAATAAAAATTACTGTCGCTTTTTTAAATGCCCAGAAAATGTAAAGAATATATAACTTTAAGATGTGGGAAAGAAGATTTAGCTAAATTAGTGGATAATAGATGCTCTTTTCTAGGAAGCATATCACTATCCTTGCTTATTTATTCATCCATCTAATTATCTCTGTCTCTGTCTCTCTCTGATTAGTTCTCCCCATCTCACCCAGAAATGGAACAGCAGGCGCTATACTCACGGGCTCAGTCCCATTCCTATCAGCACTGGAGTTTTGCCTTGCTACATTTCCAACCTGCGCTAGTCCAGGCCTCCTTAGGAAACCTGGAAATCACCTGCTCCCTAGGGACTCAAGAAATCCACCACCCTCAGTCTCTGGGGTAGAGTAGCTGAGATTACAGGTATGTGCCACCAGGTCTGGCATCACTATCCCTATGAGGCTGACAAGAGAGAAGACAGCTTGACTTCCCATTATAAAATTTGAAAAAGGAAACCCTAAACTTGATCCAGAAAACACTTTATAGACTTATATACTTTACTGTTTTCACACTTGCAAAGTATAATACAACTTGCTGACCCTAAACATATGATAAAGATTTTTCCAGATTCTTGCCTTCTCTTCTGGGTTATAAGCTACATTACCAGGAAATGTAACCACAGAATGAATAATGAGAAATAGTAAATGACAGGTGGTAGTAGAAAGAGGAAAAGAAGAAGAGAAAGTATCTATGAGGAAACAACTAAGTACTACATAGCTTTAGGGACAGCATTGTGCAATGGAAAGACCACTAGACTAGGAGTAAAGATGTCTGGGTACAAATCTTAACACAGAAGCTAACTAGCTGTATGATTTTTCTGAGCTTCAGTTTCTTCTTTATTAAATGGAGGTAAATAATATTTACTTTACATCTTGGAACTATGTATTAAGTGCTTTTTATACTTTAAAGCAATAAAAACCTAAATTATTATATTTTATAATAGCAGGGACAAAATTAGAGGTGACAGAGCTTTTATCCTTTCTGATGATGTAAAGTCAGATTGAGATGACACAGAGTTGTTCCAACTCTCCAGAAGTCTAAACAAGAATAAATGTCTAGAGGAAGAAAAAATCTTCATGCTTTAATTAGACACATAGGATACAATTAAAGAATAACTACTGTATATAACACCTTAGATAAGTTCTGTAACTACTGTATATCTTATAACCAAAACCATTTCATATTCCTTAACCCGTAGAGCTAATCATAAAATGCTGACCAACACTATTCTCCTTAAGAAACTCCATGGTATGGATCAGCTAGGTGGCACAGTGAGTAGAGGACCGGCCCTGGAGTCAGGAGGACCTGAGATCAAATCCAGCCTCAGACACTTGACACACTTATTAGCTGTGTGACCTTGGGCAAGTCACTTAACCCCAATTGCCTTGCCTTCCAACCTCAAAAAAAAAAGAAGAGTCCATGGTAGAAGCCCTGATACTTAAGCCATTCAATCTTGAACAAAACTGAAAATTAGAACTTGTATATTAGGAAATAATTTAAGATTGACCAAGAAATAAGATTCCAGAATTCAGTAAAACCCAAATGGTCATCACATTTGGCAATCAATTCCTGATTAATTCAATAATTTCAACTAGACTAACATATATTGAGTATCTCTTATATTCAGAATTCTGTACCAGGTGATGAGGCTACCAGAATGAAATCGAATATACTTTCTCTTTTCAAAGAGTTAGTGACAGGGTAGGGGAAGTTAGTTAGTGACAGGGGAAATACCACAGTCCTTAAACTGAAAATATTGGAATGATCAGAATTATTCAAAGAAAATTATTTTAAACATAACCATTAAAATAAAACTCCTCTGCTTTTACATTTTAGAAACAGTATCGATGTTCCTGTGTGTGTGTGCATTTGTGTGTGTGTGCCTGTATGTAGGGGGGAATGGTGGTGGCACATAAGGGGTAGAGGAGAGGCTTATTTTAGTAATGTGACATCAAAATAATTAAATCCCCATAGATCTCTAAAAGCCAAAAAAACCCGTTACCTACCAGCTCTTGCTGGGAAGGGCTTTCCCTGCCCAGTCAATAGTAATATTCAGCTCATAGAAAAACACACTGGAATCTGCCTCCTTCAAGACAGCAACATAAGCCAAGGAGATGTGTGTTTGACTTGGTGCCAGCATAACCATAAAACGTTGGCAATTTACTAGAGACTCTATGCCGCACCACTCTCCCAAAGGACTTAAATAAACTTCAGATGGAGAACATATATTTTTACTTGAGAGGAGAGAGAGAAAGAAATGTGCTAGTTCATTTTTAACCTATTTCTCCAGCATTTAATGTGAAAAAGGTCTTCAAATAAGTAATGGGTTACTTTCCCTCCCCCCTGCCCCTCTCCTAGTGACCCCTGGAGACAGAGAGTTAAAAGCGTGCAAAATTGGAGAAATGCTTCACGTCTAGGTATTTGTTTTCCTGGAGAATGATGGCTACACAAGTGGATAAAAATACTTGAGGGAAGGCGACTCTAAAAGAATTCCCCTGCTTGGCTGGGCCATTTTCTATCTCAGAGTTCAGACTATTTCCTGGGGGAAATTTAGCTTTTACAGGGCTAGCCTTTTTGCTTCCTCTACTTTAGAACTGCCATGTTTGATATTGGGATATGGTGACATTTCCCCATATGTTTATATTTTCCCAGGTAGAGTTAAATTATAGATTTGAAATGGGAGGGGCGGAAGCTGATCAACTGTATATCAGAACTGTTTTCTTTTCCAGCCTGAAGTACTACCCAGGTTGCTAAAATGGTCAAAAATTTTCCTGCCCATCTAATAAAGACCACATTTCCATGGTCCACAGCAAACACGTTTATTGACAGTCCGTCTGCAGTCTCAAGCCCCACAGCCACTGGCTATACATAGAGCTGTGAGTGAATTACAACCTAATCTATTTATTCTGTATATTCTGGGAGAGATGCAGCACTAAAATTACATGTGGAGCCACTGATGTAATCACCTGATTTTCCTTTGGCAGAGTTCTTTTAGAATAAGCCAGGGCTACTTTGGGGGTGCTTCACAACTAGGAGACTAGGGATTTAGAGAAACCACAGAGGAGTGGGAAGATGGTAAGGGGTTATGATCATTCAAAAATGCTGCTTGTTCAACTCAACTTTCTTCCCCATTTGGAGCACATTTTTTACATTCCCATTTCTCAGTTAAATCAATGGGAGTTCAATTAGCCCTCACCTTTGGGTGAAGGTAGACAATGAAGAAGGATCTCCTGGAGGAAAAGACCAAGAACAATTGGAATCTGCACAGTGTTAATGGGCTTAAGTTGGAGTTTAAGTCAGTCTATCTGGTAGGGAATAATAAAGTACTTCTATTGAGAGTCTTCTGAGACTTGAAACTTCTTAGAACATCTAATGAAATTCATGTGCTTTACTCAATATCTTTATGTCAGAGACATTTCCCTCACCAACTCTAATATCACTGTACTGCTTACTTGCTAGTTTTCATTCATTTCAACTAGGGCCATTGGTTGCAGCAAGTCATTGAGTTTGCCTACCATTTTTAGTATACTTTTTAACTTTTCTCTGGATTTATAAACTGGTCAACTTAAATTCACTGAATATCAGAACTGGAAGGGGCTCGAAGATTGACCAGTCTGATTTCCCACATTTTATACATGGGAAAACTGCAAAGATGGGAAGGGACTCACCTCAAGTCACCCAGTGGTCTGGTGGTGGCATCAGAGCTACAACCTTGGTCTCATGATTCCCAGTTCAGTTTTCTTTGTACTGAACTATGCCTAGTAATTTGTTATTCAAAGTTGCTATCTTTCCTCAAAACCTGCAGAATTTTGATTTATACCTTTGTTGATTTCTTCCCCAAAATTCACATGCCATACCTATCTCTAAGCCTGCTTGTTTGATTCAGTTAACACTTTACTGAATCAAGTAGCCCATGTACTCCATAGTTAATAAGGTATAGGAAGGGGTGTGGCACAGTATGTGGACCATCTCAGGTACAATCACAGAATATATACGGGAGTCACACAGGATGAGCAGGTATGGATGTATTGTGTGATCCGTATCAATGGAAGGATTACCCACATCATAAAGCTATGGAAATATAATTGGTAGGTAGAGAGCTGGGCCTGAAGTCAAGAAGACCTGAGTTCAAATCTGGTCTCCATCATTTCCCAGCTGTGTGACCCTGAGCATCACTTAACTCTGTTTGCTCCAGTTTCTTCATCTGTAAATAGCACCAACCCTTCCCCCCAGGGTTGTTGTGAGGATCAAGTGAGATAATAATTGCACAGTGCTTGGCACAGTGTCTGGCACATAATAAGAGCTATATGAACATTAGCTATTACTATGATCATTACACATTTCATACAATTCTAACCTAGACTCATAGCCTGGACCAATATTCGCTAGACTTGATCTCCCCATTTAAATACAGTTTGAAAGCTGTCAGGTAGATGAACTAAAAATGGGTTTTCAATATCTCTCAGTGACGGTTTGGACTTCCTCTTAGGAAAAACAAGTGTCTCCCTCCACACACAGTAAGCCTTTATAAATGGACTTGAATATTTAAAAGCAATCAGGGCTGATACTGTCTGTGCCTGTGTGGGTTTCATAAAAAAGAAACGTACTGAGTGGAAACTGCATTTAAAATGTGACCCCAGATGGTGGCAAGACTCTAAAAACGCACTGCAACATGTAAAGAAAGATTAACGACCCAAACCAGGCCAAAATTTATGAGGTGAAAGCCCATGTAATCCTTGAGAAAAATGATACCAAGCACTAGACTAGACAGCTAGAAAATACCTTTGCTTAGTTCATAGAAAAATCATGTTACCTATATTTTCTGTTTTTAGGGAATGGCAGAGATATGTTTAGTGCCAAAGGTTCATTACTCATTTTTGATGTTTTATCACGATCAAGACTAAATTTTGTTTTGGAACACGAACAGAAGGGTTTTCAACCCTACTAATGAATGAGCTGCCTCCTGGCCCTGACAGCATGCAGGAGTACTGCAGCTATGCTTCTTTCCTCATCTTTCATAAAGACCAAATTCTGCCTCAAATGCTTCCCAGAGCGATGGACAGGACAGTCCCTGGTAGGATAAGCTGAAGAAGTACTATACAATCTTCTTTCCTACCAATGATCTGGGGTAAGAGTAAGCAGAGAGGGGAGTGGGTGCAGTAAGGACTTCAAAGTGGAGCTCCTCTTTCAATGGACATTTGTTTTCTTTTCTGCCCAGAAAGGAAGTTGGCCTAGAGGATTTCAAAAGTGCCTTCTAGCTCTGACATCCTACGTTCTAAAGACCCTCTCTCTCAGCTCCGAAATTCAATTTTGCATAATCTAGCATCTCATCAAACTCTGATCATGTTTCCAGAGCCTTTTAACATATTATTGATCTCCTCTGGTGGGTGAGCCAAGGAAGGGTTCTCCAGCTGTGTGTGATAAGATACCATCTCCTCTGCTCCCTTTCTCCAGCTATTGAGCTTTGAAGTCAGCCAGAGGAATCAAAAGATGTACATGAGCACACACTTCACCCCCCAGCTGTTTGCTTGTCAGGCAGAAGGACCATCATGCACAAACACACAAAACAACAACACGTGAGAAATGACCAAGCTGAGCAGTTGTGTCTCTCAGAGGAAACATGAGGCTGTGCTGTGGGGGAACAGGCAGATAAAAGAGGCTCTCTGATCACACCTTGTTCAACACAATAGCATTACAATAGAGAAGATGAGCAGATTTTGAATTTAGAGTCAACACTGTTGTGTTTGTGGTGTGCTCCAACAATAAAAACACCTCCTTTGAAATACTTAGCTGAACATTTTATGTGTGATTTTATGTTTTCAAGCATAATTTTCCATTGCTTACTGGACAGCCAAAAAAGCAGCACTAATTAACTGTGAATGAGCTCAATCTATTCTTAACCATCAGTAATATTTCTTTTAAAAACAGATGCATTAAGTGGACTTATCCACTGAGTCATTAAGGAATAAGCAATTTTCAGTATTTTCTCCTCCATATTTAATCTCCTCTCCCATTAAATACACAGCACACATCAAGACCACAAAGAACATAGAATAGTTATGCCCAGCTTAATATGTGCCAACCAGGCTGCCAGAAAGGGTTAGAAAATAATGGTGAAACCCCAAGAAACTATACCACATGGTTCAAAGAGGGGCTTGGAGAAGAGGTACAGGTCCAGCTGGCACACGGAGGGTGGGATATTTTAAAAAATAGCTTCTGAAAGTACAAAAAAGACAGAAGGATTTGTGGGCCAAGCTTCCCTACCTTTCAGGTCTCCATCTAATATTAGGTGAAAAAAGTAAAGGATAAATTATATTTCAATTTCTTATTGTTCTCAACATATGGTAAGTGGAGGGAAAAGATGGAAATTCTTCAGAGATCAAGAACATAGCTTTTCCTGCCTCCTACAGACAAACATACATGTGGGGGGGGCACCATCAACTCAGCTACTGTGTGATGGTGACATTTACAATATTCATTCCACTATTTCCTAGCCTTCACACTAAGATGATCTAGCACAAACAGATATGACAGAAATACCTCTTACTAGGCCTAGAGCCTACTGTGAAACGGAATGGATTTGGTGGTCACCTAAATCAAGACAGAAAAGCACTAGATTTGGAATTAGAGAATCTGGGTTTGACTCCTGGTTCTTCCAAGGTCACCTATGCCATCTGGGATACCTCTCTGGGCCTTAATTGTAAAATAAGGGGGTTAACTAGATGTTTATGGCTCATTTATGCAACATTCACTAAGGACCTGATCTTTGTAAGACAGCGTGGAAAAAGTCACTAGAAAGATGGCATTTGAGTGAAGAACTCTTATGTTTGTGTTTAAATCCTGCTTGTGACATATATGGGCTGTGTGACTCTAGGTAAGTTACTAAACCTCTCAGTGCCCCCAGGTAACTCTCAGACCACGGAATGCAGTGAAGGTGTCAATGGGCATTGGTAGAGGAAGTTCCTCAAAGGGAGCTTGAGACCACTGATGAAATTAAAGGTCTGGTCCCTGCTCACCATCCCTATCCCAACCCAAATTTGCAAAGCCCCGTGCTTCATGATAGGGAGACAAAAACAAAGAAAGAAAAACAACTTTAAACCCTAGGCTGTACTATGAACACTGATTTTTTTTTTCATGACATTCTTCTGGAAAATGAATGGGAGAAATTTTCAATAATTCAATATAACACCAATGTTTACTTATGTACCTGAATTTGGGTTCACTGGATTATTTGTTACTCCAAGACATGGTACTCTGGGTAGAGAATCTAGGAACTGCAGGAGATATTCTAGCACTGAATACAATGTGCTGTGAACAAAGTTTGCACTTTAGAAGGCTGGCTGAATAAATAAACGAATCACTTCTACTTTCAATGGAAAGTAGATTCACTCTCCTTAGAGACAAGTTTTTTTCTTTTGTCTCTTAGTGACTTCATCTGTTTTGATGGTTTTAATTTTCACCTCTAAGTGGATGTCTCTCAAATCTTTGTCTCTAGCCTCGACCTCCAGTCCTACATCTACTTACAAATATCTTCACCTGGTTGTCTCACCATCGCTCCAAACTGAATATGACTCAAAATAAACTTGTATTTCAACACTCCCATCACCACTCCTGTATCAGTACCCTTCCCAATATCCCCTTTTATGTTGGTCTGGCCACCATTCTTCTAGTGTCCCAAAGCAGGAAACCTTAGACCCATGTCTCTTCTTCATCCCCAACTTAATCTCTTAAATCACGTCATTTTTTCTTTTAAAATGTCTCTTGAATTTGCTCTTTCTTTCCATTCTCTATTCCTACAACCCTAGACCAGGACTTTATTACCTCATTCTCTGATTCTTTTTTTTTTAATTTTTTTCTGTATATATTTTATTTAATATTTTAGTTTTCAACATTGATTTCCACAAGATTTTTGGTTAAAAATTTTACCCTCCCCCCATTATAAGACGGCAAATATTCTGACTGCCTCGGTCCCCAATCAGCCCTCCCCTCTTTCACTCCATTCCCCTCCACCATGCCCTTTTCCCTAACTTTTTTGTAGGGCAAGATAGATTTCTATGCCCCTTTCTCTATATATCCTGTTTCCCAGCTGCATGCAAAAAATTTAATTTTGAAAAGCATCTGCTTTTAAAACTTTAAGTTCTGACTTCTCTCCTCTCTCCCCTTCCCACCCACCCTACTCAGGAAGGCAAGCAATTCGACACAAATCACACATGTATCATTATGCAAAACACTTCCACAATGCTCATGTTGTGAAAGGCTAACTATATTTCCTTCCATCCTATCCTGTCCCCCTTTCTTCAGTTTTATCCCTTGACCCTGTCCCTTTTCAAAAGTGTTTGCTTTTCATTACCTCCTCCCCCTATCTGCCCTTCTTTCTATCATCCCCCTTTTTTTTATCTTCTTCCCCTTACTTTCCTGTGGAGTAAGATACCCAATTGAGTGTGTATGTTATTCCCTCAAGTCAAATTAGATGAGGATAAGATTCATTCATTCCCCCTCACCTGCCCCCTCTTCCCTTCCAACAGAACTGCTTTTTCTTGCCACTTTTATGGAAGATAATTTACCCCATTCTATCTCTCCCTTTCTCCCTCTCTCAATATATTCCTCTCTCATCCCTTAAATTTATTTCACTTTTTTAGATGTCATCCCTTCATATTCAACTCATCCTGTGCCCTCTGTCTATATTCCCTTCAACTCCCCTAATACTGAGAAAGGTCTCATGAATTACACACATCATTTTTCCATGCAGAAATGTAAACAAAGCAGTTCAACTTTAGTAAGTCCTTTATGATTTCTCTTTCTTCTTTACCTCTTCATGTTTCTCTTGATTCTTGTATTTGAAAGTCAAATTTTCTATTCAGCTCTAGTCTTTTCACTGAGAAAGCTTGAAAGTCCTCTGTTTTATTGAAAATCCATATTTTGCCTTGGAGCATTATACTCAGTTTTGCTGGGTAGATGATTCTTGGTTTTAATCCTAGCGCCTTTGACCTCTGGGATATCATATTCCAAGCCCTTTGATCCCTTAATGTAGAAGCTGTTATCTTGTGTTATCCTGATTGTGTTTCCACAATACTCAAATTTTTTTTCTGGCTGCTTACAGTATTTTCTCCTTGATCTGGGAGCTCTGGAATTTGGTGACAATATTCCTAGGAGTTTTCTTTTGGGGATCTTTTTCAAGAGGCGATCAGTGGATTCTTTCCATTACTATTTTACCCTCTGGCTCTAGAATATCAGGGCAGTTTTCCTTGATAATTTCTTGAAAGATAATATCTAGGCTCTTTTTTGGATCATGGCTTTCAGGTAGTCCAATCATTTTTAAATTATCTCTCCTGGATCTATTTTCCAGGTCACTGGATTTTCCAATGAGACATTTCACATTGTCTTCCATTTTTTTCATTCCTCTGGTTCTGTTTTATAATGCTTTGATTTCTCCTAAAGTCACTAGCTTCCACTTGCTCCAATCTAATTTTTAGGGTGGTATAAACTTCAGTGGTCTTTTGGACCTCCTTTTCCATTTGGCTAATTCTGCCTTTCAAGGCATTCTTCTCCTCATTGGCTTTTTGGAGCTCTTTTGCCATTTGAGTTAGTCTATTTTTTAAGGTGTTATTTTCTTCAGTATTTTGTGGGTCTCCTTTAGCAAGTCATTGACTTGGTTTTCATGTTTTTCTTGCATCACTCTCATTTCTTTTCCCAATTTTTCCTCTACTTCTCTTACTTGCTTTTCCAAATCTTTTTTGAGCTCTTTCATGGCCTGAGACCAATTCATATCTTCCTTGGAGGCTTTTGATGTAGGCTCTTTGACTTTGTTGACTTCTTCTTTGTCACCAAAAAAAGGAAACTAGAGTTTGATTTGAAGTCTGAGTTCGTTTTTGCTGCCTGTTCATGTTCCCACCCAACTACTTGAGCCTTGAGCTTTCTGTCAGGACACGACTGCTTATAGACAGTACTTTGTCCCAAGCTTTAGGGTCCAAGTACTGCTGTTTTCAGAGCTACTTCTACTCCACCATCACCCCAGGCTCTGTCACAACAGCGCTCCTCCTCCCCCAAGAACCGCCAACGAGGACCGAAATTCAGATCCAAGTAGGGCACAGCAAGAGAATTTGCCTTTGTGCCCACAAAGCATTCCTTGCATTCCTGCTCTGATCTGCTGCTAGATTCCTCCCATCATGTGAGCCAGGGACTCGGGAAGCCACTGATGCTGGTGCTCTGGAGGCAGCCTCAGGAGCTTCCTGCTGCTGCTACTGCCACCACTGCATGACCTCCTCCACCCCCAAAGCTGGCGGCTGGACAGCTCTGAACTCAATCCCACAGTTTCCCCCTGACTTGCTCTTTGGCGTTTGTGGGTTGAGAAGTCTGGTAATTCCTACAGCTCACTGTTTCATGGCCCCAGGGCCTCTTCCGACTGGCTGGCTCCAGGTCTGGTCTGTTCCGACCCGGCCCACGCAGAGCTGTCCTCCACTTTCAGCACCATGTGAAAGACCCTTCCTGGTGACCATCCAGCCTCTCCTGGGCTGGAGATCTGTTTCCCTCTGCTATTTCGTGGGTTTCGCAGCTCTAGAATTTGTTCAGTGCCTTTTTTACAGGTGTTTGGAGGGATTTGGGGGGGAGCTTAAGCAAATCCCTGCTTTCCAGCTGCTATCTTGGCTCTGCACCCCCTCCCCATTCTCTGAGTCTTACAGCATCTTACTGCTTCATTCCTCCAAATTATCCCATCTATTGCTGCTAGGCTAGCAGAATATATATCATCATGGAGTCAGGGGGAGGGTAGAAATGGGGAGAAAATTTGTAACTCAAAATCTTGTGGAAATCAATGTTAAAAAGTAAAATATTAAATAAATAATAATATAAAATTTTAAAAACAAGAATAAAGTTCAGAAGATTTATTTGGCCCTGAATGTTCTCTTTAATCTGGCTTCACTTTACCTATTCAATCTTGTGTTCCCCATTCCCCATCATGTACCTTCTCATTAGGCGAGCTTCATTAGCTCACCTTCCTCTCTAGACACTGGATATACTAAAAGTGTTTCTGCTAGTGCTTTTCCTCACAATACTCTCTTCCCATCTCCCAATCTGTAGTCTATTTTCTCTCTTCCACTTTTCTAAATCCTACTTGTCTTTCAATGTCCAGTTCAAGTCTAACCACCTTCAGGAGTGTAACCATGGAGTAGTTAAAGAGTTGTGGGCCTACATTCAAATCCTGATTCAGGTAAAATTACTATTTGTCGACCTTTGGCAAGTCACTTAATCTCTTGAGGCCTAAGTTTCCTCATTTGTAAAAAAAAAGGGGGGGGGTGTTGAACCAGATGATTGCTAATTCCCTTTCTGGATCTAAGTATATATACCTATGATTGTTTTTATTTTTTGCATGAAATACTTTTCTTACTTCACTGCTGGCTATAAACTAAGAACTCAGTAGATATCTGATTAATTGATTACACGTACAAATGTCTCTCCTTCCTATGTATCTAAATAGATTTGTGAATTTCAAAAACAGCCCATTTTAATAATATAACATGACTTTTGGTATCAACTGTATTCTCTATTCCTCAAAGAAACTAGATAGTGCCCAGATTCTTGCATGATAGTTTGAACTTTCAGAATGATCCCTCTTCTATTAAATTACATCTTTCATTTCCTTTAACACATAAACTTTTCTTCCTTTTAGAAATTTTCCACAATTGTGACCAATGTATTCTGGTCATCCCATCCCAAAACATATTCTAGTCTGCCTTTTTACAAATACTATCAAATGACATAAATACAGATGATTATCAAATGAAATAACATTCTTAGAGCACTTAACCCAGTGTCTGGCATGTGGTAGGTGTTCAATGAATGACTTTTTCCCCCCATCTTCCTTTACAAATTTGTCCCTAGGACTTTTTTTTAGTCTCCCCCTTCTCCAATCCATATTTCTAAAATACAAATGTAACCATATCGTCTCCTACTAAAATTTTTTTAATAGTTTCCTATTACCTTTCCAAGAAAATGCAAAGTCCTCCACAACTTAATTCCCACCTACCTTTCCCATATTTATTTCCTTTTTTTCAAAGAAGTAAAGCTCTGAGAGTTTCCAGGTTCAGGAATGCCTTGAAAAGGCAAACCCTCTCTGGTCGACTAGTAGTACATGCCATCAGAGAGAATGGAACATGAGACAATGCATCCAATTGGGAAAAGAGAAAGACATACCAAGGATAAGCATAGACACAGACAATACACAAAAATGGATGTGTGCGTGTGTGTGCCTCCTAAAACCAGGAAAAAAATGCTGGCTATGGAGTCAAGGAAGGATTTCCAGTGACAAGGTGCTGTGAATTTACCCTCTGGCTACTCTGGCTAGACAAATTCTTTATTTGTGAATCTATCATCATACTCCCAAGGTTAAGCCTCCTTTCCCCTGGAATTTGTGTGTCCTTATGGGAGAGTGTACCTTAGGCTTTTAGAGGTAAATATTTCATACCAACTGTACTTGCTACACAAACTTAGTGAATACCCTTTGCTAAAAGCTAATTAAGTTTGGCTGATTATTAATGGGAAGCACATGGGATGAGGGCTAGTAAGTGAAGTAGTAGAAGTCCCAACCCCTCAAAGTCAGTCCTCTAACCCTGAAAAGAAGAACAATCAGCTGCACTCTAGGGCCACAACTTTCCAGTGCTAGTGGGAGTTACTGCTAGTGGGAAAATAGCTCCAGATGGGATACTACACATGGCATTCCATCTCTTCCTTCTATGACTTAGTACAGGTGGTCTCCCATGCCTGAAATACACTTCATGATCAGCTCTGCTTTTTTGAATTCCGAGTTTCCTTCAAAGGACAGCTTAGGTGCTACCTCCTCTGAGAGATTTTTCTGGTCTCCTACCTGCTAATGCTTTCTCCTTCTAGAAATTATTTAGTGTATTCTTTGTATTTACCTATCATTATACATGTTGTACCCCACTGCCCTCCCCCATTACAACATAAGCTCACTGAAGGACTCTCATTATTTTTGCATCTCCAGCACAACCACCACCTGACCTTTCACAAGATCAATGCTTAATGGCTGTCGATTGATTTTTATGTTTATGTTCTTCAAACTTAATTAAAATGTCTTGAATTCAGAGTCCTAGGTTTTTTTAATTGTTAATAGCTAGCCCATCTTTGTCTTAACAGTTGGCTCTGTATGTAATTGGCATTCAAATGCTATCGACTAAAACGAAAAATTCAGAATATATTCTTCAGAGGGAGAAAAGGTTCGGTACATAGCATACACTTAATACATGTTGAAATGAACATGATTTTATACTTAGGTGAACAAATTCCGCTAATGTGAACAAACAGAGGTAGTCTGGAGTGGATAGTTTATAGGACTTGGAGTCAGGAAGACCAGGGTTTAAACTCTAGCTGTGTGACACAAAAGTCATTTGACCTTTCTGACCTTCAGGCAGTTCTCAAAAATTTATCTATCAAGTTTCAGGTGGGTTTGCATCTGTGTTGCTGGAGGGAGTTCTCATCCCAATGAAATCACTGATCCTTAATGAAAGAATAGAGCACATTTCCCCAAGGGAGGAAGCTAAAACTCAAGTAACCTAAGAGTTTCTGGTTTAAAATGCTGCCTTGTAAATTGAGAAAATGTAACAAATCAGAGAAATGATTGGGCTACAAACATGACTTCTTAATATTATACTTATTTAGAAACCCAAGGAAAATGTCAGGACACCAATTCTTGGTCATCAAGATGCAAATGACTCTGATGGGGATGTACAGTGCTGTAGGGAAAGGATTCCTAGGCCATCAGCGCCAATCATCTATTTCCCCACTTAAAATCACAACCACCGCCACGACCCCTTTAATAAAGTCTACATTTTTTTGTCCTACAATTTTTTTCTCTCTTCAAACTTGAAGAAATCATTATTTCTCACCCCCTTACAGATTAAAGTGGATTAAAGCCAGACTCTGTGGCATTTCCCCCCAGATAAATTGGCTTATGAGACAAATGTTGAAATAGAAAAAGTAGAACAGGTGCACTTACATTTAGATTCCTAATTCAGAGAACATACAGTATCTGACTTAGCAATTAACAAGTCCCAGCCTTTTACTTTGCAAATGGAAAAACATAGTGTCCAGAGAGGGGCAGTAATTAGCCCTAGGTCAGACACTGTACATTCTGACGGCCAAAATCATTATAATACTACAGTATAGACATTACGAGTGTGATAACAATAATAGGTCACTTATGATTGACTTTTTATACTTTATTTAGCTGGAGTCTCACAAAACCCTGTAAATTAGGCAGGACTATCATAAAACTCATTTTACAGGTAAGCAAACTGAAAAACAGAGGCAAGATATGAACCTAGCTTAGGACAAGCCTTGTTGATTCTATCTTTTGCCTCTGTCACGTTCCGTACACTCACAAGATCAAGACTCTGGGTCAGGCCCCCATCAGCTGTCAACTGGACTTGTGCAACAGCCTTCTATGTTTCCATGCCTTAAGTCTCTTCCCTTTTAAGCCAGCTTCCACACAGCAGCCAAAAGAGACTTTCCCTATAGCACAGGTCCAATCTTGTCACTCTCCTGTTCCAAAACCTCCAGGCACTCCCTGTTGCTTCCAGGATAAACTGCAAACTCCTCTCTTTGGCATTTAAAGCCCTAAAGATCTGGTTCCAGCCTCCTTTTTCAGACTGATTGCATTACTCCCCTTCTTATACTATAGTTTGGTCAAATGAGCCTATTTATTGTCTGGAAGATGCATTCTCTCTCCCATCTCTGTGCTTTTGCACTGGCTGTTCCCCATACTTAGAATATACTCCCTTTTTACCTTTGCTGCTTAAGAGTCTCTAGCTTTTTTCAAAGCTCAGCTCAAGTCCCACTTTCTACATGAAGCTTTTCCTGATTCTCTAGCTGCTGAGGCCCTGAAATGACTTATGTGATTATCTTAAATTTATATAGCTCAGGAACATGTTATTTCCCTAATTAGAATATAAGCCTCTTGGGGCAGCTAGATGATGCAGTGAGTACAGCACCGGTCCTGGAGTCAGGAGGACCTGAATTCAAATCCGACCTCAGACACTTGACATATGTATTAGCTGTGTGACCTTGAGCAAGTCACTTAGCTGCAACTGCCCTGCCAAAACAAACAAACAAACAAAAAGAATATAAGCCTCCTGAGGGCAGAGAATTTTCATTTTTGTCTCTTTGTCTCCAGAGCATAACATAATGCCTGACAAATAGCAGGCACTTAAAAAATGCTTATGAATCTAACTCTAAATGCAGCACTCTTTTCACTACAATATAGCTAAATTCCAGATATGAGTGAGTACTTCCACGAACAGGCTTATTATGATTCCAGCTAAAATATATTCTGATCTCTTTTTAAAAACTGCATTTTTGTTCAACAGTTTGAGTGATCAATTTCCCCAACTTCCTTAAGTTGGAAGGTGCTGCTGAATGTGGGGATCCTGCAAACAGCAGACAACAATTTTTTAAGTTTCAAATTCTCTATCCCCCTTACAGTGGCAAGCAATTTGATATCGATTATACATGTGAAGTCATGCAAAACAAATTTCCATATTAACCACATTGCAAAAGAAGATATAGATAAAAAGAATAAAAATCAAGAAAGTTTAAAAAAAAAGCATGCTTCAATCCGCATCCCGAGTTTATCAGTTCTCTCTCTGGAGGTAGATAGCATTTTTCATCAGGCATCCTTTGTAATTGTCTTATATTATTATTGTTTTGATCAGAGCGGCTAAATCTTTCACATTATTGTTGTTACTGTGTACAACATTCTCCTACTTCTGCTTACTTCACTTTCATGAATTCATGTCTTCCCAAGTTTTTCTGAAACCATCCTGCCTGTCATTTCTTATAGCGTGAC
This sequence comes from Trichosurus vulpecula, assembly GCF_011100635.1. Classification (NCBI taxonomy): domain Eukaryota; kingdom Metazoa; phylum Chordata; class Mammalia; order Diprotodontia; family Phalangeridae; genus Trichosurus; species Trichosurus vulpecula. The sequence goes on from NC_050581.1 coordinate 72,294,606, forward strand.
AGTATTATATCACAATCATATATCCATATCCATATCACTTGTTCAGCCATTCTCCAGTTGATGGGCATCTCCTTTGATTTCCAATTCTTTGCTACCACAAAAAGAGCTGCTATAAATATTTTTGGACAAATAGATCCTTTTCCTTTTTATTTGATCTCTTTGCAATAGAGACTAATAGTGGTAATTCTGGGTCAAAAGGCATGCACAGTTTTATAGTCTTTTGGACATAGTTCCAAATTGTTATCCAGAATGGTTAGAATAGTTCACAACTCCACAAACAGTCCATATCTCCTCCAGCATTTGTCATTTTCCATTTCTGTCACGTTAGTCAATCTAATAGGTGTGAGGTGGTACTTCAGAGTTATTTTAATTTGTGTTTCTCTTATCATTAGTAACTTAGAGATTTTTTTTAATGTGACTATTGATAGTGATGTTGATTTGATGTGATATTGATGTGATATTGATTTGTTCTGAAAACTACCTGTTCCTATTCTTTGACCATTTATTAATGGGGGAATAGCTCTTATTTTTATAAATTTGGTTCAGTTCCCTACGTATTTGAGAAATGAGGCCTTTATGAGAGATACTTGCTGTAAAATTTTTTCATAGTTTCCTGTTTCCCTTCTAATTTTGTCTACATTAATTTTGTTGGTGCAAAAGCTTTTTAGTTTTATATGCTCAAAATTATTCATTTTACTTCCCATGATCCTCTCTATCTCTTGTTTGGTCACAAACGTTTTCTTTATACATAGATTCAACATGTACATTTTCCCATGCTACCCTAAGGGCATGTTCTTTCTCAAAACACAAATAGGGGGACACTTTACACTGGCTAGATTTTGTATCCTTCTCTTTTGATTCTAAATTAGGATCACAAGATTACTAACTCAGAGCAGGAAGGGACCTTCAGGGTCATCTATTCCTACCCTGGTCATTTTATAGATGAGGCTATGGAGGCCTGGAGAGGCTAATTGATTTACCCAGGTTAACACAGGTTTCAGAAATAACAGTCAGAATCTGAACCCAGATTTTCTGAGTTTAAATTCAGGACTCTTTCCACTGCACCACATTAGCAAAGGTCTGTGACAGTCACTGATGCTACTTAAGGTTTATTTTAAAATGAACACTAAAGATAAGCAAGAAAGATGCCATAGTAAAAAGAAGAAAAAAAGAAGTTTGTTTGGGAAAACAATGCTAGTATGTCCTCATACTTTATAAGCATACATACTACTTGATGCCATGGGTTGATTCCAAGAAAACAACTTTGGGTGAAATAACTCCATAGGAAAGGAGCTACATGAGGATACGGCATCTGCAGGAAAGAGGGACCAATAAAGAGAGGTTTCCTTTTAAGAATGGGTTAGCAACATTGTTTCAAATCAACAATAGTTAGTTAAGGTAGTTTTATGGGGACATGCCTGAATTAATGGAGGACTGATAAATAGGTGAACAGATAAATTGATAAAGATTATTTTAAGTGTCAAAGACAGACTCAGTCTCTGGTCAGAACAATGTGTTAGATCATTAAACTTGGGAGTTAGAGACCCTGAGAGGAAATCTTGGCTTTCCTATCTATTACCTGTGTGAACCTGGACACTTCATCATTCTATATTTCAGTGACCTCATCTGTAAAATGTGAAGCCTAAGAGGCTAGGATCCTAGATGCCAAATTTGGTATTTTTAGAATTAGAATCTTACATATAGTTTTCACCACAAGGTATGGTAATAAGCTTTTCTAGTCTTTTTTTTCTCCTTTGGATAAAAATTAATATATTTGTGAGTGGGAAGAACAGTGGGAGGAGAGTCAAGAGTTCTGTATTCTAGACCTGGCCACTCACTGGCTCCAAGTCACCTTGGTCAAGGTCAAGGTCACTCTCCCCCACTCCTAGTTCCAAGTTTCCACCTCTATAAAATGAGGGCGTTGGACTACATTGATTTTGTTTGTTTGTTTTTGGAAGAGGGAAGGCAGGGCAATTGGGGTTAAGTGACTTGCCCAAAGTCACACAGCTCATAAGTGTGTCAAGTATCTGAGGTCAAATTTGAACTCAGGTCCTCCTGACTCCAGGGCCAGTGCTCTACTCACTGAGCCACCTAGCTGCCTCCTACATTGATTTTTAAGATCCTTTCCAGCCCTAATATTTCATAATTCTGAGATATACCAAGTTTGGGCAGAAAAAACAATGAAGAGGTGGGTTCCTCTAGCCACTTTTAGTTAAGAACTTTAGAATTTGGATCATAGAATGTCAGAGCTAGATGAGACTGCAGAGATCACTTCCTCAGCCCCTCATTACACTTCTATCCCAGAAACAGATTTAGATAATATGCTGCTACTTACGGCCTTGGACAAGTCACTTCTCTCTAGGTCTCAATTTCATTCTTTTTAATGTCATGGACCCCACTGGCAGTGAAGCCTATGGACCTTCAGAATACTGTTTTTAAATGCATAAAATAAAATACATAGGACTCCAAACTAAACCAATCAAACTGAAACACAGTTATCAAAATATTCTTTTAAAAAACACCCACAAATTCGTGGAGCCACCCAGGTTAATAACCTCTGATACAAGATGAGAAGATTGGGCTATATGATTTCTAAGTTTCCTTCCAGTTTGAAATCCTTTGGTACTATGTGGTCGCTGAAGATTCTACATTTATAGGTTGACATCCATTTGAGATGAATTATAAAAATAAAGTAATAGTTACTAAGCACCACTAAAAGGAACTTATTCCCAAGTAAAATGAAGAAGAGGTGCCCTTTTCCTTGAGTTCTAACTAGTCATGTTATAAATAAGTACTGTGAAAAAGGGTGGTACTTTATTGACTTGTCCTAGCCCCCATGCATAAAAGGAGGTGAGCATGACAGGCACATGTGGCAACAGCTGCACACTTGGCACAAGTACTGCGGGCATCACTGTTCTGCATGGTTAAGACCCCTGCACATTTTCATGGAGAGTTTAAACAACAACAAGGCAAAGAGTCATGAAAGCTTGAGTTTCAGTGCTGCTGGCTCAGGGTTATAAGGGCTGGGGTTGGGGGTGGGGTTATCCTCAGCTGTGGCACGAGAGAGGGATGAAGATGCCAACCACATGGTCCCAGACTCATTTGGCTCTGCTGGCCCCTTTGGAAACAAAGTGGTAACTCCAGCTGCCCTTAAACCCAGCAAAAAGGTGACTCCTAAAAGCAGGGTGGTAGGGGTAGGGGGATAAGCTCTGAGCTTGGAGTCACAAGACCTAGAGTCGAACCCCAGTCCCACTACGGATTAGCTTTATGATCATGGGCCAAGTCATTTCACCACTTCTGCTGCTTATAGGCTGTGTAATCTTAAAGCCAGTTACTTTCCCTGCATGTCTTAGTTTCTGCCTCTGCAAAATGAATAGTTGAACTAGATGAACTTTAAGGTCCCAGCCATCTCTGTGTTTCTCTACAATATTTTCTTTAAAAAAAAAAAAGGTGTATTTACATATACGTATGGAAGAAAGACACAACTATGATTTCAGAGAGTAATTGTAGAGATCCTAGCACCTGAAAAAAATCTTGCAAAAATTTGATTTCAAAATAAACATTAGCATGCTCTGTATATCCCAAACAGACTTATTTTGACCTTAGTATATAGGGATTTCTGAAAGCTTTTAGTGATACATAAATTATGGATAGAGTGGTACTTTTACTAACAAATGAATGAATATCTAAGGATTTATTAAGTGCATACTATGTGCCAGGGACAAAGAAGATATGTTTTGATTACACATTTTGATATCAGAAATGTAGTTACCAGAAGTAGAAATAAAAAATGATACAAGGATGAGTGCTTGAAGCAAAATGACTTCCCTACATTTCTTCTCTCCGCTTCAGCAAGGCAAACTGCAGCTTACTCCTCCTATCAGCTCCTGTGTGTGATGTGGTGTGGCTAGCCACCCCCATATTCCCAGAGATAGTCCTCTACCCACTGACATGGAGTTTATACAGAGTTGTGGGACCTCTCCAGGTCCCTTCCAGCTCTAAAACTATTTTTCTCTGATTTCTCCCCATTTTCATCTGGCCAGGTTGAGGCTGAGCAAGAAACTGGTTCTTTTCTTAGTTGGGTCCTGCCCGGCCTATCAATTAGAGCATTAGTGTCAAACTCTAATAGAAATTGAGCCACTAAGGCACACACAAGGCCACATAGTGACTTAGAAAACCACATATTAATTTTATCTATGTCCTATTTTATTTTTATTTATTTTGTTAAATACCTCCCAATTACATTTGGTTTATGTCCCACATGACAAGCCATGTGGTCTCGGATACCTCTGAATTTGAGGAATGCATCTGAAAATGTACCCCGCCCCTTAAAAAGGAATTATAATTCACAAACCCAGCACTGAAGAGACTAGAACTCTCCAAACTCCATGTATTCAAGTCAACTTGGAAAAAAAAACCTGATGTCTTTTGTTTTCCTATCATCTTCACTTACAAATATAGTCTTCCCCTGACCACCCCGCTCCCCACCCTCTGCATAGAAAGCCAAACCTTGCAACAAAGAATAAAAAAAAAGAGAAGGGGGAAAATGTTCAGCAAAACTAACCAACATTTAATCAAATCTGACAGCAAATACAATGTTTCATACCCATAGCCTGCCCCCCCCCCACCCCTGAAAAGAAAGGAGGGACACTTTCTCAACCCTTTATGGACAAGTTTGATTGTTATTATTATAAAATGTTTAGTTTCCATCCCCTCCCCCCAACCCCCTTTGCCCAATTTGGATTGTCATCAGTGTGGTGTTTTCCTAATGCTGCTTATTTCACTTTGCATCGGTTCTTGAAGTCTTCCTAGGCTTCTCAGTTATCTTCATATTAATCATTCTTTAATACATTACATTAATATACTACAGTTTGTTTAGTGATTCCCCAATTGAGGATTATATATTTTGTTTTCAGCTCTTTATTGTTACAAAAAGTCCTGTTATAAATAGTTTGGTACAGAGACCTTACTTTATGGCACTGACCTTTTTGGGACAGGCAGATGGGCCTAACAGTAGGATTTCTGGGTCAGAGTATATGAGCATTTTAGTTGCTTTCCTAGCATAATTCCAGATTCTAGGCCAATTTTTCTAAAAGGAGCTTTGTTCCCAAGGGGTTTGTTAATGGAGTTCTTGCTATAATCCTTCTTCAGCAAAAACATCTTGGCTTAGGGGCTTTTCTCTCATTACTGGGTGCCTAAAATCACAGAATCCTACACTCGTAGAACTGGAATGGCCTTTGTTAGTCATCTAATTCAAATTCCTACTACCATGCAGCAATGTCACTTTAAGTCCACCCCTTGTAAGTTGGGAATAATTCATACAATTATTTTGTTTTCCCTACCATGATCCTATTCATATACAAAATGCTTCATTAATCTTTTGAGCAATCTAATTTATATAATAGCCATCTCATGAGATACTACCCAAACTTGACAACAATAAATATTTTCCAATTTGCTTAAATGTTCTTGTGTTTCCTCTAAAGTCCATTCTATTATATTTTCACATTCTTCCAACTTCAAATTTTATACACAAGCGTTACACTATGTCCCTTTTGGTCATTCTTTGGCTAGCATAAGGAGAGATTTCTAATTTAGTTACTGAGAGTAATGAAAACCCCCATCATGAAATTTATCCAAGTGTAACTCAGCTTTGTTCCAGCAGGCCTCAGAAAAAGCTCTTAGAAGTGGGGTCTATTCTATTTGGTATTTTGTTCTACATGCATTCATGAGCTATTTCACAATTAGAATTGGGGGATTCCATGTATCTTCTTTAAAGCTGACTCCAACTCTGGTTTCTAGTTCATCCTAGAAATAATAGAACGTTTAAGAAGAGACAACCTGACTGTTAGGGATTTATCCTCTTTACTGGACTCTTTAGAGATGGAGATGAGATGATGATGATGATGATGATAGTGGGGAAGCCAGGTGGTGCCAGGTACGGTCAGGAAGACCTGGGTTCAAATCCAGCCTTATTAGCTATGTGACCTCAGGCAAATCACCTTTTCAAAAAAAATATCTGTTTGCCTCAGTTTCCTTATCTGTAAAATGGTGATAATAATACCACCTACTTCCCAGGGTTGTTGCGAAGATCAAGTAAGATAATAATTATAAAGCACTTTGCATAGTGGCTGGCACCTAGTAAATGTTATATGAATGTCAGTGATCATTATTATTAACAACAATAATAATGTCATTAAAATGCCATTATTATTATTATTTTTAATGCTATTATAGTTATATTAAATTATGCTATTATATTATAATAAAACGATGCTATTATTATTAATAGTAACAACAATAACAACAGCATCTACACAGCACTTTAAAGTTTAGGAAGCGCTTTACAAATATCTCATTTCATCCTTACAACAACGCTGTGAGGTAGGTGCTATTATTATCCCCATTTTACAGATGAAGAGACCGAGGCAGGCAGGAGTTAAGCGACTTGCCCATGGTGATAACTAGTAAGTGTCCAAGACTGGATTTGAACTCAGGTCTTCCTGACTCTAGATCCAGTGGTAATCAGTAATTTACTTAAGGTTTTTTTGATCCCAGCAATGACTTCTCATCTTTATGAACATGTAGCCATGCAAAACAACGTTAGACCTTTCCCTGATGGGGGCAGTCACCCCTCTCACTCTCTTTCTCTCTCTTTTTTCTCTCTCTGTCTCTGTCTCTCCCCTCCCTTGTCTCTCTGTCTCTGTCTCTCTCTCTCTCTCTCACACACACACACACACACACACACACACACCCCAGTTAAGGGTCAGGTGAGTTTACCAGTGACCAAACTGGTTTCTCCAGGGTCTACAGTCTAGGACCATTTTTATATAATCACCTCCACAGAAGTCCTACTTTAATGCTTCCTTATGGCATGGAGGTGACCATGGGTGGTTCTCAAAGTCTATGCCAGTCTTAGAAGATATATTAAAAAATGCTGACAAGGAAGAAAATGGAACAGGAAAAACAACACAGCACTTAGATATTCTTCATGCTGAATATCTGAATCTCTGAGACCCAAATACGAAATTTAAAAAAAGCAAAAAAAAATAACCCTTATCATCTTTGACATTCATTTGAGGAAATGACCAAGCGGCAAGCACACTGTGTATGAGGTGAGCAGAGCTGACTTAAACCAGCTCTGCTATGTCATTTACTCCCCCGGGTAAGTCACTTCCTCTCTTTTGGCCTTAACTTCTTCATCTTTAAAATAAGGGGATCGGATGAGGACATCTTCCCCGAGGTCATTAAAGTTTTTTTTTTTTTTAATGCAATTTATTTATTTAACATATTTGGTTTTCAACATTGATTTTCACAACAGTTTTAATTACAAATTTTCTCCCCATTTCTGCCCTCCCCCCCCACTCCAAGATGGCTTATATTCTGGTTGTCCTGTTCCCCAGTCAGCCCTCCCCTCTATCACCCCCCTCCCCTCTCATCCCCTTTTCCCTTCCTTTCTTGTAGGGCAAGATAAATTTCTACGCCCCATTGCCTGTGTATCTTATTTTTTAGTTGCATACAAAAACTTTTTTGTTTTTGAACATCTGATTTTAAAACTTTGAGTTCCAAATTCCCTTCCCTCTTCCCTTCCCACCCACCCTCCCTAAGAAGTTGAGCAATTCAACCTAGGCCACACATGTATTATTATGTATAACCCTTCCACAATACTCATGTTGTGAAAGGCTAACTACATTTTGCTCCTTCCCAACCCATCCCGCTTTATTGAATTTTCTCCCTTGACCCTGTCCCCTTTCCAAAGTGTTTGTTTTGATTACCTCCACCCCCATCTGCCCTCCACTCCATCATCCCCCCGCCTTTTATTTTTTTTTATCTTCCTCCCTCTTCTTTCCTGTGGGGTAAGATACCCAACTGAGTATGTATGGTATTCCCCCTCAGGCCAAATCTGATGAGAGCAAGGTTCACTCATTCCCCCCTCACCTGCCCTCTCCCCTCCTCCCATAGAACTGCTTCCTCTTGCCACCTTTATGCGAGATAATCCACCCCATTCTATCTCTCCCTATCTCCCTCTCTCAGTATGTTACTCTCTCATCCCTTAATTTCATTTTATTTCTTTTAGATATCTTCCCTTCATCCTCAACTCACCCTGTGTCTGCTCTCTCTCTTTTACATATATATATATGCACATACATACACATACATACATATACACATATATACACACATACATACACATTCACATATATATACATAAACATATATATATATGCATATATATATATATGCATATTCCCTTCAACTACCCTAATACTGAGGTCTCATGAATCATACTCATCATCTTTCCATGTAGGAATGTAAACAAAACAGTTCAACTTTAGTAAGTCCCTTGCAATTTCCGTTTCTTGATTACCTTTTCATGCTTCTCTTGATTCCTGTGTTTGAAAGTCAAATTTTCTATTCAGTTCTGGTCTTTTCACTGAGAAAGCTTGAAAGTCCTCTATTTTATTGAAACTCCATATTTTGCCTTGGAACATGATACTCAGTTTTGCTGGGTAGGTGATTCTAGGTTTTAATCCTAGCTCCATTGACCTCCGGAATATCCCATTCCAAGCCCTTCGATCTCTTAATGTAGAAGCTGCCAGATCTTGGGTTATTCTGATTGGGTTTCCACAATACTCAAATTGTTTCTTTCTGGCTGCTTGCAGTATTTTCTCCTTGATCTGGGAGCTCTGGAATTTGGCAACAATATTCCTAGGAGATTTCTTTTTGGGATCTATTTGAGGAGGCGATCGATGGATTCTTTCAATTTCTATTTTGCCCTGTGGCTCTAGAATATCAGGGCAGTTCTCCTTGATAATTTCCTGAAAGATGGTATCTAGGCTCTTTTTTTGATCATGGCTTTCAGGTAGTCCAATAATTTTTAAATTATCTCTCCTGGATCTATTTTCCAGGTCAGTGGTTTTTCCAAGGAGATATTTCACATTGTCTTCCATTTTTTCATTCCTCTGGTTCTGTTTTATAATATCCTGATTTCTCATAAAGTCACCTGCTTCCACTTGCTCCAATCTAATTTTTAAAGTAGTATTTTCTTCAGTGGTCTTTTGGACCTCCTTTTCCATTTGGCTAATTCTGCCTTTCAAGGCATTCTTCTCCTCATTGGCTTTTTGGAGCTCTTTTGCCATTTGAGTTAGTCTGTTTTTTAAGGTGTTGTTTTCTTCAGTGTATTTTTCAGTATTTTTTTGGGTCTCCTTAGCAAGTCATTGACTTGTTTTTCATGGTTTTCTCGCATCCTTCTCATTTCTCTTCCCAATTTTTCCTCTACTTCTCTAACTTGCTTTTCCAAATCCTTTTTGAGTTCTTCTATGGCCTGGGGCCAGTTCCTGTTTTTCTTGGAGGCTTTGGTTGTAGGCTCTATGACTTTGTTGTCTTCTTTAGGCTGTGTGTTTTGGTCTTCTTTGTCACCAAAGAAAGAATCCAAAGTCTGAGACTGAATCTGGGCGCGTTTTCGCTGCCTGGCCATATTCCCAACCAACTAACTTGACTCTTGAGTTTTTCAGTGGGGTATGACTGCTTGTAGATTACAGAGTTCTATGTTCTACGTTTGGGGGGGAGGTGCCAGCTCTGTCAGAGCCGCACTCCTCCTTCCCCAAGGACCCCCAGTCCAGGCTGGGCTCAGATCTTCGGCAGGCTGTGCACCCCTGCTGTGATCCGCCACTTAATTCCTCCCACCAGGTGGGCCTGGAGCCGGAAGTAACAACATTTGTAGCTGCCCCACCTCCGCTGCCCCCGGGGCTGGAAGCCGAACCGGGAACTCCTTCCACTCCCGCAGCTTTTCCCACTAACCTTCTCTGCAGTCTTTGGTGTTTGTGGGTCGAGGGATCTGGTAACTGCCGCAGCTCACATATTCAGGGTGCTAGGGCCCCCTCCGCCCGGCTTCCGGTCTGGATCGTCCACGCCGCTCAGGCTGGGCTCTGCGCCACTCCGTTCCCAGCTCCCAGCTCCGTGTGGAATAGAGCTCACCCAGAGACCATCCGGGCTGTCCTGGGCTGGAGCCCTGCTTCCCTCTGCTGTTCTGTGGGTTCTGCCGTTCTAGAATTGGTTTAGAGCCATTTTTATAGGTTTTTGGAGGGACTCGGGTACGGAGCTCACTGTAGTCCGTGCTTACCAGCCGCCATCTTGGCTCCGCCCCCCCCTTTTGTTTTTTTTTAAATGATTTTCACTTGGATCTGTGATTTCACCTGCTTAGGGAATTGCTGCAGTGGCCACTTGCCCCACTTGTGCAGATTGACTAGTCCTCAGCCATTTAGTCTTAGAGAACTGCCTGGGGTAAAGGAAGGCTACAAAAGGTGCCTGTGATCCCACAGCTAATAACCTGTCAGAAGGAGAACCGGAACACACATCAGCAAGACTCCACTACATGCTGCCTCTCTCAAATTATAAGTATAAACTATATTATGATAATTTGAGAAAGTAAAATAGCTCACTGTTAACCTAAGATGGTACATATAAAACACATCAAAAGAGATCTGACATCTTCAAACCCTTTTCTTCTTGGATATTTTTTCTTCTTATCCCAGGGGGAAGAAATGATCCCCAAATATCTTCCAGGGATATAAGAAGGTTAATAAACTGTGTTGTCTAGCACCCTGATTTTAAAGCTACTGGTGATGATCTTGATTTACAAAACGTATTTCTTCTATGCTGGGAGGGCATTTTGGAGAAGATCCCATGTAGGTCTGGTATTTAACCTACTCAGAACTACTGGGGCCATTTTAGCTCAAGGAAAATCACAGAATGAGTCTGCATTTTCCAATAAAGAAAATATGCAGCAGTGTTAAAATTGGAACCATATCACCTTTATAATTATTTTTCTCACATACTTATAAATGTGACGCTCCACACAGCAGGCCAAAGAACACAGCCCTGAAATCAGGGGGCAGTGTATCTAAGGAAAGCTTACGGCTCGCGCCTATGTTTAGATTAGACTGGTTTGAGGCCTGGCTTTTACACAGAAGGGTTACAAAATCAAGACGAACAGTGGGATCTTTCATAAAGTGTGTTCATAAAGACGAAATTGTGTCATTAGGAACTTGCTACCTTGTTGAACATTCAGATTCTCCAAACTGGAACACCACTTAGCTTTAAGCCAAATCAAACTGAAAAAGAGAGGGAGGAGGGTAAGCGCCACCCACTCTAACCACCCTTTGAGTTGTACTCTGTCTAGCTTTAACTTTTCAAATGAATGAAATCAACACATTAAAACTAAATAACATGGATGCTGCATGGTTCAGTTACACAAATTATCTCATTTTGTCCTTTATCAGTAGTTGGGCTGTCTAAAGGAAGTAGATGCTGAAATTCTTCATTATCCATTGGGTCAGCTGTGTCATATATATCCACAAGTGCATAAATGCAGCAACGGGTCTCCAAGTTAGGCAAAGAAAAAACAAGAAGTTGTAACATTTACAGACACCCCAAAACCACAAACTCAAAAGGGGTTTCAGATAAAGTACACAATGAATCTCACCTCAGAGGCTCTGGTTCAAATTCAGCCCTTGTTTATAGGAACTAGCAATCACACTGATTAGATTTTTTTAACAAAGTTTTATTATAAAGAGTGAAGTGAGCTGACGAACATCACTGCTATTTGTTGGATTACCAGTTCTAGCATGAGCTGGAGACACTGGCGGAGGGAATTCCTACCATGCATTCCATAAAACTATTAAGTGTTAAGTTAAAACAGACCTAGAATAGGTGTGAAATATGAAATAGCTTTTCATGCCATTTGGAAGGAGGTTGGCAAGGGTAAGAACACCCAAATCTATGTATTGTCTGGCTAACAATAACGAACAGATAGAGTTGGTCCAGGCTGAGAAGTGATGTAAGCCCCCATCACCCCCTTATGTTACCACAATTAGGGAAGCAAGACCATTGTTATTTTGAGGAATACTTACTTTCATGACAAACTTTCCTATAACGTTGTGACAAGACAATAAGAAGAGAGAACATCCTGATACGATAGTTCAGTACCACAGTATTAACATAGTATATGACAGCAGAAATTCTAACCTGTTATCTGTTGTCAGGAGAAAATAAGAATGGGAGGAATAGCTTAGCACAAGTGACAGAGAATGGCTTCCTTGTCCTGGACACTGACAATACATTGCAATGGGTTTGGAGGTAGAATTGAAAAATGGTGTATTTCAAGGCTACGAATGGAACCCAAAGGATCTTTCTTCCTCATGTAACCTAGTTGGCCAGACTAGTCATCAGATTTTCTTTTAGAAGCCATGGATTCAAATCTTAGCACTGTCATTGCAGATAAGTCTTTTCACCTCTGGGCCTTGGTTTCTTGTTGTGAAGAAGGTGCATTGTTAACTATAAAATGCTACAGTAATGAAAGCCTCATTACAATTTTAGACCAAGGATTGCCAATTCAGTCTTACTCATTTCAACAATGCACAGGGAAGAAATGAATAACTGAAAAATGGCATAATATCATTTTAGAAATTCCTTTTAACCCTCTTACATCATGCCTTTTACCCAAGTTGCTAACAAGTGGTAAAACTGACAGGATCAGTTTTGCATTTTGTAGGACTGAAGAATCACCAAAAGGCCAGTGGGAAAGGAAAAGGGAAAAATAAAAGAGGCTTAGATAATCTATAAATTGGCTGATCAATTTCTAAATAATTAAAAATGGCTACTTGCCTTTTGGTATATATACAGAAAAGAGTCTTCTAATCTGGGGTTAAAGTATCAACAGAACCCCCCCCAAATGGTTTTCAGAAACCAACCTACCCTGTCTATGAAAAAAAAATTAACCTACAATATTTTCAGCAGTGTGTCCACTACTTTGATACATGGAATACTCCTTCAGAGACAACGAATGCCCACATCAATGAGAACATAGATCCACTGAAGTACTGAGTCTCTCCTCTGCCATGCCTCAGGAAGCCAAGAGGAAATAGGGCTGTGCTCCATTTTTCTGAGGGCATCTGTGCTCAGGACACCAATGAACAGTGAGCCAGATCCTCTCAGTGCCAAGTTCTCCTGTTTGCCTGTCAGGCAACTGTAGTCACTATGATCCCTGACCCAGTCCAGTGAATTTCCAATTTCTTTCTTCTGTACCAAACCTTTTACCTCCCTGAAGCTGAGGATGATGAAATAGAAGAACCATTATGTATTGGGGCTAGTGTAGCTCTGATTCAAGGGATGGTCTGATAGAATTAATGTAACAGAGAATGAGGTGGGACTTAAGTCACTTCAGAAATTTGCCTGATAAAGGCACAGAGGAGATGGGCATTCAAATACTCTAATGTTTTATTAGGCCTATGCAAAATTCTACTGAGGGAAAGCAGTGTTAGTACCAATTTAACCAGCTCAGATAAATGGTTTATGTATCTGAGGGTGGTACAAGGATGGAATGCAAGGAATATAACGTCCAAAGCAACCACTAGGAGATAAAGTGTGAAAAGAAGCATGGAAAGGGTAAAAAAAATAATTTTCTAGAGTTAGGAAAAAAACTACCATAATTTATGAGTGGCAGCACAGCATATTAGAAAAGAACACTGCGTTTAGAGTCAGAAGACCTTGTTTTAAATCCTGGCTTTGTTACTACCTATTTATATAATTATATGCAAGTCACTTAGCCTTTCCAGGACTCAAAGTTCTCCTTTGTAAAATGAAGGCATTGAACTAGGCAATCCCTTAGGACCTATTCAAGTATAAAATCTATGAAATGTAAACTGCCTTAATGCACTCTCAGATACTTCATAAGTATCATTTAGCAGTCAATTACCATGCATTTGAGAGGCAGCAAGGTGTAGTGGACATATAACTGGCCCTGGGGTCAAGATGACCTGGGTTCAAGTACCAGCTCTGTCTCATACTGGATGTGGAATCCTGGGCAAGTCAAGTCAACTCTGAGGATCCTAGGGATCTCTATGAACCTCTAAGTTCCAGAGAAAATGCCAACCTGCATTGGTAGAGGGAGTTTCCTCATTTGGGAATTCTCTAATAATGAAATCCAGGCCCTATCTCACTAAATATTTACTAGTATCCAGGCCTATTCTTTTACAAAAGATAAAGACCAATAAGAAGGTTTAGTTATTTATGATATGGTAGAAAGAACAGTCAGTGGATAGGGGATTAGAAGTGGGGTGGGCTATGAAGCTTGGGCTAAGGCCGGGAGTGCTGGAGCCAGCTTGAATCAGTTCACAAGACCTGATTGTTAAATTTATAGTGTGAGCATTTATACTTCAGAAATCAGCAAGTACTACAACTCAGGACTTGATTTATTGCTCTGTTGATTTTTGAGACTTAAGAAAGTGATGGCAAAAATGTGAATAATGCAGATTAAACTTAAAAGTGTGTTGAGAGTATACTTTTTTTTTCTTTTGGAGAGCCTGTTATTAAATTTGCCAGCTCACCTGTGGCTGAGCCACTATCCATAAGAACTTTAACCAGTCACTTAGCTTCTGTATCTCAGTTTCCCCAACTGGAAACCTATCTCCCAGAGCTATTGCCAAGATTAAAATGATTTGTCCCTGATCAACACAGAGCCAGAATTGGAATCCACGTCCTCTGCCTCCAAATTCAGGATTCTTTCTTCTCTATCATGGTGGGGAGCTCAGCATGGTTGATAATGTGAAAGTGGAGTGTTTGGGGATGACAACCTGTCAGGAATTCTGTACAGACAATTCTTGCTTCAAAAAGGGTCTAATGAGAGGAACTCTCAGGTTTATCTAGAGCTCTAGGGATTTGCAGACTCTAGTCTGATTGAGGAACAAACAGATATATTCTCTACTTCTTTTCTCTTTTGCCTCTCTATCTCTGTCTCTTTTCCTCCCTCATTGTTGAAGAATAATTTAAACAATATTATTCCAACTAAAATAGCCTCTTTGACCCTAATACTAAATAAACTTCAGCTAAACTGGCACGGTAGGCACATTAACTTTTATTCATATAAGACAGTTCTACAAAATTAAATAACAACTGACAATGGTGTTGTACCTGATGGATATAAAGGACAATTCACTCATAACTATATGCATGCAGTATATATCTTTCAGTTTATCTGAAAAAATTTCTGATTTGGGGGTAATTTTTAATTTACCCATTGTAAGCCTGTTTCCTCTTCTATAAAAAGAAGGTATTGGACTGTCTGAGGTCTAAGGTCTTTTCCAGATCCTAGGATTTAGGAACATTCCTGGGACAATCAGGTTCCCTGCCCAGGTCACTGAACATTTCCATTTTTTCCCCACCTAGCATTTTGTCTGGTTTGGTCTTGCTAGGCCATCTCCCAGAAACCTGTCACTGGGAAAGAGGAAGGTTGCTATGTATTGGGGCTAGCTTAGTTCCTGCTACCCCCTGCCTTGCCTGCCATTCTCATGTATCACACCACAGTGTGGTGCCTGTAAAATCTTTTTACCTCCTTCCTTAAGGAAAATTCCTGAAGCGGTGAGCTGAGAAACCAGCTGATTGACATAGCCAAGCATTCAGTGCTATCTGTATATAAAAGGCATGTGAGTACAGGGACATGCACAAGAAAGGGCCCTAGAGCTGGAATCACAAGATCAGGATTTCATTCCTGGCTTTGCCACTTACTGGCTATGTGACCCTGGGCAAGAAATTGTCCCTTGCTGGGCCTCAGTTTTTTCTGGGATAAAAAAGAGATGGACTAGAATACTAGATGATCCTTAAGGTCCTTTCAAATACTAATATACCATGATAAATACATGAAAAAGGAGATAAGGGAACTGAACTTTTGGATTCCTATAAACTCGCAGTACTTCCACAGACATTTCAATTTTGGCCTCCTCACTGAAAGCTGTCTTCATTCTGCACATGTTTAACAGGGCCCCCTTCCCTTGGCCATTTTTCTCCTCCTTTGGGCTGCTGAAATCACAGTAGCCAAACTGCCCAATGATTCCAGTGGCTCGTGCCCATGTTTACACTGAGCTGGTTTCAGGGCTGAATTTCTAGCATACTCCCCCACCACTGGCACCAGACCCTAACCCCCTGAGAGAGGCACACGCCTACCCCAAACAGTGCACTCATTGAGGCCAAAAGGCTGGGGTGCTATAGTATGGAGGAGGTAGAATTGTTTGTCTTAGGGAGTTAGGCTCTTGCAGAGTATTTAATATTCCCCGTCATGCAGGCCTGTTTCTCCTTGACTCTGCCTGTCAGTTAAGCCTTGGGATGTTTATTTTAACGGCCACTTGTGGTTGAGGCTGGTGCCAGTTGTACGGCATTGGTTACGCAGATTTAACACTGGGGACTCAGCCCCTGAGTCCCAGAACACATAAGGCAGCCAGGGCCGCCCTGTCCTAATGTAAAACAACTGAACTGTTCTAGAAATCCTGCTCAAGACTTAACCCTTTCAGGGTCAGTGACTCTGCTGTCTCCCTATGCAACAAGTGCCCTCACAATCCTGCTTAAAACTTAAGTTGCTGAGCTAGAGAAGAGGTTGGAAAAACCAAAGATTCAAAGAACAGTGTTTTTCTCAAATGCCCTTGCTCAGATATTTAACATATCACATAAAGACTTCTCCACATCATTTTCCAGAGTTGATATTCAAAATTTTTACAAGTATGTTCCTTGGATAATTATTTGCTTAGTTGCTTGGAAGGTAAAAACCACTCAAACAGCTAGAATTCAGGAATGTTTAAAATTCCATCAGCTCTAAAGTCCTTCCCACATAGTCCTCCTCTAACGGTCACCACTCATTTTATACAGATTGAATGGAGAGCAAGTCTTTTTACTTGGGGAAAAATAAATTTTAAATTATTCAGCAATTTACAAGGCTACAAGAAAGCCCACCCTCATCCAAGCCACATGCTCTTCCCAATTGTTTCAAGAAATGGTGGTTGACATTTCTTTTTGTAAGAATTCTGATTTACCAACAGTTCCACTCAATCAAATAGACTGCCTTCTTGCAAACTTTCCATAGAATCCCCAAAGCAAAGTGTTGTAAGGCAAATAAAATACACCTTTTAAATATTTGGCTGCTAGGGCAATCAAAAATGGGGTCTATGAAGAGAAGACACATTCGGCTTCTCTGTTCTAGTTACAAGATCTAAACTACTGGGTTCAGTGGATGATGTCAAGTTCCCAACTGAAGTCAATATGGCGGAACCACACCAGCACCAGGTCTAGAACATTCTGCAGGCCAGGAGAAAGTAAAAAAGGGTTTGGTCACTAGCACAATGTAACAGAATATGGTACTGTGTTTGAGAACCTGGGCTGTGTTCAGGAGTCTAATAAAAAAAAAAACAGGCTGCATTAAAGGGAAGCTATTCTAAACCACTTCCAATGAGGAACTAGAATATTAAACACTGGTAGAATATATAATGTTATTGACCAGTGAAATGTTAAGTTCCTTGGGAAGGGAAGGAGGGAAGGGAGGAAGGAAGGAAGGAAGGAAAGAAGGAAGGAAGGAAGGAAAGAAGGAAAGAAGGAAAGAAGGAAGGAAAGAAGGAAGGAAGGAGGGAGAAAGGGAGAGAGGAAGGAAGGAAGGAGGGAGAAAGGGAGGAAGGAAGGAAGGAGGGAGGGAGAGAGGGAGGAGGGGAGGAAGGAAGGAAGGAAGGAAGGACGGACGGAAGGACGGCCGGAAGGACGGACGGAAGGAAGGACGGAAGGAGGGAGTAGGAAGGAGGGAGGGAGGGAGGAAAGAAGGAAGGAAGGAGGGAGGGAGGAAAGGAGGAAGGAAGGAAGGAGGGAAGGAAATATTTATTAAGCACTTACCACATGTCAGGCACTGTGTTAATCACTATACAAATATCATCTCATTTGGTCCTCACAACAACCCTGTGAGGGAGATGTTATTATTAACCCCACTTTACAGATGAAAAAAACTGAGGTGAAGTATAAGTGACTTTCCCAGAGTCACACAGGTAGAGTCTGCGGCCAAATTTGATCTCAGGTATTCTTGATTCCAGGACCTAATTCTGTACTCTAATCCTAATTCCAAGTAAAGAGACCGCTGCTTCTGTCTTTCCATCCCACGGCCAAAATAGGACCTTGATGTTAGTAACAATTTGTTGAACTGAGTCTGATATTAGTGGTTTATACAAGGCTCCAAGTTCCAATATCCAAGGCCTCCCCATGAGGGAGATCTATGCACACCAAAGACACTGAAATGGTTTGGAGATAATTTAATAAATGAAGGCTGGCAAGAGGAGGATATTCTCCTCAGGTATGAATCGGGAGGGCTTTAATTCCATTCCCAAACAGAGAATAGCATCATTTGCCTAGGTTTTATGTGGATGTTCTTTCTCAAATAAAAAATACTAAGGCACCCCCTTCCTGGTGTCTTTCCCCTAATGAAAAGGAAGGTTTGGAACATATTCTCCCTCCAAAGTCAAATGGGGACCTGGAACAAATATGGTCTCTGGTCCTCATCTTGTTCCCACTTCCTACCCTCAGGCTGGCCATTGTTTCCCTTTATAACCTTAAATAAGTTACTTTGATTTTTCTGCATCCTAATTCTTCATCTGTAAACTGGGTATAAAACAACTTGTGATAAAATGTTAAAAAAAAGTCACCCTGTTTCCAGGTAAGGGCTCATCTCCTACTCTACTTTGCTTCTACTTTGAAAGGGCCAGGAGGATGAATATAGGGCATCTATCAAATTCAGTGGCAGAATGATGTGATGGACAAAGTTCTGGCCATGTACTTGGGAAGATATGGACTCCTATTATCTCCTGTGACATTTACTGGTTCTGTGGTGGTGGCAGCATATCATTTGACCTCCATGTTCTTCAGGCAACTCTTTAACCTAAACCTAAGACTGGTTTCTCCTTTTAGAGGGGATCCTGACTCTCATCTAGTTCCATCCCCTTCTTTTTCAAAGGAGGAAATTGAGACTAATGGAGGAGGAATGACTGTTTCAGGGTCACACAATAATGACTGGCAGTGGTAGGACTCAAATATAGTCTTGGGTCCTAGCATAACATGTTGTGAACTGTCTGCTTAAAAAATGTAGAAAGATCTTTGGAAGAAAGGAGATGTAAGAGGCATGTAGAGAATATAGAAGAGGTTAATTCCCTCCTGCCATTCTTCACACTGTAAATATAAGTTAAATGCTTTTTTCTTCAGTCATATAACTATACCATCAGGTAAACTGTTGAAAATAGCTTTGAATTTGGCGTTACAGGACCTGGACTCAGATCTTGACTCTGTTATTTGCTACTTATGTGACATTAGGCAAATTACCTCCTCTTTCCAGGCCTCAGTTTTTTTTATCTACAAAATGGATAGACTAAATGTCCTCTAATCTCTTAATTGATTGATCCAAATTCTCTGTATATTTTTAATATGCAAACAATGAATTTGAATCCTTATTCTTACTTATTGAATTCTTATTCTTACTGTCAGTTCAACATCAACATAAATCCAATCCCTCCTTTTCATGGCTGAAGTTCTCCTTCCAACAGCAGGAAACCACTGGTGCTTCTTCAAGTTCTTCTATTTAGAAATCACTTAACATAGGATGAATACCTATCTACCACAATATTTATGACACATAGTTGAAATGAGATAATTAGCTGATTACCATTTCTTGAAGTTGCTTAACTGCATGCACAGAGAGTAGAAAGGTCAGACTAGTCAGTGTGAGATGTATCTATATCATGTTTGCATATTTAAATGTCCAGATGGCAAAATAACTACAAATTTAAAACAGATTGGAGGAAAAAAAGGAAACTGAGGTTAGGTCAAATAAGTAAGTTACTTTCTCACTAAACACATGGGTTGCTCTCTTAGGAGAATATAATTATTTTTTACTATATCATTGATTTATAAAGGGTTCCCTCTTGTTGAATTTCTATATTTACATCAGTAAAGGATCCTGAAATCTAGTTTCCACGTTTGTTGCCTTTAAGTCAGGAATTAAATGTGGCCTTGTTGAAAACATTTTGTTTACATGCAACTTATTTCTTTTCTTCAATTATTTTCCCTTTTCTTAAAAAAATCAAATTCCTATGTTTCATATGTTTAATAGCTGGAAGAGATCATCTAGTCCAACTCCCTCCTATCCCTAATAAAAGAAGCCACTTCCCCTAATGCCATCCTGTCTTTTAGTGCACTACAAGTGGAGATATGACACAGATTCACCAGGTCATGGAGATCTTTGGGCAAATGATACTGACTGAACATAATTTCTTTGCATATGCAGAGAGAGTTTGAGTATCACATGCACAAAGCTGCCCTTCTTGCCTCCTACCATGTGGACTCAGAGCCAAAAGATGTTTTGGGGAGGAGAAACTCCAGAACCTCACTACATAAACGGTTTCCTAAAAGTCTTAGTGCAGTCTTAAGTTTATTAAGGCATTGCAGCAAAGTAAGTTTTTGTTTTGTTTTCTTTTGACTTTAAATTACAAGTTGCTTTATACAGATTTACAGATAAGGAACAGGGATGCAGAAAAGTAAACCAACTAAGTGTATTAAAGCTCATTCAAGTTTAAAACTGAACTGATACTTTTGGGACACCTTGTATATTGCTACACTAGAGCAAAACTTAAAAAAATATAGCATAACTTCATCATAATTAGTTTTTAATAGGGGAAAAAAGAAGAACATTAAACTAAATATTCTTTAAGTAATGGAAAAATCTTGTGTTCTTCCAGAGTAAAGCCTAGACTGGGAAGCATGACCATGGATATAAGGCCATGAAGGGAAAGCTATGAAAAACGAAACACTGCTTCAAGAATCTAGAGCTCAGATGCTTTTCTAGTAAAAAATTAAAAGAAAGAAAGGGTGTGAAATTGCATTATATTAAAATTCAGAACTAATTTAAAAGGTTTGTTCTTTAATGCAAAACTCTGGAAGGGTGCCCAAACCTGGAGAGAGAAAAAAAATAACCAGACCAATTGTATATTTCCCCTAGAAATTCCATGTCATAATGTACCTAGTAAGTTACATTTTCAGGGTCCAATTTCAATAAATCAACCCAGCGTGTAGAGTAACAGTAGTAACGTCTCTCCCTCTTTCCATAATACATGCAGGTAAAATCACCGTGAAGTAAAGAACAAAATACCCATTCTTTCTTGGCTTTGGCAGAGGGACAAATTACTTTCTACACCTCCCTGTGCTGAAGGACTAGTTATTAAATACAGTCTCAAAGCTACCTTTCCAGCTGTACTTAAATCAAGGGGAAAGTGAAGCTTTAACAAGACCGTCCATAATCCTTTCAGAAAGCAATAGAGTAATCTGAAAATGACACCCCCTCCGACACACACACATCTCGCTGTCTCTCTGACATTTACTATAGATACATAGTAGCTCCTCCAGCCCCCCACGGCTTTTCCATTACTATATGGGAGACCATGTTGCCATGTCAAAGGAAGGAAGTGATGCATAATAAGCCATTCTCTTCATAAAGAAATATTAAAGATGAAAACATTATTGCAATATTCTGAGGTGCCCCTGGAAAATGGAAAACATTTTTGATACTGCTACTATATATACATTCTAAATCAGTTTAGTAGCCCTTCATATGTGTGTATATGCATGTATATACACATACAATCATTTCTTCATTGTAATGGTTCTGGGATGATCTTTATAATGAAAAATTGAAATAAGCAAAAGTAATTTTCCTAATATACAAATGTGTTTGGGTCACTAATTGTTCAAAAACCTTCAAAGGCTCACTATTGCCCATAGGATAAACTTTTATTGTTGTCGAGTCATGTCTAACTCTTCATAACCACAGTCATAGCTATTTATGAGGTTTTCTTTGCAAAGATACTGGAGTGGTTCGCCATTTCCTTCTCCAGTGGATCCTGTGGATCCTTTCGTCAGGGAATAAGAGTTTAAGTGACTTACCTAGGGTCATACAGCCAGAAGTGTCTGAGCTTGCATTTGAACTCAGGTCTTCCTGACTCTGGGCCCAGTGCTCTATCTACTGAGTCATCAACTAATTCTGTAGGATAAAGTACAGATAAGCTAACTGTTCCTTATGTTGGCATTAAACAATGAATAAGGAAGTAAACAAATAATGCTGGAGTTTATGCAAAGCTTTAAGATGTAGATTCTAAACTTTAGAGTATGTAAACATATACATACATATACATACACATATTATATATACATACTTTAGAACGTGCTTTACCTCCATTATCTCATTTGATACTTGGAACACATGCACTGATGAGGACACTAGGCCATAGTCACATAGATGGTAGGTCTGTGAGAGAGGATTCAAACCCATCTATCTGGAGTTGATTACTCTTACCATTAGACCACATTGCCTCTTTTTCTTCAGTGAAAGTCCTGTATGACATAGTTTAAGTCTTCTCATAATCTCTGGTTCTGTACATATATATCTTCCTGAAATATTGCTACCAGAATTGGGACACTTTATAAGTTGACTGAAAAGGGTTGAGGATAATGGGACTATTATCTTCTTTGTTCTGTATCATACACTTCTATGAACCTTGGGTCAGTATTAGCTATCGACCTGCAATATCACATATTAAGCTTGCTGGTACATATTAAGCTTCCTCTTCCCTAGCTTTTTTTTTTCTCCACCCATATAAACTGTTGTCTAGTCACATCCTGTGCTGGTAGTTTGTTTTTTTTTTTAAACTCAAGATTATAATGTTATATTTATCCTTATTAACTTTCATCTTATTAAATTCAGCCTATCCATTTTTACAAAACACCATGTTACATGTTAATGTTACAAAAGAAATTATTTTTAAAAACTGAATGATACTTATGAGATACTTATGTAATTTTCATTTATCTTTTGTCCATCCTAATTCATTAATAAAGGGAATAGTAAATACCAGCATATTTTATCTCCCATCATTATCTAAATGTATATACTTTTCATTATACTATTTTATTCCAATAAAATTATTGAGGTAAATTGCCAATTTCCATTTTTTCCTCCCAAAAGGTTGAGACCATGCTACATATGGATAATGAATGAGGTCTAGGGTTAAATAGGAAAAAGAGGAATGTGGAAAACTGTGCAGCATTTCTAATGATCCCAACTTGGAGTCAGAAATCCTAGGTTCAAATCCCAGCCTTTATTAGGGAGGCTGTTAAGGTAATTAAGTTGCGTGAGAACAGGGAGGCAGCTACTGCAGCCCATGGCCCTAAAGTATCTGTCTCCTACCGACTTCAAGGCTATTTGTAGGCATCTTACAAAGCAGAGAGAGACTAGGACTCTAATTTTCTGCCAATAATGACTTCCCATCTCCAAGGGAGAAAGATCATTAATATAAACAATTGAAAACTAGATAAAGAAAGACTTTCCCAAGACTTCTGATCCTGTTATCTCACTCACAAACAAACTACTGGAATATGTGAACTGTCTTCAAACATTTGAAGACCTTAGGTTAAACTTCCTCTATTTGGCCCTCAGCAAATAGTCAGTCAACCAGTATTTATTAAACACCTACTATGCACAATTTAAATATGGAATGGACTGCCTTGGGAGACAGAGAGCTTTTTCTCACTTCAGTAGGTCTTTAAGCTAAAAGTTAACAATCAGCTGTGGAGGGGATTCTTTATCACTTATTGGTCGGATTAGATGGCCTCTGAGGACCCTTCTAAATCTAAAGCTCGGTAAGTGTGTGAAGTAAATTCAGAACTCTTTAGGGAAATAAGGATATGTGTTCCATATAAGCTAGTCCTGAGGCTAGTTCATGGTTACAGTGATTACCTGAATAATGAATTAGGGAGCATATTCATAAAATCTATAGATGGCACTGAAAAGTCAAAAATGTACCCCCCAAAATTAACTTCAATAGAGGTAAGAGCAGGAATGAAGGTAAACTAAATTGCACAAAAATTACTAGTTTTATATAATTACCAAATAACAAGATCTACGAGTCCAAATTGACCATGACCAGTGCCAGTTTCATCTATGTGGTGCCATAGTTAAGAACAACAGCAAATGACATAGGATACAAGTATGTATCAGTTTCTACACAAAAAAGAACTCTTCTGATGTCTCATCATGATGTGGAGGTGACCTGAGGCTCTCATAAGTCTATTCAGGAAAAACAAAAACTTTGATAGGTCTTACCCAAGGTAGAAAGATTCTGAGTATGAGTCTAGTAATAAATATCTTCTCATTCAAGGACAAGTCTAGCTAAATTAAAAAGACGAATCACTAGGCTGGCTAAAGGGTGATGGCATTTTAGCCTCTAGCAACTCTGAAAGGCCACTTACTAAGCATGGATGGCTACCATTTGTGTCAATTGAGGAATGTCCATACTGACAAAAATCACAGCTTCTTCAAGTTTTGAAAATTATAAAAAATAAGATATTCTAGTCAGGACCTGACTCAGGCCAATCCCACAATAATTTAGGTTACATATTGGAACAAAATGAGATATTCAAGTCACTTAGCAGTTAACAAAAGGAGATTGCCTTGGCCAAAAAAAGGATATTTGACAAGGATAGGTTATCAAGGACATCTTAAGTTGATTTACCTAAGCAAAGCTCCCTTGCTTGCTATTATACATCATGAATATCCTTCTCCCAGATTCTTGTGGCTGCTTTGTACTTGAACTAATAGAGGAAGTGATATCAACAAACTGAAGCATTTGTCTTCTGACTCAACCAAGTCTTGAGGAACATCTCTATAACTTTAAAGGAAAAAGTAGCCTAAGTTGTATGGAGGAGGGGGAAAATATATTGCTCCTGTTGGACAGAAATATAGTACATATTAAATTTAAATGGTTTCACAAATGCATCTCAGTATCTTCTGCCCTAATCAAAACTAAGATCAGTACAGTGTTCCACAACTGAATAGACACATGGAGAAGTAATTTGATGTAGAAATGAGTTGGCATAGATGACACTAACAGAAACAAATATTACACAGCTACAAAGAATGTCTATTATAATTAGGGTTACTAATTCCATTGAAGATTGAGATCTGAAAATAATTATTTTTAAGTATGTGAGGATAACTGTCCTCCAACTCATTTTGAGACAAAATAATAAGAATAAAGGTTAGCCATAATGAAAATCTTGTAATAAGTTTGAATATAAAATATAATAATATAATAAAGTTTGAATCTCTTGCATGTATATTTTGAAACCACCCCCCTCTTCCACATAAGTGCATACCTATTGAGGGAATATGGGTTCAAGAAGGGAGGAAAAATTACTGGATTTTAAAGGCCTACTACAGCCCCATTCCATGGTGGCTGTGACCTAAAGTAGCACTATTTCAGAAGGGTTAAAAGATTTTGTGTTATTTCAAACATGGCTCAAGAAAAGGGATAACTGAACACATATTCAACATTTTAGATTAAAATCCCTACTTTGTTACTTAATACCATCATGAACTTGGGCAAGTCCCTGCTTCATTTCTCTGGGCCTTACTTTCCTCACCTGTAAAATGAAGAAGTTAGACTAGATTATCTCTAAGGCCTCTTTCAGTTTTTAATCCTTTAACAAATTCAGTCCTGCCAACATTCCATAGGAAATACACATTAGAAGTCAATAAGTAATGTTTTCCCTGAGACAGATGAGTAAGATTCTTTAAAAAGAAAAAAAAGTTTTCTCTTCTTAGTGATTTTCCTAAAAGGCATCATCAGACTGTAACTGTACTTGAAAAGAGAGAATTCATTGAAACTTATCCTAACTACAAAATACACAGTAATATATGCTATTGCAAAACACTGGCTCCATCCACTCCCTTCTTCTTTGGAGTGTGGTTTAATGTGTGTGGTTCTTGGTGGATATGGAAAAACCAACATGGTCTTGATCCAGAGAAGAGAAAAAAGTGGACATTTCAACAGCATCACAAAGGTCTAGTCTCCTCCCTAGGAGTACCTGCCTGAAATTTCACCAAAGGGGTGGCTCAGGGTGGTCTGCTCTGCTCTGGACATCTCTAATGTCCTTCACAAGCATCAATAAACTACTGGAGATTGGGATTTTTTAATTTAGGTGAGTTGTCTAACCTTGTTTTATTAGCAACACACTTTATCTCCTATTGGTCATGATGGTGCCTCTTGATAAAGCAGTGCAGATATAATTTTTATTAAATTCTTCCAATAAAATCATTAAAATCACATTGTGATGACAGCCAGAGCATAGCCAATGTGAGACAATGGACTGCTATGGTTCAGGCATGACTGGGAGTTGGAGGTCAGGATTTTAGGATACAATAGGGTCACAACAGAGACCATGAGAACCATGTTAGCATACCGTGAGACCAGACTGCTCATTTACTCTGACCTAATGTAATTTATTAATAAACAACTCAGGCTAAATACTTAGAATTAGGGCTGCAGAGGAAGAGGCATCCATTGTCTTGGGACAGTAGAGGCCCAAGGGCATTGATCCTTCACATT
The DNA here is from genome assembly GCF_011100635.1 of Trichosurus vulpecula. Lineage (NCBI taxonomy): Eukaryota > Metazoa > Chordata > Mammalia > Diprotodontia > Phalangeridae > Trichosurus > Trichosurus vulpecula. The sequence continues at coordinate 72,320,891 of NC_050581.1, forward strand.
TTTCACAGTGATAATTAAATTGGGAGAGGAAGGGAATCAAACTTTTGTTCCCACTGGAATGGGAGGTGGAGGTGCAGGATCTGTGGCTGGATGACTCTAGTTGGAACCTAGACTGTTAAAAGTTTTAAAGATTAAATAATAGTTTTATTATCCATTGTAATTCATTATACAGTTTTAAAGCCAAAAGAAATCATCTAGTCTGACTCACTCACACAGATGAAGAAACAGGGGTCCAAAGCCAAGAAGAGCCTTGTCTATTTTCACACAGCTAACTATTTGCAGAGCCAGGACCAGACCCTAGATCACCTGGTCCTTTCTGTTGTTCCATGTTGCTACTTCAAAAGTCAGTATCTCCATAGTTTTGAAGGGTTATCATGGGGAATGGGAGCTCCTTGAGAGCAAGGGCTGTCTTGCTTTCTTATTTGTCTTTCCAGCACTTGGCACAGCACTTTGCACTCAGTACATGCTTAATAAGTATTTTTTCTTTTTTCCTTCCTTCCTTTACACCCTTCCTCTCATCAACCTTTTCTTTCTTTCTTTTTACTTTCTCTTCCTTCCTTCCTTCCCTCTTTCACTAGGAAGAACAGTTAGATTAAATCTGCTTATCCCCAGATATTGGAGGGCAGAACTAGGAACAATGCGATAAAGTTTTAGGGAGGTAGATTTCAAATTTCAAATTAATATAAAGAGGAATTTCCTAATAATTAGAGCTGTTCAACAATGGAATGGCTTTCCTGGGTAGGTACTACATTCACCACCAAGATAGGATTACAAGCAGCGCTTGTGTGACCACTAGTTTGTGATGCTATGGGGGGATTCCTGCTTTGAGGAAGAGTTAGATTAGATAGTCTCTGAGGTCTCTTACAGCTCAGACATTTTATGATTCTAAGTATCTTGCTTGAGCACATAGAGAATAATGTGTTACCACAAATGCTACCTGAAACTGGGAGGAAAAAGTGCTTGGCTCAGGCAGGATCCTGAGCTTCGGTTAGTACTGAAGCCACTGAAAATAAAGTAAACCCCCAAGTAACATGAGAATCTCAGTTTCAAAATTAAAATAATTTGAAATTTGGGGGTTGATCTGTCACCAGTGGAAGCAACCTAAGGGTTTGTTTTTTGTTTTTGTTTTTGTAAAAGGTCACTTCCTATGAAGGACCACAGGTCTGTAGCTGTAGTTTCACTGCAAAAAAGAAAGACAGAAAGTAATTTAAACAGATAAGACCTGAGGCCTTGCTTTATCTTGTACAAAGGGGGTTGAGTTACAAGATCTGAACTAAAATAATTAAGAATTTAAAGAAGAAAAACTTGAAAGTATCTAAAATGGGAGCCATTATAATAATTTGTAAAATAGGTTCATGCTTTATTTCTGATACAACAGAATTCAGTATCTGGTATGTATGATAATCTGGACAACAAAATCCTCATTTGATTTTAGCTATTTTCATTGAGAGAATCATATACTTTTAATGGATGGAAGAAATCTTATAGTTTATCTAACCTAATTTATGTGATCCAGATGAGAAACCTAAAGTCCACTGGAGAAGCGACTTGCCCAAGATCATCTATCAAGTTAATGAATTGAGACAATGACTAAGGTCCTGAAATCCTAAAGCAGTCTTTTTTCTATCATACCATGCTGCCTCATTTATATCACATTGATTTGTGGAGAAAATTATATGGAATTGTGAAGTATCTGGTGAACAACATTAATGTTTTAGGCCTGCCATTTGACTTATTACTTTTTATTACAACAGAAAGATGACTTTAAAATTGTGCCCTATATAGCTTGCAATTTTTTCAATAAAATGATAATTTCAAAAAAAAAATCAAACCTCATAACCTTATTTAAAAAGTTTGTTTATATGTTCATGCTATGTAACTTTTTAAAAAAGTATTTCTAAAGCTTTATTTAAGACTGGAAGAATTCTATGGTAGCAATTAAGCATGTGGGTATTTCATATTAGCCATAAAATAAAACTTCACTAATTTGGACTCCACTGACTTAGAATTGGTGATAATTTTGACATGGAAGATATTCAAAATGAGGAAGAGGTTTGGATTATCTATGTATTACCAATGAGAATTCACAACAGTCTCCAGAGATGGGAACCTACTTTTGATTTTCTGGAACTCTTAAGATCATAAGACAAATTGAGAAAGGGATAAGAAGGAAGAGTGAAGTTTCTAAAAATGTAAGTCACTAAGACAAAGGAGGATATCAGGAGGATTAACACCCAAGTTCTTGAGAAAGCAGGGAGTGGCCACCTGTTGTAAATGATCTTAACATCTGGTTATATAATATAATCTTCATCTTCCTTATTAGTATTCATTTACTTTTGTTTTATATAAGTGGGAGGTTAGTTGAAAGCATTTAAATTATTTGCAAGCAACACAAACTATAGTTTTAAATGCACAGTTTGAGATTCAATTTTTTGCTGAATTAGGGACAAGACTTTGCCTTTTTTCTGTTCAAAATCAGTGAAGTATTTATCATCTTTACGCATAAGCAACTTTTTTTTTCTTTCAAAAGGACCCTGGTATATGAATATTATTTCCAGTCCCTCTTCTGTGCATCTTAATTACTGGCGCTGATCATTAGTTTTACTTTTCTTTACCTTTAAATAAGGCTATTGGATACGCCTTTTCTGAAGTACCCTCTTACCATGTGTAACAGCTTTCCTTTTTCTTTTAAGCTTTTCTCCCCCGGAGGCAGTAGGGGTTATGTGACTTGTCCAGGGTCACACAGCTAGTAAATGTCTGAGACTAGATTTGAACTCAGGTCCCCTTGACTCCAGGGCCGGTGCTCTCTTCACTGTACCACCACAGCTCATGATAAGGATCTTGAAATCTTGAGAAAGCAACATTTTCCTTTGGTATTGTTGTTGCCGTTCAGTTGATTCAGTCGTTCAACTCTTCATGACTCCATTTGGGGTTTCCTCGGCAAAGATACTGGAGTGGTTAAGTGACCTGCCCAGAGCCACACAGCTATTAAGTGTCTGAGGCCAGATTTGAACTCAGGAAGATGAGTCTTCCTGCCTTCAAGCTGAATTTGAACTCATGTCTTTCTGATTCCTGGCCAGGTACTCTACCCACTGCAGTAGTCAGCTGCTACTGGACACTGCTCTGGACTCTAGACTAGTCTGTAGTCTCCAGGACCTCACAAACCCCAGAATCACTGCAGAATCACCTATTTTCCAAAAACATGTATTATCATTCGTACTTGAGGTCTTCTCTACTGCTAAGCAGAAATGAAATTGGCTCATCAAAAGAGAATGAGCATAAGCAGAGTAACTTGGATGATAACAAACAACAAAAGCCTCTCGAGTACTCTAGAGAAAGACTTCATGCTGGCCTGGGGAAAGAGCTGGGAGATGAAGTCCTCACAGAAGAAACTATCAGAAAACTATATATACCTTTAGTCTAGTAGGGCTACAGACCTTGGAAGCTCTTTGAAAAGATTAGAAAAAAAAATTAAACCTCTGAAACCTAAGGAAATGGACCTTTAAGAACCGAAAGTCAACAGGAACTAAAAGTATTTCATGTGTCTGAGAGAACAATGGCATTTTACATTTATTTTCAATTTTAGTTTACTAACCTTTTTGTCACATAAAAAAAGATGAAATGGGTAGTTCAAATATTGATTCCTAACTGACAAATATGGAAACTGAAAACTGAGGCTCAAGGAGATTAGGTAACTTTCTGAGGATCATATAGCTGAAATAAGTAGTACAACCTGAACCAGAACCCAGGTCTTCTGAATTCAGTGTTCTTCCCATTATGTCATGCTGTTTTTCAAGCATGGAAAAGAAGCAGAAAAATCTCACCTGTATGGTTGGCTGAGAAAGTACAAGGGAACCCAGGACAACTTGGTTTATAAGAAGACAGACAAGATCAAAGAGTCATATCAGATGAGTAGAAGGGAGTCAATTGAGATTAGGAGGTAGTGAGTGTCTGTTAAAGTATGTGACCTTGAAGGTATATTACTGTGCTTGTCTGCTAAGGACAGGTATGCACCTAATGCTCCACGGTTGAGCCTGCAAAAAATATAAGCACATAGTAGACTCTCTGTCAAGTCATATTAAGTCAACAAGCATTTATTAAAATTCCCACTATGTGCCAGGCACTTATGCTAAGTGCTGGGGCAAACAAAAGGTTCCCTCCTCCAATAAACCAACCAAAAATAAAAACTAAAAAGATAACATGAAAACAACTATGTACAAACAAGATATAGAAAGGATAAACTAGAGATAATCAGTGAGGAAAGGTATTAGCATTAACAAAGTATTATCACCTTTTGTTAATTAATATTAACTAACAAACTTTAATAAACACTTGTTGAACTAAACTGAAAAACAGTCTGAGTCACTGGGCAGGCCAGAAATGATTAAACATATATAAGTGGAAAGTTACACAAGATTTGTATTCCTTTCATGGATATAACTCTGACCTACAAGGATAATGAGTCAATCCTTTTTTGTCTGCCAGAAGAGATAAAGAATGTCAATCATGATTGTGCATGAGAGCCTTGACCATCAAAATTCCTAAATATAAGCAAGAGTAGAGAAAGAAAGACCACCAACATATCTTTCAAATGGTACTTGCTGGATCTTATGGGGAACACACGTAGGACATTTCCAATTATGGCTTCAGTTTAGGAAAGGAAGGACACAAACCACATCCAGAGAGCAGTATTTCTTGAATACTACTAGGCAAAAATATTTAACCTACAAGTATTTAAGTACATTGAGTATACCAAACATTATGATGATTTACAAGTAAAATCTGCAGGCAACAAACACTTATGAAGTATTTACTATAGATCAGGCACTGTACTAAGTACTGGGGACACAAATACAAGCAAAACAAAAAGCCAGTTCCTACCCTAAAGGAGTTTACATTCTAATGGGGGAAGACAACCCACAAAAGCTAGATAGGAAGGAAGGAAATCCTTTTGGATGATGCTACCCCACTCAGTCATTGAGTCATCTAAAGTAGTCACTTGAAAACACGAACAATCTGGAATTAAGAATTTCTAGGAGTAGATAGCTACACAAACAAGAATAAGTTCAAAATATTCAGTATGGCCAAGACACACTTGTCTTCAAGTCCAAAGAAACAAACACACAAATAACTGTTTTCCCCCTTTCCACATATGCATGTGTATATATGTATATGTGTGTGTTAGTCGTTCATAAATTCTTAATTTAAAACGTAGCAATTTATATCTCCTCATGGCTAAATGGGCTGACACATTTTAACAGTAGATAAAAGTCATTTTTTCTCTTTTTCTGATGTTAGAACTGGAGAAAATTATCTGTAATAGAGACTTCAACAATCCTCTCTTCATGGTCTCTAAATATACCCATTGCACTAATAGAGGAAAGAATTGATATAATTTAAAATATTAATCAAATAATCAATAAAAATTAATCATCTTCCTACCTATGGGCATATTCATATGAGTACATTTATAGCCCTTTATTATTTCCAAACACAAAGATACAGAAGAGCATTTCTAGCTTGTTAGTTTAACCACCTAAAGAGGGCAGTGTTGCATGGTTCAGCTATCTTAAAAGTCAGGGTATTAATGTCAATAAACCAACCCTCACAGACTGAAGATTCAGAAACTGAGTTTATATTTTCTGGTTCAAAATATAAGGAACAAAATCTTTCATTTTCATGGATTCTAAAGCTACATTGTCTTAGTGTAACATTTTTTAAATGAAATAATTTTTAATTCTTCCTGACAGGAAGAAAAAGTGGGATTATGAGCTGCAACAGTGACTAATCAGTCCACATCTAACTATTCTTTAATGAAACAGGGTTATATTTGTGAAATTCGTAAAAAATTAGAGATCTGAGTTACGAATCACTTTCAATTTCTCTCTTACCCTGAGACAAGTCCTTAGAACCTTTTCTTGGTCTCTTCATATTGTAGAAAGCAAGCAGAAAAATTACTCTTTAGCATTACTAGATTTCCCTTGTCTCAGTCCTTTCATTTACTAATTGACTTTGGGAATAAGTTGACTAGTTCATCTTTTCTCTCAACTTTTATACCAGAAAGCATAAGCTACAGTTTATGAATGATATCTGAAATGAATTACTGTGAAATAAGCAGAATATTAATTTTTGAATCCAGAAACAAAAACTATATTAAAAAAACAACCTATGACTTTTCTAGTAACAAATACACACACACACACACAGCTCTATTAGCAGCAACATGCACTAATAAAAACACCACATAACAAAATACAGTAAGATATTTTAATATACACACAAATATTTGTAAGTCTTTAGAAGAGCTCAACGTTCAAGACAGGGTTAATGACCCAGTTTTTATCATGAGTATAGTTAGAACTAGGTACTACTACTAAAGGAAATGCTGAGAAACCTGTACCACATTAAGGTTAGTAGGTCTGCATAATAATTTATGAACTGGACTATGGTTTACACCACAGACAAACAATTACCAGGCAGGAGGTCTGAGGAAGCTGGAGGTTAAAGGTGACTGCATATTACCTGAACTTCCCTTCAATAACTCAACACATGACTATTAGCTTGGTTTATCTGGCTCTATTAAGACGAGCTGACGAAAACTTTTAATCTAATTCTATACGACTCCAGGCACTCAGTAGATATTAGCTTATTTGCTGGAAATATTGAAATAAAACAACACATTGGGACCATTACCTAGCTCCATTTTCCCATTCTCATTAGCTCTTTAAGAAAGGTGTACCTGTAATTGTAATGGATGGCATTACTAATGGCAACAAGTTCTCCCCATGCTGCCTGTGGGGATGTTTTAGCATATGCCTTCATGCTACATTTAGCATACATCTAGCTCACAACCCTCAGCTGGGCACCACACTGACCCAAGGCAACTGATGTGTGCATACTAAAAGTTACAAAAGGCCATTTGACATCTTGGCATTATCAATATCTCTTTTTTGGAAAAAAAAAACGGAAAAAAGTTCTGACTCTTCCCACATTTATTAGAGATGCTAGAGAAGCATTGTAGCTCACTTCATCTTTCCTGTGGTTGTTTGTTCAAACTGGCTTCCCCACCCCTGCACCCAGTAACAACATGATCTAGGGTGTGGACTTTTCTTAGACCTGAACAAATACCATGTATCTGACATTGGTATTTAATACTTCAGCTAATAATTTAAAATAGCTTTTCTCCACTGCCAGCAAGTTTTCAAATACCATGTCTCCTTCAACAAGTAGAGATAGCTTTCTTGCCCTCTACCTGTCTACATTTAAGAATTCTGTAGTGAAGAAAAAAACTCCTATAGTTAATGAAAGGTTTTATTCCACAGATACAAATGCTTTACCACTATGGTTTAGCTCTGTCACAAATGTTGGGGAAATGGTTGGCATTTCTTGTTCAAAGATTTCTTTTGAAAATGAGCTGCCATGTCTTTCTCTTCAAATTTTTTGAATTGCCTGGACTAAGGTTAATGAGTATGAAATGACTTGAGCAATAAAAATACTTTTGGGGTTTTGTTTTGGCTCAGGTCTGCCAGACGTGTATAAAAAGTTATGTCCGGTTAGACCCTCTCTGAAAAATCAATTTGGGGTATATGTGTGGTGAAATAGAGAGAGAAACAGAGAGAGAGAGAGAGAGAGAGAGAGAGAGAGAGAGAGAGAGTGAGAGAGAGAGAGAGAGAGAGAGAGAGAGAGAGAGAGAGAAAGAGAAATATGGAGTTTTACTGCTCACAGTTACAAGCTAGTGACAGGACTACACTATGGTGATCTTAAACAGGATGGTGTGTTATACAATAACAAACAGTAAAAAGAAAGAAAGTAAAAAAGGGAGGGGGGGTAGCCCAACCAAGATAATCACTGGGATTAAAAAAAGAAAAAGCAGGGGGCTTCTACCCAATTTCCTATATATGGGCAATTCTTCTCATGATTTGGGCTTTGGATAACTGGATGCTTGAGAAGTGAGAACCATCATTCCTTGGGAAAAAAAGGACTTTACCAATTAGTCATATTTGATAATTTTCAGAAATGCTATCCTTCCACCATATGTAACTGTTTCGACCAAAGTTGGATCACAGTTTCATTTCTTCAAAAGCTGTGGCAGTGCTTATGAATCCTTTTCGTTGGAGAATAATTTAATTTACCATGCCTTTAAATGGTACTAATCATATCAATCAACAGCATTCAGCTGTCTCCAAATTCTAGGCCTTCATATCATATGACTTCCAAATAAATCAGTGATGAAATTAACCAAATGAATCTCCACAATGTGCAGTCCCTGCTACTTGCATAATCTATATTTTAAAAAAATAAGGAAAATAAACAGAGCTAACTTGGAACTCATGGAGAGAAACCAAACTATTTATTTAATTTTGTGGCAAGGAGAGAGTGGTATGAAGCTCCTAAATTTTTCTGTACAGTGGGAAGAGGACAAAAAAATGGGAAAAATTATTTACGAAGAACAAATTTGAAATCTTTTAAGTGTTTTCCAACAGAAATAAACAATTTGGGTCTGAAGTGGAGTGAAAATTTTGAGCAATCACCAAAAGCTGTCAAATAAAATATAACAAAGGAAAGGTCTTGTGAGATAGCAACTGCACATTCTCACAGTTGCTTGGTCTACACTTCAGAGTCAGCAGGGTTAGTTTACCTTTCTACCCAAATTTATCATCCTCCCATGACATGCTCAGCAAACAAAAATAAGGAAACTTGTCTTTGTTGCTTCCTGCGGTTAGTCATGTAGAGAATGCAATAATAAACTGGTTGCAATTTGGGGGAAATATAATCATGGCTCATGGGGGTGGGGACCCTTGAGTTTTCTTTTTTAAACATACCTGGATGTTCCTATAGGCAAAGCACATTTCTAGAATTAGAGCTGACCTCTGCCTGAGGGAAAATGGCTTGCTTAATATGCATAGAAGTTAGCAGCTCAGTACAAAACAAACCTGAGCCTCAAAGTATCAAGACTGGAGTCTGGCAGGCAATGAAAGGAAGATGCATTCTACGGCTGCAAGAAAAAATTTTAGCAAACATTCCTGTTGTGCTGTATAGTTTAGAATACACCCCATAAGCTAGGTTATTGTTGCTGTTGTTTGTCCTTCCTTCTCAAAGAGGACCGATGACATCAGGACTTGAAAGTGAATTGGGTTTCAGTCAGGCAGAGCTGTGCAAAGTCACCAGCATCACTCTCTGCTCCAGAGTCAGTGGAGTCTAGCGACAAGACATGGGTCAAGATTGTTATTATTTACCATAGTGCCATGGAAAGAGCTAAAAATACGGACTCCACAGACTAGTTTTGAATCCTAGCTCATCTACTTACTGCCTGTTTGATTGTGAACAAGTCTCTGGGCCTCAGTTTCCTCATATGGAAAATGAGAGAGTTGGAAAACAGATGAATTCTAATGTTCTTTCCAGCTCTAAACCTGCCATACCCATTTTACAGACAAGGAAAATAAGGCCCAGAGAGAGGCAAAGAGACTTATCTATGGCCCCACAGTTAACATGTCAAAGCCAAGACTTGGACCTACATTTTCTGACTCTAGTCCAATGTTATTTCCACTCTGCACAACACGTTCAGGAAGAATTTTTAAAAGTTGTTAAAGATATAAATATTTTACTGATGCTTTTTAAAAACAGCATGACATCACTGACACTTCCCAATGACTATCCCTCCCAGTCCACATAGAACCTTCCCTTTCTAACAAAGAAATACAGTCAGGCAAAACAAATCAAAACCCTGGCCATTTCTCATGCAGCCTTCTTAAAGGCATTCTAATGAGGCATTCTAATTGCAGAATTAGGGGCAAGAAAAGTCTAAAGGTTTAGAAGTCTTATCCAACTAGAACTACTCATTTTGATCATTTTTAATTCCCTCCAGAGATTCCAAAGTGGAAATTAAGGGAAAAGGCAGTTTTAAAGGAAGGAATAAAAAGTGAAATGGTGCTTCTAGATCAGGACATGGGCCCCAGCAACATGCAAATCACTGAACAGAAACAGAGTCAGAGGAATTGACACTGTGTGCTTGGGGCTTCATGTCTGCTATACTGAGCCCAGCCTATGATCATGATGGTGTCCAACACGTCGCAGGAAATAGAATGAATCCCAGAATTAGAAAGGAACCTGAGAAGTAAGACATCTAGTCCAAAGTGATGAAAATGAAATAGCATCTAACATTATTACAAGTACATTTATTATTTGGTTCAAGTTCTTCACAAAAGCCATGAGGTAGAATGGCTCATGTAAATAAACTATACTGAACAAAATTCAAAGACAAATTAAATAATATCTCATATTTCTATTATGCTTTACAGTTTACAAAGTGTTCCTAAAAAACCTCTGTGATGTTGCCAGTAAAAATGTTATGATGCCCATTTTATAGATGAGGAAACTGATATAAATAACAAACATTTATTAAGCATTGTGTTAAGCACTAGGAATACAAAAACAAAAAGGGAAAGTACCCCCCCCCACCGGCCAAGGAGCTGATATTTTAATGGGGAAGACCATGTTTTCTGAAGGAGTTTATAAAGAATGCAAACAAACAAAATGAACTCAAGGTAGCTTGGGGAAGAGTTGCCAGAGTAACTGAGAGGATCAGGAAAATCTTCCAAAAGAAGGTGGCATGTGAATTGAACCTTAAGGAGACCATAAGAGGTGGAGGTAGGGAGGCAGTGTATTCTAGGAATGAGGAAGAGCCAGCGCTAAGGTACAGAGATGGGGCATCAAGTGTGGAACGAGTAGGCCAGTATGGTCGAATTGCATAAAGCCTGGAAGAGAAAGAAGGTAAGAAGACAGGCAAGGTAGGAAGTGGCCACGTTGTGAAGAACTTCAAATGTGGGAAGAGAGGAATTTACAATGGATACTTGAGGCAGTAGGGAGCCACATGAGTTTGTGGAGTAGGAGCTTGACAAGAACAGACCTGAACTTTGGGAGAATCATTCTGGCAGCAATGGAGATAGAGTGGAGTAAGAAGAAGCCTTCCAAAGAGGAAGTTATTGGAGTACTTCAGTGCTTAGCACAGTGTCTAACACAGAGCAGGCAACTAATACATGTTCTCTGACTACTGAGTGTTCCAGGCAAGAGGTGATGAGGGCCTGATCTAGGGTGGTGTCTGAGTTAGTGAAGAGAAGACAAGAGATGTTTTGGAGATCGAAACAAGATTTAACAACTGACTGGATATATGTGAGGTGAATAAATGTGGAATTGAGAATGACACTGAGACTGCAAACCTAGATGGCTCGAAGGTGGGCAGTATGCTATAATAGACAGCATTCTAGATATGAAGGTTGGAAGGCCTACCTTCAATCTCACCTCAGATATTTACTAGCTGTCGGACCATGGGGGTGTCACAACTTCTCTAGCCATTAAGGTTCCTTTTGGCTCTTAATCTCTGATTGGTGTGATGGTCCCTAAACTTTTCTATTCCAAAGAGTTTGGCAGAGGGGTGGGTATTATGCAGAAGAGAATGAGTTATGTTTTGGACATGTTGAGTTTGAGATACCTTGGGACATACAGTTGGAAATGTTCAATAGGAAGCCCTTGATGTAGTACTAGTGCTCAGGTGAAAGAATAGGACCAGACAGAAAGATTTGTCTATCACCTGCATAGAGTTCATTGAACCCATGGGATCTAATGAGGTCACCAAGAAAGAACAGATAGAAAAGGGAAGAGGGCTCAGGCAGAGTCTTGGTTTACACCCATTCAGTGGGCATGATACAGAGGAGTCAGCAAAGGAGGTGTGATCAGAGAGAAGTAGAACAGGGACCTGAAAAACCAGAGAGGAGAATTTGGTCAACAGTGAGTTCAAACAGAGAGCGAAGGAGCAAAGCTGGGGTTCAAACCAAGTTTCTTCTAACTTTACCTAGGTCCAAGGGTCTTTTCCCTTCATCAAATCTCCTTTAAATCTATGGAATAACAACTCACAGTTTTATAATGAATATGTATATATATGTATATATACATATATATATATATATATATATATGAATATATGAATAACCACATTCAGTAACAGAACAGATATTGGAAGGTTGAGCAAAATTTGAGGCTACAATAAAAACGGTTATGTGGGCTCATGTAGTAATTTGGGTAATAGAACTGTGTTCTAGCTCAAGTCATAAGTTACCATGAGATTTGGCCCATTTTCAGCACTTTACCTGTTCTGTGGCTCACTTTTCTTGTCCATAAAATGGGAGCAGTAGTATCAATCTACCAATAAAATACTTAGGCACTCCTTGACAGAAAGGTCTTGTTTTAGGATATGAGCCATCTTTATCCAAAGTCACTGGGCTTCTTGGCTAAATACAACATTTATACTGAAAACACACATTGGCTGAAAATGTGTTCATATCTTAATTTATGAACTGATCTTATGGTGGAAAATGTAATTGCCACCGAGGCTGCTCTGCATTTGAGAAGTGATATTCAAAAGTCAAGGGGGAACTTAAGTTCTTTTCTTATGGGGGACATCTGGGGTTATGAAGCAGGGGCTCCTCTGTGCTTTTCTTTCCCCCTGCAGATCCAGCAACGGAGTTTTATTTTTGTTTGCACTAAAGCTGGAAAAAAACATCATGACATAAAATTTGGTTGTAAAATGTGAAAGTGGTGACTGGAACATCACACCCTATAAAGTACCGTAATTGAAACATTGGTGTGCTGCTAAATGTTTTCAAAATGTACTCTGTTGGGTTACTTAGCAATGTTTATCCAAACAGCATAGGATAGTAAGTTTGTCTAGGAGTATTAGGCATGAATTTCATGGCTCATTTAGTGAGTAGTAATGATGTGTCCAAAGCAAAGTATGGAGATGATCAAAAAATCTTTAGGATCTGAAATTCTTGGTATTCGTCCCATTTCAACCTCCCAGTAATAATGTTTTAACATTTCAGTATCTCTAAAAAAGAAAAAAAAGTAATAACCAAACCAAGAAAAATAGGAAGAAAATAGGAAGAGTGACAAGGACTTCAAGGAAATGTAAGGTAACGGATCTTTGGGGAAATTAATCAATTTGTTGGTTTTAGGAATTTCTCTCTATCATTCTCTCTCCCTCCTCCCTACCCCCTATTAAAGTACTGTAGAAAAGCAATTTTTTTTTCTTAGCTTTCACACTTTAGTGAGCATACAAGTTTGCTTGTTTATATTTTATCAGCAAAGGGACCACAAACAATTTCTGTCAACTAGGCAGCCTGGTGACACAGTAGATTGAGCGTTGGGTCTGGAGTCAAGAAAACTTTAGTTCAAATCTGACCTCAGACACTGTGTGACTCATGGCAAATCACCTCTCTGTTTGCCTCAGTTTCCCCATCTGTAAACTGAGGATAATCATAGTACCAGCCTCCCAGGATTGTTGCAAGATCAAATGATATAATATTTGTAAAGTGCTTAGCAGAGGGCCTGGCACATAGTGGGTGCTTAATAAGTGTTTGTTTCCTTCCTTTCTATAGGACTCTGGCTGCTTTGCCAATATGATCATTAGACAACAAAATATACACCTAGGATGGAGAAGTCTGCAAGGGCTCAGCTACATCGACTAATTATGATATATATACTTTCTATTAATCTTCAGAATTTTGCCTTTAGTGAAATAACTCTGTAAGCTTCTTCTCCCCTCAACTGAGGCTGATTCCCACATAAACCAAAAGCAGATCCAACAGGAAGAAGAAGTAAGTTTCTTTTAGGAATGCTGACTGCTAGTTCTTATGCAATGTATTTATTTGACAAACATTTAGTAAATGTTTACTATGTACACGGCTTTGTTTCAGGCACTGTATCAAAGAGACAAGTTAAGATCTAGCACTTGCCCTCAAGAGCTTATAATCTAACAGGCATACACAGATACATATAATACAAATTAGAATAAGAGGAGTGGGATAAAATACTGAGATCAGATGTGGGAGAAATCATTTTTCTGCCAACAAGTCAAAGACTGTCAGAATAATAATGTGATAAGTGGTTAAAACCCACTGGCCTAGAAGTCAGGGGACTCTATCTCTGCCACTAATTTTCAGCATATGTAAAAAACATTTAGCCTCTGCTTTCCACTATGTACAATGGTAATATTAATATGAACACCCCACACAAGGAGAAAAAATGTCTCCAATTGTTCTCACCTATCTGATAAGAAGATATTGAAGAAATGCCCAGAGCAAACTAAAAACATTCCTCCTCATAGCAGCAACAAGAGCCTGATAGGAGAACAACCAGGGAGCACCTCACCTGGCAGACAGAGAGACAGAGACAGAGAGAGTGCACTGAATAATTGATGCTCTGACTGTGGAATCAAAACCATAGCTAGGGTAGGACAACTTGAGTTTTGCCCAAAGGCCAAAATTTATAGAGTGCCGACAGTAGCTACATTCAGTCAGTATTGCAGAAACAACTGAGTTCAGCTAAGCAAGTTTAGTTAAGAAGAATGGCTAAAATAGGGCTCTATTAGTTGCTGGATACTTTTCTCCCTCAACTACACTACCCCTTGCTATGTGATGCAGTATTTCTCTGAACCTCCCGCTCCTGACCAGATGAATTTGTCTTTAAACATCAATGTGTGGGCATTTTTTACGGTAATCTTGATGCTCTCTTCTCTCTAATTTTTCATGACACTGCTCTCTCCTGGTTCTTCTGCTACCTGTCTAAACCATTCCTTCTCAGTCTACTTTGCTAGATCTTCTTCATCCATATCGCGCCTGCTAAAATGGGAGTCTTCCAAAGCTCTGCCCTAAGCCTCTTCTCTTCTTTTCTCTTCTCTATGCTGTTTTACTCTGGAATCACACCAGTGCCCAAAACTGAACTCATTATCATACCCCCCACATCCCTCCTCATTCTTGTCTTCCTATTACTGTTGGTAACTATCATCCTCCCAGGGTCACCCAGGCTAACAATCTACAGTAGGTCATCATTCTTGACTCCTTACTCTCAGTACTACCTCCATCAGTTGGATAATCAGTGATCAAGTCCTGCCATTTCTATCTCTGCAACCTCTCTTGTAAAAGCCCCCTTCTCTCCTTCGACATGGCCACCACCCTGTACAGGTCCTCGTCACTTCACACCTGGATTACTGCAGTAGCTTATTGCTTGATCTCCCTTGTTCGAGCGTCTCTCCACTCCAAACCACCCTCTACACAGCTGTCAAACTGTTCTTCCTAAAATACCACGTTACCCCCATTTGGTAACCTCTAGTGACTTCATGTTATCTCTAGGATCAACTGTAAAATATCCTACTTGGCTTTCACAGCCCTTTATAACCTGGCCCTTTCTAAGTTTTCTTATACCTTATCCCCCATGAACTCTGCTCTCTAGTGACACTGGCCTCCTTGCTGTTCCCCACCCACCACACTCCATCTTCCAACTGTGAGGGTTTTCACTGGCTATCCCCCATTCCTGGAATGTATTCTTCCTTATCTCCACCTCCTCAGTATCCTTTCCTTCAGCCAAAGTCCCATCTTCTCTAAGAAGTTTTCCCCAGTACTTCTTAATCTTAGTGCCTTCTCTCTGAGGCTCTGCCCCGTTATATATCATTTGCATGTTGTCTCTCCCATTAGATTGTGAGCTCTCTGAGGCCACGAGATGTTTTTTTTTTTGCTTGTTTGGATTTTTTACTTTTCTTTGTTTCCCTAGTGTTTAGCATAGTGCCTGGCACATAGCAGTTGCTTAATAAAACTAGCTGACTGACAAACTGCTTGCCCTAGTCTCCTTTTATGAAACTTACTCCAGTTATGTGAAACATTAGTTATGTGTCTCTCTAGAATGTCTTCCCCACCTGTGTCTGGCTCTTGAATATCTCTTCCTCCTTTAAGGTCCACATCCTGGAAATTTCTTGTGATTCTCTCTCAGTCAGAAGCAGTTTCTCTGACATCTGATGTGCTAGAATTTAAATATTTTTTGTGTATAATCTGCCTCACTCGACCATGATCTCCTCATGGATAAGGAGCATCCTTGATTTATCAATGCTTGCCTTTGTTCACTTTCATCTGGAAAAACTGGGTGACTATCTATGCCCCAGTTTTCCTGTCTTTCTCCACTTCCGTGTATTTATGGACCCTACTCCCATATCCAGAATACAATCAGCTGCAATTTCTTTGTGGAACTTATCCTGTGAGAATATTTTTGGTTAATTTCCCATCCAAAAGGTCAAGGTGATTTCATATAAGGAAAAAGAAAGGTCTTTGACAACAGGGAAGCAGAGGAAAATACAAATAACCATAATTGTAAGTACTAAAATATGGCAGATGAGAATATCACCCTAAATCAGAGAGCTCATTGAAGTAGAAAGTAAAGAACAATATACTGGTAAAACAAAACATTCCAGGATGCTGAGCAAGGTACTTTTTTGTTTATAAACAAGGCAGCATTTTTACTACCAGCAAGAAATTTCCCTTCTAATGAAACTTTTCCTAAGAGCAGCTCAGGTTTTCTCCCCCTCAAAGTTTCCATGTTTGTGTCCTATTTGTTTTATGGTTATAATATCACCTATTACCTGGTTAATAATTTTGAGTGTCAATGATATGATGGCTACTAAAAAATGAGACGTGCTGGCTACATATAACACTTTGCTTTGGATTTCTTGAAGCATTTATCTGACACTGCATTAGCATATTTGTGGATCATAGATCATAGCTTTAGAGTTAGAAGTGACTTAGACATCAGGTAGTCTGGCCTCTTCATTTCACAGAAGGGAAACTAAGGCCCAGAGAAGTGAAATCACTTGCCTAAGGTCATACAGGCTCTGCATGGCAGAGCTAGGGGGTGAACCAGATCCTCCAATGTCAAATTCCAAGCTCTTCCCACCATGCCCTGCTTCCCTTAGCTTTCATCTCACCACACTGCCTAACCCAATTGTATTTGCTTCTTATCCCCTGCATAGGGTGACAGGGCATGGGGGATATAATATACACTGGGCTTGGAGGCAGGAGGATTTGGGTTCACAGCCTGCTTCAGACACTTAGTAGCTGCTACCCTGGACAAGGCATCTATCTTTTCTCCACCCTAGTTCACTAATAAGTAAAACTGGAGATAATAATAACACCTACTTCTGGAAGGACCAAATGAGATATGATATATAAACTATCTTAGAAACCTTAACTTGCTGTATCAGTGGAAGCTTTTACCTTTATTACTACTGAAACAGCTAGATGACAAGCACAAGGGCAGAGATGGTCTTATTTAACTCCGAACCTCCCTCAGGGGCTATGGTGCTGTGCTAGTGGGTGCTTCATAAATTCTTGCTGAACAAATGAAATAGGACTCCTACCTCAGACTGAGACTAAGAGACATATGTGCATATGTGGAAAGAAATAAATCTGATATAACAAATGGTAGGCAGCACTACTTGAAGATTAACTTTATCCCTCAACCCAAGTTGATAGTTGTTTCATCAGAATCTTCTACCAGGAATGGACCCAATGCATTTCCAAGCAGGATTCCTAGACTCTCAGTTCACTCCCAGTATAAAAGTTATTTCTCAGGTAGAGTCCATTTGCAATCAAACATAAAGAGGTGAGCTAGGACTGCTATTTTCACTTCCTAATGGCTTCAACATAATTATCAAAATGAAATAAAGGTTTTAGTGAGTCACTAAAGAGAAAGGGAGATTGGAATATATAGTTCAAAAGTAATTAATAAGGTACTTTATAACAGAAATCTTAGTTGGATGCAGATGGTTTTGATAATGCCAGCATTTTTCTATTTATAATAATTAAAAACATTTGGTGTTTGTAGCACTCTTGAATGTAGTTATCCAAGAGCTCTGATTTGGCTAATAGTTTGGGGTGGTTTTATTTCCTCTGATGAGTTTGTCTGTAATGATGAAATCCTCCTGAACAGTTTATAGGTGCTAGAGCTGGGACATTCAGATCTGAGGCTCTTGGCAGCAACTGGGACTGTGGGAGGCAGAGAGATTTCATTCACTCAATCAATAACACTATAATTTTAAGTATAGAACAGGCAGGAATTATTTCCATCCAGCTTCCTTAGGTCATCCAATGGGAAAGGTCATATGTGAATCAAATGTTGTCCTTACATGTTCCCAGGGGTGAAGTCTCCCATGATGCTCTCTACAAATGTCTCTTTTATTTACAGGCATAAGGCCACTGAAATGTTCCATATGGTCTATTTTGGATATCATCAGCTACACACTAACAACATGAACTTCTGATCTCTTCTTGCTTTCTTGAATAGGACATGTCTGATGCTCTGCATCAGAAAAACAGGCAACACTACATGTGAAAAGGCAACACAAAAGCTGAATGGACTGGCAATACAAAATGAACAATGGTTTGACTCAGCAGCTAAAAAAGCTAAACTCTCCTTATGCTACATTAATAGATACCATGTACTGAATAAGGGAGGTAGTGGTCTTCCTTGGGAGTACTGTGTTTTGTTCTAGGTGTCAGTTAAATATGGCAAACTGGAATAGGTTCATAGGAGAACCAGGACAGTGAGAGTACTCAAATCTTACATATGAAAAGGGTTGCTTGAAGGAATCAGGAATATCTAGTCTGGAAAAGAAGAGATACAATCACTGTCTTCTAAGTATTTAAAAGGTTCTAATAAAGAACAACTCAAAAAAATGGGTAAAACCATCAAGATTTTGATTCAATATAAATCAGTCAGCCAACAAATATTTGTTAAGTATTGACTCCGTGCTAGGCATGCCACTAAGCAATGGAAATATACAAAGAAAACCACGAACATGTTGCTCGACCTCAGGAAGCTCACATTCTAATGGGAGAGACAATATGCAAACATCAATATTCGCATAAGATACATACAGAGTAGATGAGTGCTAATCTCAGAAGAAAGGCACTAGCAAGAGGGGCTGAGGGGACAGTGGGAAACCAGGAAAGGTCTCCTACAGAAGGTGTGATTTGACCTGAGTCTTGAAGGAAGCTTAGAAAGCTAGGAGGTGAAGGACTAGGGAGAGCATTCTAGGCATAGGAGATAGCCAATGAAAAGGAGATAGTGTTCAAGGAATGAAAAGGCAAGTGTTGCTGGATTTTAAAATATATGGAATGGAGTAAAGTATAAAAGGATTGGAAAAATGGGAAGGGGCAGAGTTATATTAGAGCATTTTACATTTGATCCAAGAGGTAATAGGGAGTTCTTAAGAGTTTATTCATTTGGACAGGGAGCGGTGTGGGTTAACATGGTCAGACCTATGCTTAAGGAAAATCCCTTTGACAGTTGAGTAGAGGATGGACTGGAGTAAAGAGACTTCACACCACAAGGCAGAATGACCTAACAGTTATCACCAGAGTCAAGGTATGAGGGATGAAGGCCTAAACCGGGGGGAGACCGTGTGAATAGACAGAAGGAGACATATAAGAGATGTTACAAAGGTAGAAACAACAGGACTTGGCAACAGATTGGACATGTGGAGTGAGTGGGAAAGAGGAGTCAAGGATGATGCTGAGGTTGTGAACCTGGGTAACTAGGAGGAAGGCAGTATATCTCAACAGTAACAGGGAACAGGAGGAGATGATGAAGTAAACTTCCTAACAACTAAAGGTGTTTAACAATGGAATGGGCTACTTCAACAGGTGATGAGTTCTCCATCAGTGGAAGTATTCTGTCAGAGCTTGAATGGTCATTTAATAGGGATGTTGCAAAGGAAATTCTTATTTCATGTTGGATTGGGTGACCTCTGAAGTTGATTTAGTCAAAATAGGGAACTTGGATATTGACTTTCAGCAGACCTGGTATAATCTATTTGCATATAGTTTCATGGTAATTTTTGGCAGCAATAAGAATCCGGGCAAATCTTTCTAATTCCTGCTATGAAAGGCAACCTGGTTATATACAGAAGAGAATGCTGAAAATTAAGACTCAGAACACCTGTTTTGAAATCCTGCCTCAAATACTTACAACCTGTGTGACCTGGGTAAGTGATTTCACCTCTTTGAGGTTACTCATCTGCAAAACAGTAGAAATATATGTATATTACCTGCTTCACAGGATTGCTGTGAAGAAAATTCTTGCAAAGCTTAAAGCTCAGCAGCTCAGATGATGGGGTAGTACATTCCAAGAATTAGAGACAGCCTATGCAAAGAATGGAGACAGGAGATAGAATATTATATTCAGCATCAGTGGAGGAAGTACCCAGCACTGATGAAAGATCCTTGAAATATTAAAATAATATACACGTATGATTATTTGACTCAGTTCCTCATCTGTAAAACGAGCTAGAGAAGGAAAATGCAACCCACTCCAGTATCTTCACCAAAAAAAACCCCAAAAGGGTCACAAAGTGTTGGACATGACTGAAAAAAGACTACACAAGAACAACTTCCAATATTAGTTCTATTCATTAGACCAGCAATTCTCAAGCATCTTGGTCTTAGGCCCCCTTGTAATCTTAAAAATCCCTGAGGACCCTAAAGATATTTTGTTTGTGTGCACTGTATCTATCTACATTTACCATGTTAGAAATTAAAGCATCTGATGATGATGATGATGATGATGATGATGATGATGATGATGATGATAGTTTTAATCTCACAGAACCCCTGAAAAGGTCTCAGGGTCCTCAGTGGTCCCCACCCATACTTTGACCTCTGCACTAGACTATGAAACCTTGAATACCCTGACTGCTTTTGGTTTTTTAGTCGCATTAGACAGTAAAAAGTACAAACTGCATCCATGCACAAATTATAATTTTCTTCCTCCCTACCATGTCACCTCTTGGTCTAGAATCCTAAAGCAGGGAAGTAGAACAATAACACCTCCTCCCTAAAGGCTGTTCAGCATCATGCAACATTTTGTCCACACAGGCTGGGAAAACAGGAAATTGGCAGGGCAAGGGAGAAGCCTCTGGGAGCAAAATGGCACAGGCTTTTCCAGCTGGCAACTGTGGAGCTCCACCGAAGGGAAGGACATAAGTTACCTCAATATTTCTGAAGGCTGCTAACCAGAAACACCTAATTTGATCCAAGGGCAATGTCATTTAGATATGACACCCTGGAAAACATCACCTTGCTCCTCAACCCAATTTCAGGATGTCTGCTTCTGCCCTAGACCTTATAGTAATAATTGAGAACAAGGGAGGCTTGGGGGCTACATGAGCTACACTAGAATAATCTCAGGGTAAGGTGGCTTACCCCTGAGGTATCCCTGATCTGAAAGGTCCTGGTTCAGTTCTAGAGCCAGTCTAGGGGTAAGGAAAGTCACACTTCCCTAATCCTGATTCATGCTCCCTAAAGCTAAAAGGCCTTCTGCCAAGGCATCTGTCTCTTTGATATCTGGGGCTTTGGTAGATATCCTTTCTTCTATGGACCACAGGATGGTAACATTTTTCACAGGGTCTAAGAGCTGGACGGAACCTAAGAAATCATCTTCTAGTTTAACAGCCTCTTTTGGCAAATAGAGAAACTGAGACTCAGAAAGGCTGAGTTACTTACCCAAGGTCATCTAAGTAAGAAGGTAAGCTGGATTTGAAACCAGGTCTCCTGATTCTAAATTTAGTGTTCTCCCTCTCATCTGTAGTCAAAGCAGAAGAACAAAACCTGTGGTTTACCTCTTTGTCCCATATTCTCCCTCTGTCTCCTAAAATTCATAACTACTGGTTATACCATTTCATTTACTTAATCCTTCATTTATCCACACATTCAAAATTCATCACATGCTTACTCCATGAAAAAGTCCTGCACTAGGTACTGAAGGAGAGGTAAAACTACAAGACACTGAGGACCAGAGAGGCTGCCATCTACTCAAGGAAATAAGATGTAGACACAGTAGAGAGAAGGTAAGTGACTTGGTTAAGTAATGTAGGTAGTGGTAGGTCTGGGACTTGTTCTTTTTTTCTGGGACTTGTTCTTAAAGCAATAGGGGAGAGGGCAGAAGGCTCAGGGTCTTGTCTCATCAAACAGAAAGAGGGACTTTGCTAACAGAAGTATGAACGTAGTCATTAAAGCAGCTGTGAGGAGAGGTGGCTTTAGGCTCTGGTGCTGCTTGAGGGCAAGTGACTATTCCAATCCTGGACTGCAACCCCAGCTCTGCTACTTACTGTCTATGTGACCTTGAGAAAATAACTTAATCTCCTTGAGCCTCAGTTTCCTTATCTGTAAAATACTAGTATCTACAGTATCTCATAAGATGTTGAAGTATCAACTAAGATCATGTATTCAGAGTACTCTGTAACCATAAAAAATCAGAGGCCATTAGATGGTGCAGTGGATAGGGCTAGATCAGGATTTAAGAAGAACTGAGATAAAAATCCTGTCTCAGGCACTTATTAGGTGTGTGACTCCTAGACAAATCACTTAACCTCTATTTGCCTCATTTTCCTCATATGTAAAAAGGGGATAATAATAGCACCTACCTCCCAAGATTGTTCTGAAGATAAAATGAGATAATATTTGTAAGTGCTTATTAAAATTGTATAAATACCTAATATTTTATTCTTATGGAACCTAAGTATTTTGATTGTAAATCCAGTGTTCTTTACAATATACCATGCATCATTATACAACATTTAAACACATACGAACAGATACATATCTATGCATATATATTTATGTATATAGATATCTTTCTCTCTACGTAGATATCTATGTGTATGTGTGTATCTATGTATATATGAATAATGATAAAACTAGACTATGTCTTACCCAGTTAATCTCAATTTGTTGTGTGCTTTTAAACAAAAACACATGCCAGAAACAGAATGACCACATACTGTAGAAACCATGTTAAAAATCATGTCTTAAAACCCTTAAACAGTAAAAGATGGGAATTTATATATTTCAGTTTTGTTCTATAATATTTGGAATTCTGTTCTTTTAACCTGAAACATATGTCAACAACCAAACCCAGCTCTTCTGTAAAAGAAGAGAAACATATTCTTCCTAAACTGTTCCCTCTATATGAACAGCCTCAGGTTAAATTCTGGTCTTTGGAGTAGGCTTTCAATGTTATATTATTAAAAAGAAAAAAAGAGGATACACTTCTTATCACTTCTCTTTGACTCTCCAAACATACACAAATGATGGGTTACTTTAGCTAGTGACATGAGAAGGACTTTGGTGGTATGTTTAGAACAGAGTAGAAGGTTTTTACAACATATTCATAATTTTAAAACCTCTCAACTAGATTCAACATCCTCATTATCACAATAACTCACATTTACATTACATTTAAGGTGCATGGGACACTTTCCTCATGACCACCCTGTGAGTCAGGGAATACAAATATTATCCCATTTCACAAACAAGAATACTGAGGGTCATCAGCCTAAACTCTAACGGTTGTGTCACATCAGATTTTTTTTAGAACCACTTGAAAAATGTAATGTCCTCATCA
This sequence comes from Trichosurus vulpecula, assembly GCF_011100635.1. Lineage (NCBI taxonomy): Eukaryota > Metazoa > Chordata > Mammalia > Diprotodontia > Phalangeridae > Trichosurus > Trichosurus vulpecula. The sequence continues at coordinate 72,344,168 of NC_050581.1, forward strand.
GCTTACTTAAGTATCTAAAAGTTATTAGGCTAAGATTTGCATTCTACATATTCATTGTTTCTCATAGTACAATAATATTCTATCATATTCATGCAACCACAATTTGTTTAAGCCATTCTCTTAATCAATGACATGTACTTTATTTCCAATTCTTTGCCACTGTTTTGATGCATATTGGATGTTCCTTTCTATTTTGTCCTGCCTCTAAAATGCCTGGACCAATCCATAGCTCTACCAACTATGTAGCACTGTGTCTGTTTTTTTTACAGCCCCAACATCTTTCCAATTTGCTGGGTATGAGGTGAAACTTCAGACTTGTTTTGATTTGCATTTCTTATTATTAGTGATTTAGAGGTTAGTGGTTTATAATTTTTTGAGAACTGCTTATTCATATCCTTTAACTACTTATCCTTTGGAGCTAATAAGGTTTTAAGGTAAGCATGAAATTGTTTTGCTATTAATCAGGATAATCAGAACAGAGAAGAGACATTTGTGTTCTCTCTGGCCTCATTGCAGCAGATAGCTCAGTCATTCTCTGTCACCTCATGGTGCACTCACCTATGGCACTTGTTATTACTGTTGTGTGCAATGGGGGCATTACAGGAAGCTATTTCCCAAACTACAAACAAGATTGAGTAGGCATTTAAATTGAATATTTAGTTTCACATGTGTGCCAAGTCAACCAACCCTCTTCGCTGACTAGTTTCGCTGACTGTCCCCCACTTCTGGAATGCTCTCTCTCCAAATCCCACCTCTTTGGCTTTCCTCAATCCTCAGTTAAAACTCCACCTTCTACAAAAAGCCCTTTGTGATCCCTCTTAATTCTGGGGCCTTCCTTCTGTTAATTATCTCCAATGTATTCCAGGTATTGTTTGTATATACTTTTCTACATATTGTCTTCCCATAGGGGTAGGGATTGTTTTCTGCCTTTCTTTGTATCCCCAGCTCTTAGCATAGTGCCTGGCACACAATTGTTGTTCAGTCATTTCAGTCATGTCCAATTCTTTATGACCCTACTTGGGGTTTTCTTGGCAAAGATACTGGAGTGGCTTGCCATTTCCTTCTTCAGCTCATTTTACAGGTGAGGAACTGAGACAAAGAGGGTTAAGTGACTTGCCCAGGATCACACAGCTAGTTAAGTGTCTGAGACTGGAACTGAACTTAGGAAGATGAGTCTTCCTGACTTCTGGCCTGGCAGTCCATCTACTGTACTACCTAGTTGCTCTTGGCACATTGCAGGTGCTTACTAAATGCTTATTGATTAACTGTTTCCTTTCATTTATCTATTCTATCTCACTTTTTCAGTCTTTCCACCAAAGTCCTATGATAGTGTTGCAATGGCACTGCAGTGATCCTAGGTTCTCCATGGCTATGCTAGCAAAACACAGACTCAGCAGGTCCAACTCAGTCGAAAGATTCTGAGTCAGGTCCAAGAGATCAATTGCATGTTTGTCATCTCGGTACCAGCTTAGGCATGGAAACGGTCATGGAGATTCATAGAAAGGGTCGACAAAGGTGGAAGACTTTTTTTGACAAATTAAGATGAGGGCCTACTAAATTACTGAAAGGCTGTCTTGCACAGGTAGAAAGACACCCCACACCAATGAAACTACAGGTATTTTGAAGTGTAAAACTAAACATAAACAACCTGAATTCCCATCCTAGCTCCTTCAATATCCCTAGGTTATTTCTAGAGAGAAGTTTGTATTCAGAAAGCATCTGTGTCACTATGTTAAGATTCTGCATGGAATAAACCATAAACCACAAGAATAACAGCAAACTATGTCCAGGCTAAGATGTAATATAATTAAGATAAAGTGGGATGTTCTTGTATCTCTCAGCACTGAGACAATTGGAAGCCATTGATTTGTATCTGATGTGATATTGGGGGTGGGGAGCTTCTCCACGCCCAACCTGGGTGAGGTCGCGGCCCTGAACAGGATATATAAGCACAGAGGTTAGCGTTCTCTCTCTCCAAGCTCTGAGCCACAGCAGGAGTGGCGTGTGACTCTGGGCCAGCCTTTATGATGAGCTGTACACCCAGATGTTGATAACTACAAATTGTATTTGGTCTGTAATTCAGGGTGCTGGCTTTTTCCCCTGAACTAGGTGGATGTTATTTGTATGCTGCATTAAAGTAAGATTGTTAACCCCTTAACATTGCTTTCCTTAAGTAAAGCAGATCAAAAGGCTTGCAGTGTTCTGTGAGCTGGTTGTTGTTGGCTTTACACCCTCACAGCAACTGCTAGCTGGATTGTTGATACATAGGTAATAGGGATTAATAGAAAATGGTAGTAGTTGAATGATGTGTTCTATTTTCTATTATAGTGTATTAAGTAACTAGCAATCCCCAAAATGAAAATTCCTATAGGCCAGGATTTTCTGCTTGCCAAGGGTAATTTGGTATTGAAAACTTCCCAACAATAAGCCCCTAAATAAAGCTATCTGTCTATTTTTTCTGTGTCAATCCTGTTTAGGGGCATGAGTCTAGAAATTTGACATTTACAGCAATGAAGAAACCTGTTGTGACTGAACTCTAAAATTTATTAATTAGAACATTAATAATACCTTAATACCAGCAGAAATTTTTATAAAACTTCATATTCCAAGAAGAAATTGTGAAATAACCAATTTTAAGATCAGAATTGGGGTACGGTTTCAAATGTTCTATGAAACAGAATTCATGCAGGCAAGAAGTTACTATTGTTTGCAGTGAGGAAGAGTAAAATAAATTTTTTGTTTAATTATTCTTCAGGAACACTCTAAACTTCCAAAACTGATAACAAGTGCTAGATTTCACCTCTATCATCCACCCTTCACTTTTATTCATTATGGCTGAAAGGGAGAAATATCCATAGATGGCTGCCTTGGCCAATTCAGTACAGAAGAATCACCTCAGATGCCCATATTCTTTTATTAGTTTAACTTTACATTTATCATTCGAAGCCTAATTTCAAAAATATTGAACATCAAAAAAGAAAAGGTGAGAATGCTAAAAGCAATTTTCTTAGTTTCTACATTAAAAATGGATAATAATTGAGCAAAAGTTCTATGTAGATATAAGAGATGAGCCTAACAAAGAGTTCCTGTAACTATGTACTTTTACCTGTGTATACGTAGAAAGGAAAAGCAAGCATGCATGAACCCATCTTTTCAGCATACTCATATACAAGCATGTCATCAAAAACATCAGTCATCTAAAACAAAGAAGTTATCTTTAGTTATGAAGGAAAGCTATACACTGTATACGTGTATGCACACATACACACACAAACACACATATGTATACTGTGTGTATATATATATATATTTATACATATGAATATGTGTACATATAATTCATACATATATTTTTATATTGAGGTAGCTAGGTGGCACACTGGATAGAGTGCCGGACCTGGAGTCAGGAAGACTTGAATTCAAATCCAGCCTCAGAGACTCACTAGCTGTGTGACCCTGAGCAAGTCACCTAATCTCTGTCTACCTCAAACAATCAGTCGACATACTATTGAAGTGAAATACCAGCCTAGAAGGAGACTGGGGTTAAGGATAATTGTATGCCAATGTGCAATCAGGGCTTGACTGATATGACAAATATATGACTGATAAATGCAATCTGATTACAGAATCTATCACCTAATATATCTAGCTATCATATCATATCATATCATATCATATCATATCATATCATATCACATATATCATATAATGTATCAGTCTTCCCATTAGGTATTCAGGGCTTCGTCCTCCCTGATTGCTCAATGGCTATCTATTTATCTACCTACCTATCTATCAATCATATATTTGTCATATCATTAGTTTCTCTATTTATAACCCTATACCAGTCCATGAGAAGGAAATCTTCCCATTAATCACTTAGGCCTCCACCTTCCCTGGAAGACTTGCCAGGAAGACTTAAGTTCAAATCCAGCCTCAGAGACTCATTAACTGTGTTACCTTGAGTAATAATTCTTAAATTATCTCTACTCAATCTGTTTTCCAGGTCAGTTTTTTTCCCCCAATGAGATAGTTCACATTTTCATCTATTTTTTCATTCTTTTGACTTTGTTTTATGGTTTCTTGATATCGCATGGAATTATTAGCTTCCACCTACACAATTCTAATTTTTAAAGAATTATTTTCTTCAGTGAGCTTTTGTATCATTTTTTCTCCATATAGCCAATTCTGCTTTTTAAGGTGTTATTTTCTTCAGTATTTTTTTTTGCCTCTTTTACCAAATTGTTAATTTTCTTTTCATAATTTTCTTGCATCTCTTTCATTTCTTTCCTCAATTTTTCTAGTGCCATGCTTATTTCTTTAATGCTTTCAGGAATTCTTGTTGGGCTTGGGTCCAAATAGCATTTTTCTTTGAGGCTTTGCTTGTAGCTATTTTCACATTGTTGTATTCTTCTGAGTTTGTTTTGTCTTCTCTGCCACCATAGTGGCTTTTTATGGTCAAGTTCTCTTCTTTTTATTGTTTTCTCATTTTCAAGCTTATTTCTTCACTTTGAACTTTATCTTAAAGTTGTGTTCTGTTTACCTGGGTGTGGGGAGGCACTGTTTAAAGCTTCAGACTTTTTCATGCTGTTGTTTTCAGAATTAGCTCTGAAAAACTAATTCTAGGTCTATAAGTTTTGAGTGCTTCCAAGGTGGGGTGATCTAGGGAGAGGTGTGGACACTGCTCTCTTGTTTTGTGCTATTGTGTTTACCCAGAAAGTGTCCCTGATATTCTACAGCTACAAGCACTAGATCCTCTTGGCTCTAGAACTGTGACCAGGTTCCTTGCTCTTCTGTGGCCTCAAGTGCTAGTGCTCCTCACTATCCTGGAACTACAACCAGGGCCCCTGCTTGCTTGTCACAAACTCCTCTCTGCCCTGGAACTCTGACCTAGAACTGCTTATAAGCAACCGAATTGCCAATCAGTACTAGCTGCACCCAATGTCAGCAAAAATCCCCTGGGATCTCTTTTTAACCAGTGGTCTGAACCCCTTACTGCTTCTGGGCTGAGAGCTGCTACTATTGTTGCCACCTCCAAGGCCCCCCCTGGTGCTGTGCTCCAGGGCAGCTCCCACTCCAGTGTCACAGTCCTCTCCTGACAATCTCTAAGCTGTCTTAGGCTAGAGAAATGTATCACCCTGACTTTTGTTAGTTCTTTCACTACAGAATTCGATTTAAGGTATTATTTTAAAATTGTTTGAACATTGAGAGTTCAGCTAGATTGCTGCCTATATTCATCCATTTTGGCTTTGCCACTCCAGATCATTTATATTAAGTGAAATAAATGCATTAAACACTTCCATGGGAAAACTTTTTATCCAGTTACCTCTAAGGAAAAGATTGGCTTTGGAGCCTAATGTTACGGAAATACAATGTAATAGAGTATGCTTTTTTCATATCCTAATGCTTCCTGGAATTTTCTGTAATAAGTTTAAAAGGGAAACAGTCTATCTTATCTAAATTTTTTGTCATCCCCAGAGCCTAGCTTACTAAATCCTTAATACAAGTTTACTGAAAGGCAGTTCTATGTAGTAAATAAAGCAATGGGACCTAGAGTCAAGAGACCTGAATTCAAGACTCAAATCTACTGTTTACTGGCCCTGTGAACCTGAGGTAAATTACTTCTCTTTGGGCCTCAATTTTCTTATTTGTAAAATAAGGATAATAATGCTCACTGGGAGATTGAAGAAAAATGCTTTCTAATGGCTATGTCTTATATATATGTACCCTATTATTACCATTATTCATTTATACAACACATACTAAAAACATACTAAGGTCCCTTCCAGCTCTAAATCTTTGATCCCATGATCCTGTGATCTGTATCCTGGAAGTATAAATCATTATGCCAGATGATAGGTAAGTTATGAAGTTTAGATAAGCCATGACGATTTCTGCCCTTGATGAACTTAAATCTATCAGGAGTATATGACACAAACACACATAAACGTAATGCATAATATTACACATGTCCATTAGAACCCTGTTATACAAAATACCTTTTGAGGTTTGAAAGGGAAGATCTTTACTGATAAATTACTTAGTTCAGGCCTTCATCACCTCTCAGATGGTCTCCCTTCCTTAAGTCTCTCCTTATTTGAATCCATCGTCCACCCTGACTGCCAAAGTGATCTACCTAAAGTAGAAGCCCAACTATGTCACTAACCTGCTCAATAACCCCCTGTTGCTCCTCATTACCTCCCAGATCATAAATATAAATTTCTTTTTCTAGCATTTAGGTTACAACCTAACCCTTCCAACTTTGCTAGTCCTCTCATATCCTCTACACATTCTGATTTGCTCTATACCCTACAAGCTCCTCCTCACACATATCATTTAATTTCTTATCTCCTTGCCTTGTCAGAGGCTATTCATCATGCTTATAATGCGCTCCCTTCCAACCTCCTACTATGAAAATCCCTGGCTTCCTTTAAGACTCAGCACAAGCACTTTCTCCAGAAGCACTTTCCTGCCCCTCCCCCCTACTTAGCTCCTACTGCTATCTCCACTAAGGTTACCTTCCACCTATTCTGTATTTTCCATGTAGATTCTGATTTATAATTTCTATATGATATTTCCTCCATTAGAATGTAAGCTCTGTAAGGGCAGAGATTCCTTTTTCTTTTTCTTTGTATCCTAAGCACTTGTCACAGTTCAGTCATATCTAACTCTTTGTAACCCCATTTGGGGTTTTTCTTGGCAAAGATAGTGGAGTGGTTTGCTATTTCCTTTTCCAGCTTATTTCATGGATGAGGATACTGAGGCAAACAAGGTTAAGTGACTTGCCCGGGGTCACATAGTTAATAAGTGTCTGAGGTGAGATTTGAACTCAGAGACATGAGGTTTCTTAACTCCAGGCCTGGTACCTAGCTGCCCCAAATGGCATGTGGTAAAAGATTAATAAATGCTTGTTGATTGATTGATGGGGATGGAATCAGGAATTTAAGTTGGGTTTCAAAGGATAGGTGGGGCTCCATCACTGTTATTATTTTTATTAATATTAATAACTGGCTATATAGAAGGTTATGATTTGATTATTACCAAAAAATTTGAGTTATTATTCAACAAAAACTTATTACAAATCTGTTGTGTATAAGATATCATGCTAGGTGGGGATATAAAAGAAAAAAGTAATTAGCACCTGTCCTCAAGGAGAAGATATTTAATAATGGTGGTGAAGGGGTAGACAACAAACTTACTTATAACTAAGTAAGCACAATTTAATTTAAAGCAGCACAAACTAACAATTGAGGGCGAATGTCTTCAAAGGGAAAACAAAATTTGAGCTGGGTCTCTGAAGTCTCTGAAAAAATCTCTCTGAACTTTCTGCATCCTTAAAGTGGATATTATAATAATACCAGTAGTAAGTACTTTAACAAAAACTGAAATGTTATATAAATGTCAGTTACTGTTATGACAAAAAATGTTAAGGATCTCAAGAGGTGGAGATGAAGAAGGAGAACACGACAGGCATAGGGGATAAAGCTTTTGTGAAGACCCAGAGATGGGAGATAAAATCCTGACTTGGGGCAGCAGCTATAACAGACTAGTTTGAGTGAAACAAAGGTTACCTAAAGAGGAATAATATAAAAATAAGACTGCAAAAATAGAAAGAAGCCAGGTCATAGAGAACTTCATATGTCAGGATGAAGAGTTTGCATTTTATCCTAGAGGCAACAGTCAAACACAAAAGACTTTTGAGCAGGGGTGACATGATTGAGTATATGATATAGGACAATGATTTTGGAGACTGTGTGGAAGATGGACTGGAGAGGGGAGACTAAAAGCACAAAGACTAATTAGGAAGCTATTGTAATAGTTTAAGCATAAGGTCATAAATGAGGAGAAAAGGGGATAGACATAAGAAATATTATGAAGATAGAACTGACAGTACTTGCCAGCCACCTGGATACGAGGATAAGGGAAAGGGAGGAATCTAGGACAACTCTGAAGCTGCAAACCTGTGTGACAAGAAGGATAGTGATATCCTCAAGATAAATATGGAAGTTCAGAGGAGAGATGGGTTAGGATGGAATGATGAAGTCTGTTTTGGACATGATGGGTATCACAAAATCATAGGAAAACTAGGTTGAGCAGGGAGTTGTTAATGTACGACTGAAGTTTAGACAAAAGATTAGGTCTAGATACGTAGGTTTAGGAGTTATCTGTAGGGAAATGAAAACTGAAACTATGGAACTAGGTACTATCACCAAGAAAGTATAGAGGAAAAAAAGATGGACTCTAGGGAAACCATCAACTTGGGAAGTAGGAGCCATAATGACCTAGCAAAGGAAACTAAGAAGAAATGGTTAGACATGTAGGAGGAAAATTAGGAAAAAGCAAAGTTGTGGAAACTAGGATTGAAGGGAACATCCAGGAGGAGCATCCAGGAGGTGGTTGAAAGTATCAGAAGCTAAAGAAAGGTCATGTATGATAAGGACTTAGTAAAGGCTGTGATAAAGATATCATGTATATGTGTATGTGAGTGTGTGTGTGTGTGTGTGTGTGTGTGTGTGCATGTGTGTATGTTTAAACCACTTTATTTTTTGGTTGTAAAAGAGAAAAGAAATATAGAATGATAGGTGTAGATAACAGGGTCAAGTGACAGGGATAGGGAAATGGACATATTTGTGGGCAATTTATAGGGATCTAGAGACCTCTGTATGTTTATAGGTGATGGGGACGAAGCTGTAAGTAGATAAGAAGAAAATGGAGATTTCCATTTCCTCATTCAGGGTGTGAGAGAGAGAGGGAGAGAGAGAGAGGAGAGAGAGAGAGGAGAGAGAGACAGAGAGAGAGAGAGAGAGAGAGAGAGACAGAGAGAGAGAGCACAGAGAGAGAGAGAGAGGAGAGAGAGAGAGAGAGAGAGAGAGAGAGAGAAAGAGAGAGACAGAGAGAGGGGGGGCAGGGGGAGAGAGAGATGGAGAGAATGAGACAGAGCAAGAGAAAGACAGTAAATTATCAAAAAGGAAAGCTACCAGAGGAGATTGGAGGGAGCATGATCAGAGGTACCAACTGAATCAGAGTTGGTCTTGGCAAATGGAGGCTTTTTCAGAGACTGGAGAAAAAGAAGAGACAATGAGGGATTATCACTTATTCATTCATGAATAGGTTAGGAAAATTTGTCCTCATCCAACAGATCCCCTGGTCACCTAACTTGAAAATGATGGAGAGAGAGGTAAGGAAATAGGGTCAGTGATAGGCGAGGTTCAATGTTCAGTAACTGACTGGTCCTGGATTTTTTTTTAAATTGAGAATGCAATGCTTCTGCTGCTTTGGGAGAGGGGAAGGGGAAGAAAGGGGAAGGGGAAGAAAGGGGAAGGTTTGTACTCTACCAAAAAACCTATCAATTCGAATTGCCTAAGCCTTACAAAGCTTTCATTTGAGGTCTGGATTGTACTTAAACTGCAAAGCTCAGGGGATTCTCCAAGACCACAGAAAATTATTTTGAGAAGCAGACTGATGTCATGTTGCTAAAGAAGTAAGCAACAGTACTTAGGGTCTGGATGAATACAAGCTTTCCAACAGAAAGGAGGACTGCTTTAGCTGTAATTCAGTGGTACCATCCCAGTGTTGGCCAATGATTTGACCTATGATCCTCAGAAATTAGATCTGTTTTTCTGGTTAGGAGGTTCATGTATTACATCTACTTTTTCCCCTTTTCTATAAGTGTTAAAGTGCCCATCATGAAGATCCCCAGATCGCAATTTCAGAAACATGTCACAATTCACCTAGCATATGTGTTCACTGCACAATTTCTTTTGTTGTGGACTACACCTTAACACCTTAAATTCTTGGCAAGGTACTCTCCGCCCCCCCACCCCCATTTGGAGTAAAAAGAAACTGGGAGAAGAGTGTTCCATGTGTTATAACCTTCTTGACTCTACGTCATACCACTGCTTTTCCAAATCCTGGTGAGTATATAATTCTCATAGGTATAAATTTAAATATCTACCAGCTATTTACTAGGTGCCTACAATGTTTCACATATTATGCTAAGTGCTAGTGATACACATACCAAAAAAAAAGGAAGAAGAAATAACCTCTGCTTTTGAAGCATTTACATTTTGTCCAGGAGAGAAAGAGAGGAAGAGAACGTGTACATACATACTACAAAGTAATTCAATGACAGGTAGTTGTGGGTTAAGTGGGGAGCAGGGCAAAGGGCAGGCCAGATCAGGAAAGTCTTCGTATAGAAGATGGCAGATGAGTCATCGTGAAGAAAGTAAAGAACTCCATGAGGGGGTACTAAGGACAGAAAGCATTCCAGGCATAGGAGACAGCCAGCACAAAGGCACAGAGACAGAAGATGGAATACTATGACTGAGGAAGAGAGAGAAGGCCAGTTTGGCTGGATTGTGAAGAGTGGGAAGAAGCAATAAATATGAAACAAAGGAGGAAAGACAGGTCAAGGCCAGGTTGTGAAAGGTCCATAAAGAAAAACAAAAATGTTTAGATTTTATTCATGAGGCAATAGGGAGCCTGGGGAGTTTGTTGTTGTTCGTCCTTCATTCTCGAAAAGGACCATGACATCAGGAAGATGATGCCATGACTTACAAGTGAATTGGATTTAAGTGAGGGAGGGCTGTGCAAAGTCACCAGCCTCACCTTCTCCGGAGCCATCTGGGTCCAGGGGCAAGATATAGATCAAGATGACTAGAGATGGTCCCAGATGCAGTGGGAGACCTTGGCCTTTTTAAGCTAAGGTCTTTAACAGGTCTCAGTTTGACTGAGGCAACATCCATTCAATGATTAAGGCTATGTAAGAAATGAGGCAAAGAATGGCCTCTTTTACCAAGTCAAAAAAAGTCAATCTGGGAGGGGAAGACCCTCAAGGTTTCTGGCCAAAACAGAAACAGTTGCTATTAACATTCCGTCAGATGCATCAGTGCCCAAATAATGACCAAGAGGGGCTTGGACTCATAACTATTGTTGGCCATCAATGACAGCCTGAGTGACTGGAGAGGAAGAGGAGTTGCCTAACTGGAACTGGCCAGTTGGGTCCCCAGTCAAGCAACTCATACAACTCACAGGAAGTTGTTTGTCCTTTGTGTTTGAAAAGGACCATGATATCAGGAAGGTGGAGTTTACCGAGTATGGGGAATGACATGATCAAACTTATCCTTAAGGAAAATTACTTTGGCAGCTGTGTGGAGGATAGATTGGAAGGGAGAGACAGCTGAGGATGGGAGAACCCTATGGAGGCCGCTATAATAGATAGACTAGAAGAAAGGTGGTGACCCACCTGAACTGGGGTGATGTCACTGTGAGCAGAGAGAGGAGGTTAGAGACTAGAGATGAGGCATCTGTAGTGAACACATCGAATTCTGAGGCCACTACAAGAGACAGACCCTGTGTACCATTTCCTAGGCTACTAGCGTCCTTCCTTCCCAAGTTATGCTATATTTAACTATCTTGCACATATTTTTATTCATTTTATGCTTTTTCTGTGCACATTCATAAATGTATTTGTCTCCTCCATTAGATTATGAGCTCCTTGAGAGTAGGAAATGCTTCATTCTTTATACTGGTATTTCCAGCACCTAGCATAGGATCTAGAATATAGTAGGCCCTCAATGAGTTGTTGTTAACCTACTATCCCTGACCTGTTAAAATCCTTCCTTTTCCTTCATAGATCTTGTGCAGCTGACGCCTTCGCTGATTCCCCAGAGTTATAAATGGTCTCCCTAGATATGACAATGAGTCACATTTTTTGATCATCTACTAAATAATCTTTAATCATTCCACAATGTTTTCTGAGTCAAGTTCAAACTCCTTTGGTGAATAATCAAGGATCTCTACCACATTACTTTTCCAGCTTTACCTCTACACCTATGCTTTATAGTACAACTCAATATAGCACAATATAGTAAAATCTCCTCCATGAAACTGTCCCAAATATTTTACAACTTTTAAAGTATATTTATTATGTAATATATATTATAATTATGTGCATCTGTGTTTTAACCCCCATGAGGCTTTAAGTTCTATGAGGGAAGAGAGGGTGTCTTATTTAAAATTTCTGTATTCTCTAGTTTCTGGATTTTAATAAATGTTTATGAAGGAAAGAAATAATTTGGTTCCATACAGACAACTGTAGCATTGTCCCCAAGACTTTCCAGAAGCTATGGCCATCACCACTGCTCTTTGGGGTTTCCTGAAATAAAGGAGAAATGGAGGAGATGAATATTAATGGAAAATGAAGTCTCCATGACCTTGTCTCTCTGCCTGGCTTTTACTGTCTAGTTGTATCTGCCATGTGGATGTTAGTAGTAAAGATAGTAGTAGCTTGTGTTTATTGAACTTTGTCCACTGTTATTGCCTTAGTTTAGGCCCTTACCACTTCAGCCTTAAATTACTACAATTACCCTAGTTGATGTCCTTACCTCAAGTATTCTCCTACTACAGACCATGTTACACACTGTCAAATACAGATCCAACTCCAGAGTCTCATTGTCTCTAGGGTAAATACAAAAACTCCTCCGTTTAGCTTTAACAAACCCTTCATAACCTGGCCTCAATTTAACTTTCCAGCCTCATTGGCCATTTCTCCCCATCCCACACACTGCAATCCAGCCCAACTGGTCTTCTCTATTTCTTAGCCTTGACATTCCATCTATGATCTCCATTCCTTTGCCTTGGTTGTCCTTCATGCCTGGAATGCATTCCCTTTCTCACTGCTTTACAGAATCCTTCTCTTCCTTGAAGATGCAGTTCAAGTGTTACCTTCTATATGAATCCTTTCCTGAGTGCCAATTTCTAGTGTCCTCCCTTCCGAACTACCTTGTATTTCACTACTTTACATTTATTGTTTTTATATTTATTCTGTATATCCTTATATATTTGTAAGTTCCTTTCGAGTAGCAATTCATTTTTTGTATTTGTATCCCCAGTACCTCGTACAATGCCCAGGAACATATTATACTCAGTAAATGTTTGTTGATAGATGGCTTCCAACAACATTGTGATACAGGTCGTATAAATTTAAACCCATTTTTTAGATGAAAAGACTGAGCTTCAGATAAGTAAAATTACTCGTGATTGCATACCTAATATCAAAAGTAATATTCAAACCTAAGTCTCCTGCCTCTAGGTTCAGCACTTTCCCCATTTTCCCCATTACATCATTTAGTCTCAGAATCACAGAAACTCAGAGTTGAAAAGAACCTTTAATTCAAACTGTATCTTAACAATTCCCTCTATACCAAACCTGACAAGTCATCATTCTAGACTTTGCTCGAAAACCTACAGGGAGAGGTATTCTAATTCCTCTGGAAGTTGTCTACTCTACTTCCGGATAACTCTAAATGTAAGAAAGAATAAAGGTTTTCCTGATATCAAGTCTCACACTATTCTCACAGAGCAGTGTCATGTTTTCATATTCACATTCCATTGCCACCTTTCTTTGAAAGCTTCTCTATGTAGCTTTTTTTTTTTTCCAAATTAAAAGAAAGACTGGGTCTCCCTATCTCCTCCAGATGGGAAATAGAGCATTCACTTACAAGCCTGATCTCAATCTGACTGACACGGAAGCTTTGACCTGCTCCATATTTTATGACCTGGGCCAATTCACCCTTTCTAAGGCAATCTGGTGGGTTCTGCTTCCAGGGCCTTACCATATTGGTATCAGCTTTAGGGTGGATACCTGACTGTCTAAGTGATCCACCACCAGTCTTAGCTTCCCTCAGTAGCAAAGATTACAGGCATGGGCCATGTCCAGGTATACTTAGCTCCTTAAAGTCTAAGTTGGTTGGTGAGTTCCCTAAGGATACAATATCACTTTTTTCCCTCATTGTAATTGTTTCTTTTTCTCCTGACTTTCATTTTTGAGAGCTTCCAATGCCTCTCACAAAAAAACCAAAAACAAACAAACAAACAAAAAAAACAACAACAAAAAAACAACTTTAGTCTAAGGGTCCTTATCTACCTTTCTTTAAATCTTGTGAAACCTGTTTTCTCCAAATCTAGTATATATTTCCTTTCTTTTATCACAAATTTTAAGGTAGAGTAGTCACTTTTCCCAAACAAGTTTCTCTCTTTTGGAAAGAATCAGATTCAGAATAGAGTTCATTATGGCAAGTATTAAAAAATTATTAGGTGCTTTGCTTTTGGCTGAGTGTTCCAAGAGCTATTTGGATAACTGAGATTATCTGTTTGGATAACTAAGGCCCCCAGCATTACTATATTATGCTAACATGACCAGTTACCCCTTTCTACAATTCATTCTCAAAACTGCAGAGCCCCACATCATGCAGCATCCCCAGTAGATGAGCAACTCCCAGGCATTTGGTTCCCTATATTTGTATCTTATCTCCAGCATAGCTGAGGCTCACCACCATTTCCCCATCCTTGAGTCCCAGGAATATTTGAACAATGATGTGATTATCCTTACATGAAACTTTTAATTCGCTTTGCCTCACCCTAAAATATATGTAAGAACGCAGGCATATACAGGTCACTTAAAATTAAAAATTTCCCCCCAAATTACTCAAATTATTAATGAATGAAGTAAATTAAAAACAACTCTCAACCTACTTGCTATTATTTGGTCAAAGCTTCTAGAAAATCACATTTACAACTTTTACTAGCAATTTCAAAGTTGATACAAATTATTCCCAGAATGGTGAAGTGAAAAACATAAGGGCAACTGGTGACCCTCATCCAATTACATTTCAAAACTGTTAGTAGCATCCATTCAGCCCTCACAATTAAAAGTTGGATTCCCCTGGTCTAAAACTCCAACTGAAATGTTTCCTCTTTGGTTACTGATGTAGTATTGGGAGTGGAAAAAAGAGGAAAAAAGATTCTGTTGTAGCCTAAAGAGTAAAATCACCCATGCACAAACTGGAGCTGTTAAAGGAGGTGTTTGTTTTCAACATGTTGTGCCTTTAAAAATACATAAAATTGTGCACGCACACTCCTGGGTTTCATTTCCTTGTGTAAACAGTGCTCCTGCCCTGACCATGGAAGGGAAGGACTGGTAAGAGAAAATATATCTGAAATTGTGGTTCATTACTGCTACATGAAATACGTCTCATGTTAAACAAGGCTGGACTGCCTCTTACATTTAAACATGAATTACTATAGTTACTAAGTCAAAAATGTCAGGACACAAGTGACCGAGGAGCTTAATTAGCCCAGTCTCCTTGTGACAACATTACATTTACTAGGGAAAGAAGATTATACACATGCTGAGCAGTCTTAGTGGGAAAGGCTACATTGGTAAGGAATTCAGCCCCCAAAGTATTAAGGAGGTGGAGAATGATTATTACTTTACAACTGGAACACATTATTATCAAGTTTCCAGATTACACAGATTTTTATTAACTTATAGGGAGTTAGTTCTTTTTACATTTCTCAAATTGAAAAAACAAAATTGTGATGATGTTAGAAGAGACTTTAAGAAAAATAAAGTTTTATTTGACCCAACAACAATTATGTTCTTTTTACACACCTCCCTGATATGTTTAGCACTTTATCTAGAGTTCCAAAGTAGGTTACCCACTGAATCACCACTGTATTTTTAACATAGGAATATAAAGAAAATCTGGGAAAGAGTTAGCCAATGCAATGCTTGCAAACTGAGAACTTTCTTGTGAATAGAACCAAGTGCAATGCCAATGCAGATATTGTCTCTGGGCCATACCCCCATCTCCAACACATATCTTGAAAGAATGCCACAGTCTAGAATCTATCATGTTATTCAAAACCTGCCCACTACTCAAGGAAATCTTTTGTAAGTACTTAAATAGCACCATTTTCACTCAAACTATCTCATATACCTTCATGATCAGGGTTTCTCGTGACTTATGAAATAATAGAGAAGTGAGATTAAATTTTTGAGCCACCAAAGAATGAAGTATCCTGCTAAGAGAGAATTTTTAGAGATCATCTAAATCACAGCAGTGACTTCACTTATTTAACAGCTGTGCATCCAGCTACTTGAGCAATGGGCAGGTTATGAATAACAGGACAAATGCCTAGACTATAACAGAACTTAAACTTGGTACTTTAGAAGATTTAATTCCACGAGGAACTGAAAGAAACTAAAGAAGGAAAAAAATAAATGTACAGACCATGAATCAAAGAATAGAATTTAGAAGAGGCGGAAAAGAAGAGAATTAGTAAAGAGAACAAGGTAAACAAATCCTTCTAAGAAAAGGGTAACAAAAAAAAACTTAGCAAAGGAAATTGGAGGGAAAGTGAGGAGGAAGGATTTTGAAATAAATTTTTAAAGGACAGAGAAATAAAGAGAAAGGAGGGGGAAGAATAAGATAACTAAATAAAAGAAAAAAATACAAATCTTAAAAATCAGAAGAAAATTAAAAGTAAATTGAACACTCTAGAGATGACAGAAATAATAAACATAAGCAAAATCTAGTTCATTGAAAAGGCTAACAAAATTTGCCAATAACACAGGAGGGCCTTATACCTCCACAGCAGCTGCAAGCAGCATTGTTGTTACACTTGTTTATTTGTTATTTTGTTGATTTTATTTTCTGCTTTATCAGGATGCCTTATAAATTTTGTTATTTTTTTGCCACCCTTCTTTTAAGTCAGCACATTGTTATTATGATTAGTTTTACTCAGTCACATGAGTTTGAGTCACATAATTGTGATGCCCTCTGACCCTGAAAAAGTATATCTATATCAATATCTATATCTATATATATATATATATGTGTGTGTGTATGTATATATGTATGTATGTGTGTATGTATATGTGTGTGTGTGTGTATGTGTGTGTGTGTGTGTATACACACACACATAGTCTGAGGTTAGCACTTTGCTTTGAAGGCTCACTTGTTGGAAGAGTGTTTCTGTGATTTGGCCAGGCAAGACTCTGGGTAACTGTTAAGGAGCCCCCTGGCTTTGAAAACCCAGATATTGGTGCTTCTCTCTCTGGTAACTATATATGTATTCCTGTGGACAGACAATTAGACAATTAGAAGTCCTGTCTGCTGATTTGTGTTATTTGCTCTGTTTACATAATTTCTGCTTCTAATTTCTGTTTGTTTTCTCTGAAATTCAGGGTACTGACTTTTTCCCCTTGAACTAAATGAATTATATGTATATATATATGTATATGTTTTATTAAAGTGAGATGTAAACGCCTTAAAGGTGCTTTCCTTAGAAAAGCAGATCAAAGAACCTGTATATCATGAAGTAAACTGCGGGAGGAGGGAGAAGGGAGAGAAGAGAATTGTTTTGATACTGGAATTTGCACCAGATTCATGGCTCATAATTGAGAGAAACAAATTACATATTTTGGCTTAAATATACCTATAAAAATGGTTATATCTCCTGAAGACAATGCATGCTTTGTTGAGTTTTTGCTAAATTTAATCCAATTCCACTTGCAAATTATTTAGGACACTTTTTAGCATTCTTGATTTCAAGAGTGATCCCATGGTCCTAGCAGACCACAAAACTACTCACTGCCTCCAATTGGTGACCTAAAGTAGCACATGGCTTGGGGGTCAGGGCAGACTGCAAAAGAAATAATAGGCTGCACCAGACAATGGGTGGGTGGGAGCTGGGAAGTATAGGTGGGAGGAACTCAGATGGTCAAAGATCTTTCCTGTGCAGCTCTTGGTTTGACTGCCTCAGGGTGAGAGGGATAAAAGAAACTTTCTTTACAATGAGGAAAAATGCTATGCATAACACCATAACTAGTGGGTATAGGGGCTTGTATACAGGATGGATCCTTTGACCCTAAATTATTTGTACCTTTAAAAACAACGAAAAGTAGATGACAATCATTATACCTATAATGGAGTTACAAGAGGCTGGCTGCTCATTTGAAAGTTCCAACACTACTAAACTAACATGGTGACAACTTGGAAAAAGCTTGTCCTTGGAAATCCAAGCAAACATCAATTGTCTCTAAATTAGTTGAATTATAATATAAACTATTTGAGCATGTCTTCTTAGAGAACCTAAAAGTAGACATTAAGAAAAAGCATACTGCAGTAGAAAGCACTAACGATACAACTCTGGACAAGGCATCTCATCTGCCTGAGCCCTGGGAATATCCCAGCATGAATCTAGACAAGTCACTTTATTAACAACAATAACTTATGTAGTGCTTTAAGATTTGCAAAATATTTCACAAATATTATATCCTTTTATCCACACAACAACCCTGGGTGGTGGACACTATTATTTTCCCCATTTTACAATTGAGGAAACTTAGGGAGAGAGAGATTAAGTGACCTGCCTAGTGTCATACATTTAATAAGTGTCTGAAGCAGGATTTGAACTCAGGTCTGTCTGACTCTAGGTCCAGTCTGCTATCCATTGTGATGCCAAGCTCTCTCATCTCTCTGAGCTCCAGTTTATTCCTCTGTAAAATGGATATTTGCCATATTATCATCTGAGGGATGTTGTAAGGAAAGCTCTTTGTAAACTGCAGTGATATGCTAATGGGAATTATTATTAAAAATTAAATATTTTAGTTGAGATTTGGTTGAGGGCTAGGGTGAAACAACTTTGTACTAAACTGAAGGAAATGTTTAATGGTGTACCCTTTCACGTGACTTGTGGGATCTTAGAAGAGCAACTTAGTTCAGAGCTTACTGAGAATGTGTGGAGAGGGAACCCGAGCCCCTTAAATCTACTTCAAGCACACAAAGTCCAAGTGCTAAAAATCTTCATAAGTTTTTACATTTAAATTAATGTAGTGAAGGCAATAAACAAAATTTAAACCTATGAGATCATTCTTTTGTCTACCAAAGCTCCTGAAGATAGGAATTTGTCAGAAAGATAACCTTATTTTTTCCTTCCTCCACTAATTACCACAAATCATCTATCTCATGACTAGTTTGAACTTGCCACTCACAATGGAATAAAATGTACATCCTTCCCTGCTCTCTCCAAAATTAATAATGACCTCTTACTTGCAAAATCTAAAGGCCTTTCCTCAATCTTCATCCTCTTGATCTCTCTATTGCCTGTGACACTGTTAATCAAGTCTTCTAAGTTTTTTTGTAATGAGCCTCTCTCCTGGTTCTGACCACTCCTTCTCAGTCTCCTCTGCTAGATCTTCACCTAGGACACAACAGTAGTCTGTCTGGAGCCCATTTCTTTTTTTTCCCTTTATGCTATATTGCTTGGTGATCTCATAAACTCCTATGCATTAAATTATCACTTCTATGCAGGTGATTCTCAGATCTATTTATCCAGTCCTAATTTCATTCCTGATCTCATCTCATGTCTCCAACTGCCTAGTAGACAACTCAAACTGGATATCCCACAGACATCTTAAATTCAACATATCAAAAATAGAACTCAGTATTTTTCCTCAAAACCCTCCCCTCTTCCTAAGAAAGTCAAGAAGAATGAATTAAGTACTCACTGCGTGCCAGGCACTGTACTAAGCTGTTAGGATCCAAAAAAAGGTAAAAGACAGTCCCTGCTCTGATGGAGCTCAGTCTAATGAGGAAGATAACTTTTCAAACAACTACGTACAAACAAGACATACACAGGATATACTGGAGATTATCAACAGAGGGAAGGCTCTAGCATTAAGAGAGATTTGGAAAGGCTTCTTGGAGAAGGTGAGATTTAAACTGGAACTGCATTCCCTATTACTGTAGAGGACAATGGAGGTACCATATCTGACTCATCTGTCTCTCATCCTGTATAGCCAGTCTGGTCAATTCTACCTTGGCAATGTCTCATATATGCCCCTTCTCTGAAAGTGCAACTACTCTAGCACAGGTCCTCATCACCTCATGCTGGGACTATTGATATTTGATCTTTCTTCCTTAATTCTCTGCCCACTCCAATCCATCCTCCACTCAATGATCAAATTGTTCTTCCTAAAATTCAAGTATGACCATTATCACTTCACTAGTCAACAAATTCCAGTGACTCCTTATTATCTCCAGGATCAAATATAAAATCCTCTCTTTGGCTTTTAAAGTCTTTCATAACCTAATCCCTTCATGCCTCTCCAGTCCATTTACTCTATTTTACTTTACTATTTACTTCAACTCACTCTATTCCATCTAGTTTAAGATCCAGTGACACTGGCCTTCTTGCTCTTCCTTGAAGAGGACACTCCATCTCCCAACTCTGCATTTTGGCTAGCTGTTCCCATGCCTAGAATACTCTTCCTCTTTGTCTCTGCCACTTGGCTTCCCTTGCTTTCTTCGAGCAAAAAGCCCATCTTTTTCAAGAACCCTTCCCTATTCTGCTACTCCTGGTGCCTTCCCTCTGAGACTATACCCAATTTATCCTGTATATATTTTGTTTATACATATTTGTTTGAATAACATCTCCTCGATTAGATTGTTTCTTGAAAGTAAGGACTGTGTTTGCCTTTCTCTGTATCCCCAGTGCTTACCACAGTGTCTCACTCATAGCAAGCACTTAATAAATGCTTATTTACTTGACATATGCAACTCTGGTGTGCATCTCTAGAATATCAAGCCATATGAATCTTTTCCTTTAAAACTCTACCAAAAAAAAATTCCTCTTCTGGGAAACCTTCCCCGGCTGTCTCTTCTCAGTTGTTATCATTCCATTTGTAAGGTTCTAGAATATCAGAGCTGGAAAGAATACGAATAAATTTAGTCTTTTCACATTATGGATAGGGAAACTAAGTCCCAGAGAGAATAACTTGTCCGGAGTTGATAGTCAAGCAATTTTCAGCATTCAATTTGGTTACCCCCAAGAATTTATATATTCTAGATTTGTATAACTATAATCACTTGGCACTTACTTGTGAATGTTCTCTGAAAGTGTACTTGAGCAATTTTCATTTTTTCCTGTCTCTCCCCCAATCAGATTGTGAGTTATTTAAAGGAAAAACTGTCTTTGATCTTTTATTTTGTACCTTTTCACAGTTCTTAATACGGTATTATAGATAACAAACTATATATTAGTTTAAAATCTTTTTGTTTAGTTTGATATCTTTAAAATGCTGGGGTTTCCACCATGTGACCTGTTATCTTGGAGAAACTGGGCCTCATGTATTAAATGATATGCAGGAAAATATAGATGAGATACTGGGAGAGGGAGGCAACCATATAGCACTCAGTCGATTTTGCAAAGAAGCATATATAGTTCTGCTTCAAAGAAGATCAAATACTGACAGAAAAAGGGATTTTGTCCAGCTTGTTACTAAGAAAGCCCTAGGCTCTGAGAAACTGAGTGGTATCTTTCAAGCAAGGAAGACAGATAAGATCAGGAAGGCAGTAATTAGGAGGTGTTCAAAGAGTAATAGGTTAGTTAGTACAAAAGAGCTAATTAGCAACTTGTGCCCTTATGTGAAAAGGACATTAGAAAAGTGAATATTAGGTAAGCATATGGTAAGAAGGATGAGTACTACTACGCTTTCAGTCCTTGATCTAATTGGGGTATGAAGTACCCCAATTTTCTAAGCAGAAAACAGAAGTTAAGGGTAGATATATAGTTCAGTCAATTAGAAAGTATCTCTGTTAAACCATGGAAGAGGCAGTATCTGATCCTGTGTTCTATCATGGTCATTTATCCATGCCTATAGTAAGTTCAGATGTTGGACCAACTCTACTTTAAAGAGGAGTCACTATTCGCCCCAAGGATGCTACTCTAAATAGCAGGCCTGGTATCCAACTACTAGCCTAGGGCCTTGCACGTAGTAGACCCTTAGCAAATGTTTGTTGAGTGAATTGAGAAGAATAAGTTAATATCTATAAGAGAATTAGTTTCCATAGTAGTACTCCTTTTGGGAATCACTTTACTAACTCTAACCTGTACTAACAGGTTATGTGCCCGACTATTCTTCCCTTCAAAGTTCTAGGGGTAACCCTGAAGGCTTGGGGGGCTCAAGAGTGCTCATTGTTTTGTTCTTCATTGATTATCAGCCAGCCAGAGTAGTTAAGCTTTGAGTTAGGTCTATTTACAAAGTAATTATGAAATCAGTTTGTAATAAACCAATTTCTCCCCAAATTACCAACAGAGAGATGGCCCCTCCTAATCTCTTAAAGAATGACTCATTATCATTTCATTCCTTGCGAATAATCCCATTTTACTTCTGCAATATTACTGTTTCCTCGGATTGTCCCTCCATTGTTTCCTTGGAGACATTAGGCTTGTTTCCCACAATCCATCCTGGCTTTTCTGTAGCTACGCCTCTATCCTCGATTATGTGCCTTTGGATTTGGTCCCAATTTCTATTATTTGAAGTTGTCTGCATTAGCATCTAGCAGTGAAAGATTCTTGGCATTACAGACAATATATCACACTGAACCACAGTGACTGTATATGTCTAGTGGCTCCCATTATCTCAGACCTGTTTTCAGTCAGTAAAGATAAGGCCTGGGTTCCTTACTGAATAAATATACCTTCTATAGACACAAGCCTCAAATCTTTAAAGATTTTAGTATGTCACAATGTGTTAGCTTCTGCTGGCATTTTGACCAAAGAGTACTTTCAATAGAAAAGTCAAAAAAGAGAGATCTTGTCTGTCACAGAGTAAAACTTAAAGCACATTCAGAACCTAACTTCAAAAGCCTTTTACCAGTCACAAAATTCTGGATGCCAATTTTACTGACATTTGGCAACTTGTCTGCTCCTCTGGGCATAGAATGGAAAATCTACTTCATATAGGCAGAAGAATGCTGGGGTTAGAAGTTATTCCATTCTTCTGAACCAAAAGACGGTATTAAATTTCCCCCAAATCTCTAGCAATAGAATTAAATTCAAACTAAAAAAAAAAAAGTAAGTATAATTGTTTCGCAAAATTTGTGTTTGATTTACTTGAGACATAATTTAAGACATTTTATCTTGTATCAAAAACATCTGGTGTCTTCTATACACAGATTCATAATGTGGCTACAATTTACTTTGTGAAAATGTACAAAATGAAAGATGACAAAGTTTCCAACATGTCCTATCATAAATACCTCAACAAATAATATTCAAGTTCTTGTTGGGGAAAAGGCTGATGAATTCCAAATTCAAAATAACTACTACTACAGTATTCCCAGGAATGATAATAACAACTGACATTTAAAATGATCTTTACAATTTACAAAGCACTTACAAAGTACTCTATAAGATAGAGAGTCCATGTACTTTTATTCCCATTTTAAAGATGAGGAAACAAACTCTGAAAAGTTAAGTACGTTTCCCAAGGTAACTGAGTATTACAACTAGTAGTTCAGATGCATACAGGGGCCAACTCTTACCAGGTAGCTGGAGAAAACTGATTGCTACATTTTCGGTGTAGATATTTATACCTCAGAAATCTGCCAGCACTACAAATCAGGGCTTATTTTGTTTTTGTTTTGTTGACTGTCTAGACTTAAAGTGGTGAAGAAAATGTTAATAATGTAGATTAAAGTTAAAAGCCCTCCAGCTAACTTTTTTCCCCTAGAAAGCTGGTTGTTAAATTTATAGCAGTATACTATTGTGTAATAGTAATTAAGGTAATTAAGTAATTAAGAACTTTTTGCTGTTCTTCTCTTAAGTGCCTTTAATGATTCTGGTCTTTGTTTGAATGGGGCAGATAAAGTGGGATTTTTCTTGCAGGATTTCTCAGCATTAAGACAATCAAGAGTCATTGAATTGTATCTGATGTGATTCTGGGGATGGGGAACTTTCATGCACCCACCAGGGGTGAGGTCAGAGGCCTCAAGGCTCTGAACAGGATATAATTGAGGGGAGCTTTTGACTTTGGGGTTACACTCATGGAAGGAGCATTGAGACTCTGGGCAAGCCATAACTGTCCCCCCCACCCCGACCCCGGCTTTGTAACACAGACCCATTGGTTCTTCTCTGGTAATGATTTGAATCAGACAAGGTTTGTCTGTTGGTGTTTGTAATTTCTGTTTGTATTTGCCTAGAAGTTCAGGGGGCTGATCTTTTCTCCCCTGAACAAAGTAATTGATATATGTATGTTTGATTAAACTGAGATTGTTAACCCCTTAAAGTTGCTTTCCTTAGAAGAGCAGATCAAAGAATCTGTGCTGGCAGCCCTCCTGTGTGCTGGTTGTTGTTGGTTTTACACAGCCACAGTAGCTGCTAGCAGATTGTTGATACATACTGCTGGTAGATATTTGAAATCAGGTATTCTGACTCTCTGACTCTCTCTCTCTCTCTCTCTCTCTCTTTCTCTCTCTCTGTATGTGTGTGTGTGTGTGTGTGTGTGTGTATAGTGAGTTCCTTAAAGGCAAGAATAAGGACTGTCTTTTGCCTCTGTGTAGCCCCAGTGCTTAAGACAGTTCCTGGCACATAGTAGGTGCTTAATAAGTATTTATTGGTTGATTTACGAAATGGATTCGTTTGCGTTTCCATAATGTGTTTTCATCTAAAGACATGTTCCCAGCTAAGGCCGCACTCATTTCATTTCCCAAACTTGTCCTATGCCTCTATTCTGACAGTTAATACTAATAACAACTCAGACTTCTGTATAGATTCATGCTTGTCAAAGCAGCACAGTAAAAACAGCAGAACATGTTTGTTTCTTGTCATATACAATCCCCTTTTATCCTTGTTCTTTCCAAGGGTCAGGTTTTTCTTTGCCACTATTAGAAAAAATAATGTAAATTAAGTAAAACAGTTAACACTGTTTTCATTATGTGACCCTTCATTTCAGAGTTTTCTTTCTAGTCTAGGCTAGAAATATATAGAAGAATAGTAGTAACATAGTGTGACTGCTCCTTTGAAAGGAAACAGGAAGGAGCAAGAGAGTAAAGGGGAGGGGAAAGAAGAAGGGGGCATGTATCTGAGCTGTGATTCTTCATTTTCCCACTCTTCAGAATAAAACTAACACTAGTTTCCTACCAAACCTTAGACATTGCTCAAGGAGTCTTAACTCTAGGATAGATGGGGATAAAAGAGAATTTCTACTTCTATGTTTGTTTATTTTGCAAATTAACATAAAGTACAGCCCCAAAGAATGTCAGAACTACAAGGGACCACAGCTGGAAGGAATATTCCAAGTCCCTTATTTTGCAGAAATTCTGAAGCCCAAAGCATTCATCTCATTTGCCCAAGGTCACATAGGCAGTAAGCATCAGAGGTGGTATTTTTAACCTGAGTCCTCTGACAGTGAAACCAGTGCTCTTTCCATTGTACCTTCTAATCCCAGTTTCTCATTTTATGTATGGAACTTCAAGTCCAGAGGACTCACTTAAGGTCACATGATAGCAAACCACAGACCTGGGACTACAAGCCAGATATCCTGATACCTAGGACATTCCACTACACCACATACTTTCTGAAATTTTTGCTTAAAATTATACAGGGTGCAGTTCTGGTTAAATTTGTTTTCTTCCCTTGGTTGATTACTCGTTTGCTGGCATTGTACAACTTTGATGAATCTTGGGATAATGAGTATTTCAAATACATTCTTTACATTAAATTGTAAGCTCCTTGAGGGCAGGGGTTGCCTTTTGCCTATTTTTGTATCCCCAGCTCTTTAGCACAGTGCCTGGCACATATTAGGTACTTAGCAAATAATAAATAATGAGGTTGATGCTGCTTTTCTTGCAATGTGTGGAAGAAAAGATGAAAAAAAGTATTTGAGAAGTCACTAGTCATGAAATCAGTGCTAGTGACCAACAAAAGAAACAATTTGAAATCCTTGCCAACACTAACCACAATGCCCACTATTTTGAGACAATCTAGTGTCAAATAAATAACTCTGGACTTGGAAGCTAGGAGATTTCAGTAAAACTGGCACACTAATAGTTGTATTATCTCCATAATAGGATTTTTTGGTTTTTGTTTTGAGAAAGCACTTTGCAAACCTTTATTCTCACACTTTCCCATATAGAGCTGTTTCATTTGCCTTGATATAATACTACATATTATTTTAGGTCTGGAAACACCATTCCCTATTTGGTACAACTTGGTCAATAAAAAACCTTGATATGAGATAGATAAAAATGTAAGCAAAGGGAATAGGTGATACTGCTCCCAGGATAGGGGAAACAGGATGGTGAATCTACATAGAAAGAAAAATACCCTGCCAATCCTACTTCCCACCCCAAAAAAGCTCAAAAACAAAAAGAAAGCTTTCCTAAGGCAGGCATGTGTGTAGTGCTTATTCTTGGTGCTGGCAATGTCATTTCCAGTTTGTGGCAGAAAAAAAAAACTGAGCTAGCTAGTGTTTGAAAATTTGGTTATTTTTCTAGAACAAAATGCCATATATTATTAATATTTTAGCTCCTCTGAGTTTTGTTTTAGAAAGGGTAGATTGTGGATTAATTAATTGTGGATTAATGTCATAGTTTAGTAAATTGGGACCTATGATTATTTCCCAATTCCTTTTCTAGCGTAGTCAAAACATTTGGACTACGGTTACGTGCATCATATTTTGTTTCCCAATACAAAGAAACAAGCAATACAGTCTCTGGCAGCTTTGGACTGTTTGAGTAACAAATAGTAGAGTAATTTTCAACAACTAATGGAATCATCTATGTAAAGTACTTTGCAGACTATAAAGTACTATTTCAATGTCAGGCATCATTTTATATTCCTAGGGTTGATTCCTACAACCACTATGACACATGTGAATTTATTATTCACAAATGGCAGATAAAGGTACAACAACACATTATAACTACAGATACCACCATGAATCTGGCCATTCTCATGCAAAGGGCATATTATTAGCCACAAGATGAATAAACATGAATATATAGATAGCTCAGTGCAGCTCATTACCATTAATAGAAAGACAATTTCTTTTTCACCATGGTGGGAATTTTCTACCTATTAAGATTTATGCCCTGTCTGCTTTCAAGACAACTTGAGGCAGCTTATGGACTTAAAAAAATTCAAAATAAAATATCTACACAAGAGAATGTATTTAAAATCACCATAGAGACTAATTTTTCCCCCTGGAACTAAACTCAAATATCAATCTATTCTGTGGGTCTTTAAAATGCACTGAATAATGCTGGTTAAAAATTAGAAAAGCAGATAAACATAATATACTAAATAAGAATCAGAAAGCAAACAAACTCAATAATCCACTGATTGATAAAGCCAAGATCACAGATTACTTGGAGAACAACTTCTTATTTGACAAGGTAAAAATGGAAAAGAGTTTGTCAGAAATCAGATTTAGACCAACACTTTATACTACATATAGTCAGTTCTGCTATTACACAACATACGTGTTCCCAAAAAGTACCATGCTATGTAAAAATCCCAATAAAAACCACTTAAAAGATTAGACACACAACACTCAAAAATTTAATCAGTGACATATTAAAAAAAGGAATCTAATTTAAAAAAACCCAGTACCATACTTTAATATATGTTAAATGGATATGAAATGCAAATATTATAATAACTCAGGCTGCTAATTTGGCCAGGGCCACACTCCTACTAAGAGTTCATGGCAGAAGTGAGTGTGGTACTGACTAGCCCATTACCACTCACAGTTCCTACTGTACCAGGAGATATACAATAAATATGGCATTTACCTTGAAAAAACTTGAAATTTGCTTGTGGAAGTGGGCTTCAGAAGAATTGCAGCTTGTGAGTCTTTGTGAAGTGATACAATTTCTTCATTCTTGCTGTTTCTCACAGAACAAATAATGCAGAAGTAAACCTGAAATTCCTGCTATGCTAAAAATGTTCCCTAATATATCAATAATATTGAAACGAGTTCGTGTTTTTGAAAATAGCAGAACTGGCTCTAATATAATAAGCTCAAAATGGATTCATGAACTGGATATTAAAGGTCACACCATAAAAAGAAATAGAAGAGAATCAAACTAATTATCTTTTACTGACATGGCTAGAGGCAAAATTCTTAACCAAATAAGAGATAGAGGTGATCACAAAAGAGAAAGTATATAGTTTCGATTATATGAAATTAAAAAAAAAAACTCCTGCACAAACAAAATCAATACTAATAGGATAAGAAGGAAACCAGTCCCTTAAATAAAATAATTACATTAATTATCTCTGATATCCCAGATATAAAAGGAAATGACAGAAATATATATAGGACCAAGACTCATTCACCAATGCATAAGTGGTCAAAACAGACGAACTGAGTTCTCAAAAGAAGATTCACAAAGTATCATTATAAGGAATTACATTTTAGATCTCTCCAAATCATTAGTAATAGGAGAAATGCAAGTCAAAACAACTGAGGTTTCATGTCATACCCAGAGAACTGGCAAAGATAACAAAAGATGAGAATGTTCAATGTTGCCAGGGTTGTGAAAAGAAAGGCAAATTAATAAACTGCTTGTGGAGTCGTGAATTGGCCTAATAATTCTGAAAAATAATTTGAAATTAAGAAAGTGATTAAAATACCAGTATCCTGTGATTCAAAGACCCCAGTTCTACAAAGAGATTCCAAGGAAGTAAAACAGAAAGTCCTATTCACACCAAAATACTTATAGCAGCACTTTGTATAAAACTAAAGAATTGGGGGGAAAGGCAGCATGGTATAATAGATACACAGCTGGCCTTAAAGCTAGGAAGACCTGAATTCAAGGCCTGTCTCTGACATATACAAGCTTTTCGTCTCTGTTCAAGTTTACTTAACCTCTCAAGGCTGAAGGAAACTTGCTACAGCCACAATTTATAGAGAAGGTTAGCACTAATGTGCATTGAAAGAGGAAGCTTTATCACCTGGGAATTCCTTATGCCACTGAAATCATAAGCTCAGTCCCTATCCCTATTCCCTCAAGAACTGAAGGCAAAGTAGATGACCTTCAATTGGGGAAATAGCTAAAGAAATTACGGTATAAGAATGCAAGAGAATATTACTTCACCATAAAAAACTACAAATGAACTCACAAAGAAAAACTTAAATGAACTGATACTGAGAAAAGTGAGCAGCACCAAGAAAAAAACATACACAATGACTTAAACAGTGTAACTTTTTTTTTAAAAAGGAAAATAAATTATGCAATTAGAATGACCAAGCTTAGCCACAGAGGAAAAACTATCTCCCTACTTTGCAAGGGTAGAGAACTAAAGTTGTTGAATACTGCATATACTATCAGAGTTTGTTGATGTGTTGGTTAGTTTTATGGAATTCCATTTTTCCCTCTTTTTTATTCTTTATTTTGAGGAATGGCTTGTTGGGGAAGGGAAGGAGGGATATATTCAGATATATTCAGATATATATATTCAGAAAACCAACAAATAATTTAAAAACAAAAGACATAATACAACTTAAAAACAAAATATAATTAATAACTAAAAAAATACACTAAGTAAGAGAGTGGTTAATATCTTCAACTTTACAATATAGACAGAGAGACTCTTTTTCAAAAGGATGAAGGAAGCTTCCTCCATGAAGCCTTCTCTAATCTGTCCAGCTGGAAGTAATTGTTCCATTCCCTCCACCCCCGACTATAGCATTGGGTCTCCTCTTATACGCTTATAATTTACTCTGAATTATACTTCCTATCCTACATCTCCCTATACTACATTATAACCCCCTGAAGAAAACTCAAGAATGCTTATTTGTCATTGTAACCTTTCTCCTTTCAGAATGATCAATAAACAAGCATTTATTAAGCACTTACTATTGCCAGGCACTGTGCCAAGCACTGCAGTGTAGTTCAAAATCCTTTCTCATCCCCCCCCCCAAATGATTTCCTAATCCAAACTCTTAGCTTAAGAAACAGTTTTTTCAGTAACCTTTTCTAAGAAGTTTCCATTTTGATTGAGACATAAAACAGTGATATCATAAGTGAATTAGGGGATCATGGCAAAATGTACCTGATAAGAGAAGAGGTTATGACCCAAAAAGAGATAGAAAGGGTCACAGGAAGTAAAATAGATAATTTCGATTACATGAAATTAAAAAAGATTTTACACAAACAAAACTAATGCAGCAGAATGAGGGGAACATTGTACATTGTACACAGTAACAGCAATATTGTAAGGATGATCAACTGTGAAAGACTTAGCTACTCTGATCAAGATAATGAACTAAGACAACTCCAAAAGACCTATGATGAAAAATGCTATCCATCTAGAGAAAGAACTCGTGAACTCTGAAAGCATTATTTTTCTTGGATTTTTTAATCTGTTTTGCAACATTGCTAATATGGAAATGTTTTCCATAACTTCACATATATAATCAATATCAAATTGCTTGCCTTCTTAAGAAGGGAGAAGGACAGGAGGGAGGAAAAAATTGGGACTAAAAATTTTTAAAATGAATGTTAAAACTTTTTACATGTAACTGGGAAGTGTTTAGTGAATAAATAAAAACATATCAGAAAAAGAAAGAAGTTTCCATTTACTTTGTCCTTTTCCTTCTTTCTATCCCTTTCTAAACTCATTTCTGAGACTGAAAAGTCTGAATTCTAGTCTCATTTTGGGGTGGTAGTTCTTTATTTTTTAAATATACTCCTTGCATGCAACATATTTTGGGAGTTTCTATTCACAAATTTAAGTGTGAATGGATTAAAAAAATCTAATAAAAAGAAAATGTCAGAATGTATGCATGTGTATATAACCATACATGCATACATTCTGACATTTTCTTTTGTCTTATTAGATTATTTAATAATATACATATAAAGTTATGATTATTAAGTTTGTGTTTTCTTTCGTCTTTTTATGAATTCTATTCCTTTCCTCTTTTAAGTAAGTACATAGTCCTTGTGATTATTTGACAGTTTTTAAATCAAAAAATAATATTTTCCTTTTTCCAATTACATATAAAAGAAATTGTTAACATTCTTTAAAATAAAACCTGAGTTTGAAATTTTCTCCCTCCCTCCTTCCTTTCTGCCCCCTATCCTTGAGATGGTAAGCAATTTGAAATAGGTTATACATGTGTAATCATGTAAAACATATTTCCACATTGATCACGTTGTGGGAAAAACACATACACACACAAAAAGTGAAAAACAGCATGTCCTTTTGTTGTTTCTGCTGCTCCAGAATTTATTTTGAGGCACTATTTTAATGTTTTTTGGAGGGGAATTTGGAGGGGAATTTTGGAGGGAGAGCCCAGACAATTCTCAGCCTTTACTCTGCCATCTTGGCTCCACCCTCCAATTTTAAACTTTTAAAAGTAGTATATCCCCAAGGTTCTCCTCCCAGTTCTGGTTCATTTCCCCTAATCCAAGAGTTCATTAATTATAAGTAAATCTTTAAAAGGTATATAATTTAATAACCTCAGTCTTTTAACTCTTACCTTTACCCTCTCAGAAAAGTATGTAGTTCAAAATCCTGCTTCCCTGGATATCAACCATTTTGGCACCCTTTTCTATCAAGTCTTCACTGACTTTGTTCTGATCTTAATTTTTATTCCCTTCCCATCTACCTTAATTCTAATCTCCCATTCATGGGCTATCGAACAAATCCTTTCTTAACTCTCTAGGTCCTGTATGGGAAGTATTGGTTCTTAATACCATATTTTGGCTCCCTACTCTAACCTATTCTCATGTTACTGCATTATTAGTGCCACCCCTATTCTCATTTCTCTCTATCTCTGTCCATCTCTGTGTCTCTGTCTGTGTCTCTGTTTATGTCATATTCTGGGAATGGGCTTCTTCTGCTATCTATGCCTCCTTTCTGGAATTACCAATTCATGAAGAAAGTCATGATATGTTATGGGGGTATTTTCAGTAGTCTGATTCCTGAGGGTTGGTTTTATGTCTTGCCTTACCATACTCACTCACTGTTCTTAAAGTCAATATATCCAATATCTACATTGTTATAATCCCCTACTTTGTACTATATAATTACACTTATCTCTTTTTCTTCTATTTCTCTTGTCTGTAGCATTTGAAAATTAAATGTCCTGTTCATATTCCCTTGCATGTATATTTGTAGGAATGCCTCTCCTCTTTTTTTCATTGATGATTAGCCTCCATTTGTCAGGACACATTACTTTAAGTTGCATCTTAAGTTCGCTGGCTTTTAAAATACTCTTTTCCATTCCTTCCCTCTCACCTCTATTTTATTAAGCCTATAAGTTTATCCTGGGCTGTTCAAATTTAGTACATATCTGACTGCTTTTTTTTTTTACCTCATACCTGAAAAAGTTTGTGTTTTGCATTAAATTCTGAAATATAACATTCTTATGTCTTAAGAGTTTCAAGGCTGATGGCTGTCCTCTGTTTGGAAGAGTTGATCAATCAGTATTTTACTGACTCTGTTCAAAAGTTCTGGGCCATTATATTGTATCATTTGTTGCAAAAGGGGATTCGGGTTTTTAATTTATCATTTTTCTAGGAGACATGTTCTTTAAATTATCTCTGCATGTCCTATATTCAAGGACAAGCTCCTTGATAAGGCAGCATGGAATACTGGGTAAAGTGCTGGATTTGGAATCAGAATAATCTGTATTCAAATCACCCTCCTATTAGCTATTAATTTCTAGGCAAGTCTCTGTGTTTTCATTTCCTTATTTGTAAAATGTGTGTGTGGGTTTTAATCACCTCCATGATTTCTTCTGACTCTAAATCTATAACATAGCATGTAATCTAAATATCAAAAGCAACATGGTCTCATATTAGAAGAGGACAGAATTAAATCAAGTACTTTTCACAGCAATGGCTAGGAAAAAATAACCAAATTAGGGATAGGAACAATCACAAGAGAGAACATAAACAATTGCGACTGCATAACACTGGAAAGCTTTGGCCTGAACAGAATCAATACTACTAAGATAAGAAGGGAAGCAGTCTTTTGGGGAAAACAAATCTATGTATCAAATATTTCTGATAAGGGTCTGATATCTGGGGGATTAATGCAAATAAATAAGACCAAAAGCCATTCCTCAAGTGGATAAGTAGTCAAAGAATATCGACAGTCCTCAAAAAATAAGACAAATTATTAACCACCATATAAAAGAATGTTTCACATTACTAATGGCAGATATACAAATCAAAATAAGGCTTCTCTTCATACCCAGCAAATTGGCAAAAATTACAAAAGATGGGAATAGTCTACATTGGAGTGTTTATGGGAAAACAATCATACTAAAATACTATTGGCAGAATTGTAAACCCATTGAATTATCCTGGAAAAGAATTTGGAAAGCTAAGAAAATAACCCAAATGTTTAGAGATCCAACTGCTAGGCCACATATCCCTCACTATCAAAACATCAAAGAAAGAAAGGTACCATATGTAACAAATATTTTTAGCAGCACTTTTTTATAGTAGCAAATAACTGAAACAAAGTAGTTGCCCATTCACTGGGAAATAGACCAACAAACTGTGGTACACAAATATAATAGAATATTATCGCACTGTAAACAAAAAACGAACATGAAGACTATAGGAAAGTATGGGAAAATTTAGATGAACTGATATAGAAGGAAGAGAGCAGAAGCAGAAAATTCATATGCACAACAACTAAAACATTACAAATATAAAGTACAGCTACAAAACAAACTGAATGCCGTAAGATCAAAATATCCAAGCTCGGTTCCAAAGGAGAGAAATGAGAATGCGCCTCCCTCCTGTTTCTGCAGAGGAACAGCACATGCAGTGTCAGACTTATGTGATATCTTGAGTAGTACTGTTGAACTGTTGTTCCTCTCTTTTTAAATCTTTGTTATGGCTTTCAGGAAGGTGGAAGGGATAGGAACATATTGGGGAATTTAGTTGATATGAAAACAGAAGATATCAATGATCCCTATCAGTCTTTGACTGAAGAAGCAAAATAGGGAGTCACAGGAAAATTTTGAGAAGAGATGACACGGCTAGCTAGCTCTATGGTAGTGGTAGTTCAGAAAATCCCTGTTTTTCTGGCCCTTGCCTTTTTTATGTAATAAAATCACATGTAACAAATTTAATCTATATAGTTCATTTAGCAAAGAATCCTAATAAAGGCTGAAATATTGAAAAGAGAATAGCTACAAAATTGAAATCTAAAAATCCCTGACTTAAATTTTGAATTGCTGAATGAACATCTAAAAATACTATATTTTATGTCAATAAATACCTTTTGTGTCAAATAATATTACATTTTGTGTTAATAAAGACAGTAGTAGTTAACAGTAATCTGGGCATTTTAAAATCTATTAATACAAATTTCTTTTAATTAGTCTTCCATGCCATAGTTTAACAGCTTATTTGAAAAAATAAAGATCAAAAATTGCTTAGGGCAAAAAGGGTGTCTCCCTGCAATGAATTAGACAATTAGAAAGAGGAATAGAAGAAACAAATAGCTTGGAAATCTCATGTACCCATAGAAGGTGTGAAGCACAAATCTTTGATTGGGTGCTGTGGAGGTTGGGCATATACCCACTTTTTCATACTTCAAAAATTCTATAATCTTGAAGGGACAGAGGTACCCTGATTCACCTATCACAAATCTTTTGCCCTAAATTGGCAATCTGATTTTTAAAATTATCATGTGGAGGGATGGGTGAAAGGTATAGGGAAAAGGGGTGAACCAGGGTCACGGGACTTTCTTCTTCCCTATCCTTCTTTCTGTACATTTAATGCCACCTTGAGGAAAAACAGAAAATAAGAGAGGCTTTCAGACTTGTGACCACTCCCCAACTATGGCTTTTTGTGGGTCATAGCTCTTGGGTTGGCTCCCCTTTCTGCAAGTACTAGATGAGGCAGAAGATAGCTGAATACTCTGCCTTTGGAAGTGGGTGGAAGAAAGAGGGTAAAAGCTAAAACAAAACAAAGGGCATATTTTACACTTACTAACTGTATGATCCAAAGAACTTTAAAAAGGCAGTCAAACCGAATAAAGGAACGCAGGAGAATGGAAAATTGGCACCTTTGCCAAATTACTACAAACCATTTCCTCCTTGAATGGATTGGCTGAAAGGGAAGGGACAAGTAAAAGCCACCAAGAAAAGGGCAAAGTCCTGGCTACTTCTGATGGGTGGAGAAAGAATGGCTGGATGTGAAAATGAATGCTTCCCTGTTTGTGAAATTTGTTCCCCTACCTCTCACTTTGACCTTTCCTGCTCTGTCTCCCCATGAGTTAGCATGAGGGGAACTTCCTGCTTTTACACATTTACCACTACAGGCAATACATACAGGAAATGTCATGGGCAACTGATAATAGTTGAGGATAGTACACTGGATGTTCAATGAGAACTGGGTCCTCCTTGGTCACATCACTTCCCTCTGAACCTCAGCTGAGGTCAATTCTATGCCCTCAGTTCTAGCCTTTTAATTCAAATGGGCATTTTCACCCCATTTATATTCTAAGTCTTGTAAATAATAGTTCAAGTGGAATTACTTTTTTCGGAAGTAAGTTCCTGTGATCAGCATACGCATGCAAAAGCTAGTTCCCTCTTTGCCCAAGGCCCTTCATCACACTACTCATTCATTCTGGATGGTATCTACATGCTTCCTACTGTTGATGCTGGTAACTTCTAGCATGAGCCAATAAAGACTTTTAAAATTCCTTTCCAAAATGACTTATGCCAAGTACACAGTGGTAGACACCACATGACATGACTTTAGGAACAGAAGATAGTTATTAGCTGTTTCCGTTCTAGAATTTATAGATTGATAGGGTTAACAAATATGTTACCTTAGTTTTTAAATACAGAAAAACCATGTTTTGCCTTATTGCTGCTGTTGAGTACAGTGTATAATTTGTGAAACATGAGTTTTTTTGAATGAATATTTACCATGAAGAAAAACTCCCCCAATATGTATGTATACACACATACACATGATATAATGTGATAGTTGAATATTCCATATTATAGAATTAAATATCATAGTGTTATAGCCCTTGTATATTTTCCATATTGTGAAACAGGTAAACTAGAAGTGAAAGACTGCAAAAGGAAAGAGCAATGTCATACAGCACAGACAATGAATATTCTCCACAGAATGGCATTTGTTATTGTTTTCAGACACTGGGCCCTTTGTTTTTTCTGAATTCACATTTGCTTTAGAAGCCAGTTCTAACATTATTTTTAAAGGAATGTTGAGAATATTGGGGGGGGGGGGAACACACACACATTTCTATTACTGCAGAGGTAGTTTTGTACGGGGCATGGAATGCTGGAATTTTAAGAAAGATGTGGGTTCAGATCCTGCTTTGGATACTTAGGAGCTGTGTGACCAAGAGCAAGTCATTTAATTTATTGTGTTCCTGAGGCAACTCCCTAGGATTATCTGCTAAATTATAATCTGAGGCAGCTAGAGGTCCCTATCCTTTGCATATTGATGTACTTATATTACCTTTTTCAATATAAAACAGTGTAGCACAGTGGAATGCACAGTAGAAAAATAATGAAGGGGTCACTTCCAACTCTACCACCAATGGTCACTGTGACTTTGAACAAGTCTCAGTGGTCCTCAGTTTCCTTATTCTGTCCCTGCTTTCTCGCACACCTGTTTCTTCCTTCCTATTCCCAGAGCTGCTAATCGAATTCAGGATCTCATTACCACTTATTTGGATCATTGCAATAGCTTCCTAAGAAGTTTTTTCACCTCCACTCCTTTCCCACCCCAAATCTATCCTTCATTCTGCCAAAAATAATCTTTCTTTCCTAGTAATTCTTTTCCTAGTAACTCTTCTTAACTTAGTACCAGCCCATTCAGAGAAGTATATGGACCACCTCTGTAGGTAGGGATTCCAAAACTAGATCAGTAGGCCAGTAATAGAACAGACCCTACATAGGAAATGCTACCTACTCAGAAAAATGACAAAAGTATCCAGGACTGCAGATTTTGAAGAGAAGGGAAAAATCTCACTCTGTTATGTCAAGCTGTCTTTCCATCTCTGATTTAATAGGCAGGAAGATTCTAGGGGTTGATTAGCAAGCCTGAAGCAAGGAGGTTTCCAGCAAGAAGATTCCATTATGGATGGTTCCAGAAAAAGGGACAGGGCAAAGGTCAGCCAGTTAATCAACAAGCATTTATTAAGGACTTACTATGGACCAGGTACTATGCTAAGCACTGAGGATATAAGGAAAGGCAAAGGACAGTCTCTTTCTCAAAGAGCTTATAGTTTAATGGGAGAGACAACATGGAACAACTATAGAAAAGTAGACATAATAAATTGAGGGAAGACACTCACATTAAGGGGTATTGGGAAAAGCTTCTTGTGGAAGATGAGAGGACACGTCCAGGTTAGAGACAGCTAGCATTTATGAAGGGCTAGGCCCCTGTCCACATATCTGTCTGGGTTTTAGCCAGTACTGGCCACTGCTGCTGTAGTCTTGACCATCCAGTATATCTCCATGAAGCTGGATAGAGCAGGGGCAGAATTGCCCAAGGGAAGAGGGTAGTCCAAACCCAAGCTAGAGTATGACCAGGAACAGGGACCTACTTGGCCAAAGGGGCCAGTAAGCTGATATCTCTGGCAAAGCTCTCAGTTCCACTGAAGGCTTTAAAGGAACTGAGAACTTCTTCAAAGCTAAGGTTCATTCCCTATCTGGGCAGCAAAGTGAAACTGGGGTCAAAGCTGAGCAGTACACCTGCAGTAAGGGAACATAAGATAAGACTATTCTAGTGAAGAAATGGTTAACGATGTAGAAGGAGAACCAAGACAAGGAGCAGATGACATCCAGGAAAGGGTGGCTAACAGTATCAAATGCTGCAAAGAGGTCAAGGAACTTGAGAAGTAGCAAAAGGCCAATGGGTTTTTCAATTAAGAGATTATTGTTTGGAAAGAGCAGTTTCAGTTGAATGAGAAAGTCAGAAGACATATGGCAAGGTACCGAGAAGTGAATAAAAGGAGGGCTAGTGGAGGCAGCAAGGACAAGAGAGATATAGGATGACAGCTTGAAGGGATGGTAAGATCAAAGGAGGCATTTTTTTTTTAAAGAACAGGAGAGCTGGCTATGTTTGTAGGCAGTAGGAGATGAACCAATATGTAGGGAAAGAATGAAGCCTGGAAGTGGAATAATTACAAAAGCAATTTGTCAGAGTCAAAATGAGAAGAGGGGATGAAGGGTAGAGACAGAAGGACTATCTATCTATTCTTTAGAGATTAAATTAGGAGGACAGAATAAGGATAAGTAAAATGTTGATAATAGCACTTAAACTGCCTGTCACAGGGTACTGTTATGAGGAATGGATTGGTATCTGGAGGCATACCTCATTTTATAGCTCTTCGCAGATACTGCATCTTGTACAAATTTAAAGTTTGTGGCAACCCTGTATTCAGCAAGTCTATTGGTGTCATTTTTCCAATAGCATGTGCTCACATCGTGCCTCTGTGTCACATTTTGGTAATTCTCACAATTTTTCTAACTTTTCATTATTATCGTTTCTGATGATCTGCGATCAGCAATCCTTGATGTTCCCATTATAATTGTTTTGGGGAACCATGAACCATGTCCATATAAGATGGAGAACATAATAAATGTTGCATATGTTCTGACTGCTCCATAGGCTGGTAGTTCCCCCATCTCTCTCCCTCTCTTTGGGCCTCCCTATTCCCTGAGAAACAAGAATATTGAAATTAAGCCAATAAATAATCCTACAATGGCTTCTAGGTGCTCAAGTGAAAGGAAGAATTGGGGTGGCTAGGTGGCACAGTAGATAGAGCACTGGTCTTGGAGTCAGGAGGACCTGAGTTCAAATCCAGCCTCAGACACTTGACACTTCCTAGCTGTGTGACCCTGGGCAAGTCACTTAACATCAATTGCCTCACTAAGGTAAAAAAAAAAAAAAAAAAAAAAAGGAAGAAGCAATCGACGTGGAATACTTCATTGTTGTCTTACTTTAAGAAATTGCCACAGCCACCCAAACTTTCAGCAATCACCACCCTGATCAGTCAGCAGCCATGAACATCGAGGCAAGATCCTCCAGCAGCAAAAAGATTATGACTTGCTGAAAGATCAGATGATAATTAGCATTTTTAATGATAAAGTATTTTTAAATTAAGGTACGTATATTTTAAGACATAATACTTTTGCACATTTATTAGACTACAATATAATGTAAACATAACTTTTCTTTGTACTGAGAAATCAAAAAAGTCATGTGATTCATTTCACTGTGGTAGTCTGGAATTGAACCCACAATACCTCTGAGACATGAGTGAATTTTTCCTTTTCCTTGATAAAACTGTAATAGGAATTATTGCATATCACCTTTAATGATTTGATTCCTTTGACCCAAATATTGAAGTCCTGTAAAATGACTATTTTTGCACACTTTACCGCAGTTTCAAAAAGTACTCACTTTATAATGTTCAGACTGAAAAAGAGAGTGATAAACAACAGAATTTTGTTGCGATTCGTTACAGTGGGGCAAACACTGATGAATTTTACCTGTATGTAGTAAGCATGGCTGCTCACAAACTAATGTTAAGGGTTAAATTGAAATAGATGCAACAAGACAGGAAGAAATATAAGATCATCTCTGTCTAATTGCACTTATCTAATTCAATTTGGTCAAGCCTCTTTTGGATCATTCTATGTAGAAACCCTCACGGTCACAAAACCATTCCTGTTCAAAATGCTAAGAAATGTATATACTGATGTAGTAGAGGAGACACTGGCAATAGGGAATGACAAAAGAATCAGAATGAGATAAATTTCAGCATTTGCCCCAAAAAGCATTTTAAAAATTATTTGTATTTATTTCATTAAATATTTCCCAATTACTTGAAAAAAATTTAACAATTATTTTTAAAAATTTTAAGTTCCAAATTTTTCCACCCCTCCCCTTTCCTTGAGAAGGCAAGCAATTTGATATCAATTATACATGTGAAGCTATGCAAAACATATTTGTATATTAGCTTTATTACAAAAGAAAACACAAAATAAAACAAAAAACAGAGTAAAAAAGTATGCTTCAATTTGCATTTAGAGTTCATCAGTTCTCTCTCTGGCGATGGATAGCATTTTTCATCATAAGTCCTTTGGAACTGTCTTGGGTCTTATCTTGATCAGAATATCTAAGTCTTTCACAGGTGATCATCCTTACATGGCTGTACTGTATGCAGTGTTCTGGTTCTGCTCACTTCACTTTGCATAAGTTCAATATAAGTCTTCCTAGGTTTTTCTGAAATCATCCTGCTCATCATTTCTTATAGTAAAATACTATTCCATCACAGTTATATACTAAAAGTTGCTCAGCCATTCATTAATTGATGCATATCCTCTTGATTTCCAATTCTTTGCCACCACAAAATGAGTTGCTAATTTTTTTTAAACAAACAGGTCCCTTTCCCTCAATTTTATAGTCCTTTGGGCTTAGTTCCAAATTGTCCTCCAGAATGGCTGGATCAGTTCACAACTCCACCAACAGTGCATTACTGTCCCAATTTTTCCATATCCCCTCCAATGTTTGTCATTTTCTTTTTCTGTCATGTTGGCCAATCTGTGTGAGGTGCTATTTCAGGGTTGTTTTAATTTGCATTTCTCTAATCAGTAGTGATTTAGAGCATTTTTTTATGTGACTACAGACAGCTTTGGTTTCTCCTTCTGAAAACTGCTTGTTTTGACCATTTGACTGTTTATCAACGGTGAAATGGCTTATTTTTTATTAATCTGGGTCAATTCATTATATATTTGAGAAATAAGGCCCTTATCAGAGAATCTTGCTGTAAATATTTTTCCCGGTTTTCTGATTTTCTTCTAATTTTGGCTGCACTAGTTTTATTTGTGCAAAAGTTTTTTTTTCAGTCAATCTATAAGCTTTTAAAAAAAAACAGCAGAAGCTATCCTGTGATGCATTCTATATCTCCTTTGGTCATAAACTCTTCCTTTATCCTTAAATCTGACAGGTATATTTTTCCATGTTCCTCTAATTTCTTTTGTTATCATGTTTAACTCTAAATCATTTATCCATTTTGACCTTTCTTGTAATACAGTGTGAGATGTTGGTCTATATCTAGTTTTTACCAAACTGCTTTCCACTTTTCCCAGCAATTGTTGTCAAATGTTGAGTTCTCATCCCCAAAGCTTAGATTTTAGGGTTTATTGAACACTAGACTCCTATGGTCATTTATTACTGTGTATTGTGTACCTAATCTATTCCACTGATTCACTACTTTATTTCTTAGCCAGTATCAGATTGTTTTCATGATTATCACTTTGTAATATAGTTTGAAATCTGAACTGCTAGGCAGTTTTCCTTCACAGTTTTTAAAACTGATTTCCTTGAAATTCTTGACCTCTCTCTGATAATGGCTTCATTGCTAAAATGTAGAGAAAATTGAGTCAAATTTATAAGAATACAAGTCATTCCCCAAGTGATAAACAGTCAAGATAGGAACAGGCAGTTTTGAATGAAGAAATTAATGCTATCTATAGTCATATGAAAAAATGTTCTAAATCACTATTGATTAAAGAAATGCAAATTAAAACACTTCACACCTATTGGGTTGGCTAACATGACAAAACAGGAAAATGATAAATGTCAGAGAAGATGAGGGAAAATTAGAATGTTGGTGGAGTTGTGAACTGATCCAAACACTGTGGAGAAAAATTTGGAACTATGCGCAAAGAGCTATAAAACTGCTTACCCTTTGATCCATCAATACCACTACTAGGTCTGTATCCCAAAGAGATCATAAAAAAGGGAAAAGACCCGCATATTCAAAAATATTTATAGCATCTCTCCTTGTGGTTGCAAAGAATTAGAAATTGAGGGCATGTCCATCAACTGGGGAATGGCTGAACAAATTGTAGTATATGAGTATAGGAATACCATTATTCTCTAAGAAATTATGAGCAGGTGGATTTCAGGGAAACCTGGGAAGATTTACATGAACTGATGTTCAGTGAAGTGAGCAGAACCAGGAGAATATGGTACACAGTAACAACAACATTGTGTGATGACCAACTTTAATAGACTTAGCTCTTCTCCAAAATACAATGATCTAAGACAATTCTAAAAGATTCATGATGGAAAATGCTATCCACATCCAGAGAAAGAACTATGGCATCTGAAAGCAGATTGAAGCATACTATTTTCTAGGAACAAATTAAATAATAGTGCTAATAATGTACATCTTTCCTTCACTACTGATCTTACTGAGAAGTCTTCCAGAATATTCCCATTACAAATAATGATTGCTATTAGTTTTAAATAAGTAGTACTTATCGTTTTAAGAAAGGGTACATTGTTTCCTATGTTTTCTAATGTTTTTTAGTAGGAATGGGTGTTGTATTTTGTCAAATGCTTTTTCTGTATCTGAGATAATCATATTATTTTTGTTGTTTTTTGTATTGATTTGGTCAATTATACTGATAGTTTTCCCAATACTGAAATAGTCCTGCATTCCTGGCATAAATCCCACCTGGTCATTGTTTATTATCTTTGTGATATACTGCTGTAATCTCCTTATCAGTAATTTGTAATGTTAATGCAATGGGAAGATCTTTCTTATCCATTAATAGGCCCATGTGACCTGTTTTAGGCCCCTGAGTCACATGGAAACCTGTGTCACATGAGCCTCTGGTGGAAGGAGTTTGCCTAAGGGAAGGGGAGGGGGGGGGGAGGGAGAGGGAGAGAGAGAAACAGACAGACCAGCCAGTGTGAAAGAGTGATTTTGCTTAAGAGAGCTTGTTTGTGGGAAGGCCTGATGGAAGAAAGGCTTGGGGATAGCAGTGCCCCTTGGGTTGGTAATGTGTATAGACTTCTTTATTACTATGATGGATTTGGCTTTCTAATGTTTGAATAAATATCTTGGTTTTGTCTTCAGTGAAGAGAGTCTGTTATATCTTGTGATTCAAACCTGTAAATACACAGGCACATTCATAGCAGCTGCTGTGGCTATTGCATTGGTGATATACTATTTTATTTAAAATTTTTGCATTAATGTTAATTAGGAAAATTGGTCTCTAGTTTTCTTTGTTTTTGCTCTCCCTTGTTTAGATATCAAAACTACATGTCGGGGCAGCTAGGTGGCGCAGTGAGTAGAGCACAGGCCCTGGAGTCAGGAGGACCTGAGTTCAAATCCAGCCTCGGACACTTGACATACATGCTAGCTGTGTGACCTTGGGCAAGTCGCTTAACCCCAATTGCCCTACTTTCCCCCTTGCAAAAAAAAATACTTAAAAAAAACTACATGTCATAAAAGGAATTTAGTAAGACTCCTTTACCTATTTTTTTCAAATACTTTATGAAGTATAGGGATTAAATATTGTTCCTTAAATATTTCGTAGAATTCCCTTGTAAATTGATCTGGTCCT
Organism: Trichosurus vulpecula; assembly: GCF_011100635.1. Lineage (NCBI taxonomy): Eukaryota > Metazoa > Chordata > Mammalia > Diprotodontia > Phalangeridae > Trichosurus > Trichosurus vulpecula. Next base: position 72,387,192 of record NC_050581.1, read on the forward strand.
GGAGATTTTTTCTTAGGCAGCTCCTTGATGGTTTGTTCAATTCCTTTTTTCTAACATAGGGTTATTTAGGTATTCTATTTGCTCTTTTGTTACTTTGAAAATATTCATCTATCTGACTTACATTGTCAGTTTTACTGGCATTTAATTGGGTGAAATAACTCCTAATTGCTCTAATTTCATCTTCATTGGTAGGTGCATTCACCCCTTTAATTTTTGATGCTGGTAATTTGGTTTTCTTCTTTCTTTTTTAAAAAATCAAATTAATCAATCATGTATCTATTTCTTCATAAAACTAGCTCCTAGTTTTATATATTAGTTCAATTTTTTAAAAACATTCAATTTTACTAGTCTCTCCTTTAATTTTCAGGATTTCCATTTTGCTGTTTAATTGGGGGTTTTAAATTTGTTCCTTTTTTCAGTTATTTTAGTTGCATGCTCAATTCATTGACCTGCTCTTTCTTTTACTGATGTATTCATTTTGGATGTAAAATTTTCCCCAATTACTGCTTTGACTGCATCCCACAAATTTCAGAATGTTGTCTCATCATTCTCTTTAATGAAATTATTGATTGTTTCTATGATTTGTTCTTTGATCCATTCACTCTTTGGGATCAGCTTGTTTAGTTTCCGATTAACTTTTAATCTATGTTTCAATGGCCCTTTATTAAATGTAGTTTTGTTGCATTGTTTTCTGATAAGGGTTCATTTAATATTTTTGCATTTGTCTGTGTGGTTTTTATGCCCTATTACACTACATAGTTATTTTTTAAGGTGCTATGTACAGATGAGAAAAAGGTATACTTCTTTCTATTCCCATTCAGTTTTCTCCACAAGAATATCATTGTATCAGCAAGGCAATAAGAACAATATGGATGATAATTGTCAAAATGGCTATGTGGTTCTGTATCACAAAATATATGAGACTCTCCACAGAGGTAGAAGAAATAAACCATTTATTCAGACACCAGAGGATCATATCCTATAAGCCATCTGCCCAATCTATCATAGCAGCAAAGAATTCAATACATAACATCACAGCATGGAGACTCACCATTCCAAAACCTCTCCAAGCCCTTGCTGGGGCCTTCCCAAAAACTCACAGGACAGCTATCACGGGTCGACTCTCTTTCCCTCAGCTCCAACTGTCATAACTGCCATAACTGCTCTCTCAGCATTTCCTGTGACACGACTTCCTTTTCCTCTCAGCAAGCTCCTCCTACCACATGTGACCTAGGCTTCCTGTGACATAAGCAGGTCACATGATTTATTAATGGGTGGGAAAGATCTTCAAATCTAAGTTGCTATTACAATCATATCTAACTTTTCTAAGATTCTATTCATCTCTTTGACTTATTTATTTTAGGGTTAGATTTATCCAGGTCTGATAGGGAAGGTCCCCCAATAATATAGTTTTATGCTCTATTTCCTCCTGTAATTCATTTAATTTTTCCTTTGAGAATTTGGATGCTATGCCATTTGGTGCATATATGTTTAGTGTTGAAATTACTTCATTGTCTATGGTTCCTTTTAGCAAGATGCAATTTCCCTACTTATCCCTTCCAATTAGATCGATTTTTGCTTTTGCTTTGTCAGAGATCACGATTGCTGCTCCTCTCTTTTTTACTTCAGCTGAGACATAATAGATTCTTCTCTAGTCCCTTATTTTAACACTGTGTGAATCGCTTTGTTTCAAAGGTGTTGTAAACAATACATTGTTGGATTCTGAATTCTAATCCATTCTATCCATTTCTGTTTTACGGGTGAGTTCATCCCATTTACATATACAGTTATAATGACTAACTGTACATTTTTCTCCATCCTATTTTCTTTGGTTTATCCTTCTCTCTTTTTATCTTGATCCTCCTCAGAAGTCTGTTTTGCTTCTGACACTGCCTTTTTAATCTTCCATCCTTTTTTTTTATCACCCCAGCCATTTCTGTTATGCCCTTTCCCTCCTGCTGCCCTTTTGGATAACATAGATTTCTATTACCAATTGAGTATGCATATAAATTTTCCATCTTTGAGACAGTTTAGATGTAAGTGAGGTTCAAGTATTGCCTGCCCCATCCCCCACCATTTTCCCATTCACTGTAAAAGCTCTTCCTTATGAGCCTCTTCCTTTCCTTTTCTCCCAGGGCATCTTTCTCACTTACCCATTTTTTGCCCATCATCCCAACATAATTGACTCGTTCCTATACTCTCTTTCTATGTAGAATCCTTCTACATGCCCTGATAATGGTAAAGTTCTTAAAAGATACATATCCCATATAGACTAAAAGATACATGTCCCATGTAGATTAAAAGACATATCTTCCCCTATAGAAACGTAAATAGCTTAACCTTATTGAGTCCCTTACGATTTCTTTTTCATGTTTACCTTTTTATGCTTCTCTTGAGTCTTGTATTTAAATGTCAAATTTTCTATTCAGCTCTGATCTTTTTACCAGGAATGGTTGAAAGTCCTCTATTTTATTAAATATCCTTTTTTTCCCCTTGATGGAATATATTCTGTTTTACTAAGTAGGTTATTCTTGGTTGTAACACCAGCTCCTTTGCTTTCTGGAATATCATATTTCAAGCCTTCTGATCCTCTAATGTAGAAAATGCTAAATGTTCTGTTATCCTGACTGTAGCTCCATGATATTTAAATTATTTCTTTCTGGCTGCTTGAAATATTTTCTCCTTGACGTGGGAGCTATGGAATTTGGCTATAATATTCCACATAGTTTTCATTTTGGAATCTCCTTTCAGGTGGTAATTGGTAGAGTCTTTCAATTTCTATTTTACCCTCTGGTTTGAGCATATTGGAGCAGTTTTTCTTGACAATTTCTTGAAATATGTCTAGGCTCTTCTTCTTTGATCATGGCTTTCAGGTAATACAATAATTCTTAAATTATCTCTTCTTGATCTGTTTTCCAGGTCAGTTGTCTTTTCAAGGATATATTTTACATTTTCTATTTTTTTATTATTTTGACTTTGTTTTATTGTTTCATAATAGCTCATGGAATCATTAGCTTTCACTTACCCAGTTCTAATTTTTAAGGAATTATTTTCTTTAATGAGCTTTTGTACCTCCTTTTCCATTTGATGAATTCTGCTTTTTAAGGAGTTATTTTCATCAGTGAATTTTTCTACTGCTTTTTCAATTTGGCCAATTTCTGTTTTTAAGGTGTTATTTTCTTCAGTATTTTGTGGTACCTCTTTTACCAAATTGCTGTCTTTTCATAATTTTCTTCCTTTGCTTTCATTTTTTAATCTAAGTTTTCGTCTACTACTCATATTTGATTTTAAAAATCATTTTAGCTCTTCCAGGAATTCTTACTTTGTGTGAGTCCAATTCACATATTTTCTTTGAGGCTTTGCTTTTAGCTGTTTTGACTTCACTGTCTTCTTCTGAGTTTGTAGCTTGATCTTCCCTATCACCTTAATAGCTTTTTATGTTTAGGCTCTTTTTCTGCTGTTTGCTCATTTTTCCACCCTATTTCTTGATTTGCAACTTTATGCTAATGTTGGGCTCTGTTCCCTGTGGTGGTGGTGGTGAGTTCCCTCTTAAGCTTCAGGCTTTTTCTCACTGCTATTGTCAGAGTTAGTTCCTGTGGTTTGGATGTCTTTGGTGCTTCCAAGGTGATGTGATCTAGGGACAGGTGTAGTCACTACTCTACTGGTCTGCACTCTGGTCCTTACCCATCAAGGACCCCAATCCCTTGGGATTACAATTGATACGGTTTCTCAGGGCTCCAGTTCCCTTGAGACCAAAAATAATGGTGTTCCTCATAGCCCCTGATCCCTTGGGTTGTGGAGTGATACTGTCTCTTAGGGCTTCCACCCCCTCTTAGCTGAAAAGTGCTCCTCTCTGCCCCTGAACTAGAAGTGGGTATAGGTAATGGACTTGCCAAAAAGTGTCTGATCCTGTGTCCAGTACTAACATGGGGATCCCCTGCAATCTCATTCTGACCACTTGCCAGGTTCTTTATCATCTCTGGCTTGATTACTCCTGAAGCTTTTGTCATTACCACCTAGTAGCACCACTGGTGTTTTCATTCACATGAGCTCCAGATCAGCCTCCTCCTCCATGTTTTCCACCCTCTTGGGTTGGAAGCATGTCTCACCCTGACCTTTTGTCCAATCTGCCACTCCAGAATTTGATTTGAAGTGTTATTTTAAAATTGTTTGGAGGGGAGTTTTGGGAGAGGAGTGCTTTCTCTATTACACCATCTTGGCTCCACCCCCAGAAAGCATTTTTCAATAAAATAGTAAACAGTTGCATTTATCCACAAGCTATCATGACAAAAGTTACATAAATATGTTAGTTACGAGCTGAAAAAATACCTTGTATTTTCCCTCTTTTCTTCCTATGGGCTATACACTTTTGTTTTTCAATTAATGTTATTAATTCATTCTTCCAAAGCATGGCATCAAGCAAAGTGACAAGTAATGAGGCAGTTAGTCTGGAAAATAAGTGGTTAGAAATGGTGTGGTGAAAATCGATGAGGCTCAGGAGTGTTACTACCACCAAAGTACAAGTGCTAGCCTGGGTCAGTGCCCTGTTTGCATTTCAAGTGATTAGACTGACAATGCAATAGCTGCTAAACTGAGTAAGGTTTCAAAATGTTATGATATGGGATTATGAAACAATAATGGTCACAGTGGTCAGCATGATGTTATAAAGGGCATTCTTGTAATTATTATTAAAGGCAATTTTTGGTTCTAAACCTGTGACTTCATCAGTGTAGGGAGCTTCTAAAATGGAAACTTCCTCCAGTGACACAAACTGGCAACCAAGCTATAAACTCTGGATATTAAAGAGCTGCCTGGGGCATTAAGAGGTTATGTGATTGCCCATCCATGGTCCTACAGCTAATATATGCCAGAGGCAAAGGACTCTCTATCAACTAGTCCACAGTATTTCTTTATGAGTTAATTAAAAACTGCTAATCCATAGAAGGTAATTAGTTCCCAATCATCTCTGAATAGCTTAGGGGCTAATAAAACTAGTAATCCTACCAGAGTGCTATGTTAAAACTATGTAAGATATGGACATTTTTGCTTAAGAGCCTAAAATTCAAAAGTAGTAAAATAGTAAGGACACTGGGATTAAGGGTCAAAAAATCTGGGTTCAAATCTCAACTCTTCTTTGTATGATGGAAAATCCCTTCCCTTCTTTTGGTCTCAATTTCTTCCTCTCTAATAAAATGAGTGGATTCAAAGAGATAATACCTGAAGACCTTACAATTCTGATTATCTACTGTTCTATTATTCTAAACACAATCAAAATTGAAGAAAATTACTCCTCAAAGTCCTAAAAGTTGTTTCTTTATGCAATTTCTCCTAAACATCCTTTAAAGGTACCTTTACTACACAGAGTTTTTAAACTCTGTTTTTAAGTTTTTTAAGTTTTTACAACTGAGATTTTCTGCTACACTTAACTTTCAAAGGGTATTCCCTTACGTTTCTAAGATAGCTGGTGGTGCAGTGGATAGAGGCCTGTGTCTGGAATCAGGAAGACCTAAGTTCAAGTCTGGTCTGAGACACTTATTAGTTGTGGGACCTTGGGCAAATTACTTAACCTCTGTTTCTGCAACTTTAAAAAAGTGGGGATAACAACAGCGACTACCTCACAGGACTGTTGTGAGGATCAAATGAGATAATATTTATAAAAAAAAGTGCTTAGCAAGTATCAGGCACATAACAGGTGTTGTAAGAATGATTATTTTCTTTCCTTCCCTCCCTTCCCTTCTCCCATTTTCCTGTTAGAGTTGGGAGTTGAAAAGATCAAATCAACTCAACTTCCTTCTTAAGGTTAAGGTCAATCTCCTTTTTATAGTATGTTTATCTGCTTTTTTTTTTTAAATTGTTATAGATACTTCTTTTCTACAGTTTATCTTAGAGCACATATCCTTACAGAAAATTATTTGAATTCTCTCTCTCTCTCTTACCTCCCCCACCCCCGCCCCACCCTTAAGGTACATATGTAAAGAGTTCGATTTGTAGTTACATTGGTATAGGAAAATCTCAGATGAGGAAACTCTCTCTCCCAATTAAGGTCCATATCTTTCCTATAAGTTAGAGTCCTAAAAGAGCTGCCTAGAGCACAGAGAAATTAGAAGATTTGGTCAGGGTCACACGGCCGGTAGGTCAGAGGCAGGATCTGTACCTAAGTCTTCCTGACTCTGAGGTTAGTTCTTTATACATTATACTGCGATGTATATATGGGTATTGTGTGTGTATGTATGAGCACATACACATACATATTTGTGTAGATGTATGTATACATATGTATGTGTGTATATGTATAGTATCATACACAATTCTTTTTAATTACTCTAGTTCCTAACCACATGCCTCAGATTTTAGGTTCTGTAGCAAATACAAACTCTTTTGAGATTTCCTTTTTTGAGGTGACCTGTAAATCAGCTTTTCTTGTCACTGATTTGAAACTCTAACTTATAAATTAAATTAATAAGAGACAAAGGTTCCTTTTGTGCACTGCAAGTCTGTAGGATTTTACAAATAATAGGACTGGAAAGTGATTTATATCCCCAGATTAAAGGTCAGCTTGGTGCACACGACTTTGGAGCCAAACAAGTGAGCTTAAACTTCCATGAACTCATTCGTGAACGCGCCTGGCAGTGGCCCCTCCACTATTTTACTTTTTAAATAGGGCAATAGTGAAGATTCACAAGGTTTTCAATCCCAGTTTACTTGTAGGAAAGTGCATGCATGCTACAAATAAAATTGCTCTTCCTTCAAAACTTGGGGGAATGTGAGGAAAACAAATTAAACCGTAAAACACATTTTTGACAGCTTTGTGACAAGTAACATACACATAATACAATTGTATTTTAATCACTTATGTATTTGTAGGACAAATGATTTTTTCTATTGACCAGCATCTATTTTTGCACGAATACAGGGAACAAAATATAAATCCAATTCAGTTCAAAGTTCCATGACACAACACTAAAATTTTAATTATACCCCAAAGAGCAGAAAAAGGCTCATGTTGTAATGAAAGTATGTGTTTTCTTCCATTTTAAAATGGAATATTGCATCTTTTATAGCTAATTGTGCAGACCATAAAACTGCTAACAGATAAACTACATTCATTTTTCTTTCTTCTACTTAAAATCTGAAAACTACAGAGGACCTGTGGACATTTAAGAATGTTTAAATCAACTGACTATAATGATAAACAATCTTTCTTACTAGAATCCATTAGTTTATTAAATAAAGCTGTTTCTTGTATATTATTTCCAAGGTAACAATTCTGACATTTGATTTACTAAGCTAGCATTTGCTTTACCATGGCTACACTGCAGGGAAAGTCACCAAGTGAATGTGCTGAAATCTAAAGCCAAAAATGTAATGATGGTAAGATTTACATAAACAATGACTATGAGGTCAAACAGATATTCAAGGAAAGAGACAATGCTGGTTTATAAATGAATGTCATGACCTCATTCGCTGACTACTCAATCATGTACTGTAATAAAGTGGTAATGACAAATCATGCATATAGAACACAGCTAATTCTCTCTTAGAACAGCACTGAGATTCTAAAGTAATAAGTAAGAAAACTATAATTAAACAAGTAATACTTAGTAATGGCTACATGCAATGTTGATCTATTAAACAAAAGCATTCATATTCAGTAGTTAGAAATTCATTTTAATCTTGTTTGTTTTGTTTGTTGGACTCACAGTTTCAGTAGAATTTTCACAGAAAAGCAAATAAGGGAAGAAAAAGTTAAGTGGCTGAAGTTACAGTACAAGACTGTTGTAATGTTTGGCCCATATTAGATAAACTAGCAATCTTCAATCCAAGGGTTTAGATAGAAGGAGTTCCTATTAGGAAAAAAATGTTGTCTTTTAAGATTAAGGGTAATATGTACCAGACCAAATTAAACCAACTGAAGGATATAAAACCATGCTTTCTACTACCATGGGGAAAAATATCTTTCAGTTCTTGGGAAACAGTAGATATAGTCCAGCATTATTTGATGTTCAGAGAGCTTGAGTTGAATCTTCATCACAGGGTTATTCTTATGAATGCCATCCCCACTTGCAAAAAAAAAAATCTGTTGGGTAGGAGCTGAATTGAAAAGGAGGAGATGAAGGAGGAGGAGGATTAGGAGGAGAAGGAAGAAGAAAAAGAGGAAGAGGAGGAAGAAGGAGTACAACTTTTAGTGTACACACATAAATATAAAAGGGAAGGAGTAATGAATTTTGACGACAACTGATTTCAAAACTGGAATTTGCGTAACTGGGTAAATCACTGAAACTGTCAGAACTATTATACTATTTCTCTATAAAAAAGGGGGAAATAATTCTTGCGCTACCTAGCTTATGAAATTGTTGTAAGAAAAAAAGTTTTAAACTTAAAGCACTAAAGAAATGTTAGTTCATAAAATTGTAGGATCTAGATCTAGAGGGAATCTTAGAAGTTGTCTAGGTCCAAACCTTTCATTTTACCAACAACTGAAGCCCAGAGATATTGACGGCCTTGCAAACTTCAAAGACAGTGTTTTTCCTCTCTGCCATCTTGTCTATTTCTCTATATAAGTAATATATGTATTTTGTAACATATAACTTACATAAAACATAAATACATGTGTATACGTACACATGTAACACATGATATAAAACTGCCCCAACCAGTGTAATTTAACATTTAACAATGAATACATTATGACCAAATTTTACCACAAACGTCACAACCCTCACCCCCAACACTGTTCAAGTCCTCACTCATTTAAAAATATTTCCTGTGGAATTGGACATTTCATACTGTTCTCATACTTCTCTTATAATGCTCTTTTCTAAGACCTAATTAAGAACGTTTGGCAGGGCTGATAACCCATGTTATACATTCTAAGATCTAATTAGGTACATTAGGTAGGTCAGAGGGTACTTGCAACCAGAAAGATTAGGATAGGCCTCATGTTCAAGGTAGCACTTGAGCTAAGCCTTGGAGGAATCTAGGGATTCCATAAGGCAGTGGGGAGGAGAATGCATTGCAGGAATAGAAGAGAGCTTGCGTAGAGGCCCAGATGCCAAAGATGACATGTTAGGAGTAGTCATCACAATGATGAGGCTGTAAATCCAGGTAACTAGAAGAGTGGTAGCATCTTCAATAGAATAAGGGAAGGAAGGAAGAGGAGAGGGTTTGGGGAAAGATAGTTAGTTCTGGATAGAACATGTTAAATTCTAAAGATATCTAATCTAAAGACATTCTATCAGACATCCAGTTGGAAATATCTAATCAACCGCTGATGTGGTATACTAGAGCTCAGGGGAGAGACTAGGGTGGAAACCACTTAACAGAGATCCCTGCCTTAAGTTTGTTGGACTCAGAATTTCAGTATAATTTTCACAGAAAATCATTCATATCCAATTTAATTCAAGAAGCAATTGTTAAGCATCCACTGTATTATCTATAAGGCATAATGCTACATGTAGGTAATAAAATATTTATTAACTGATTTACAAAGATTTAAAAACAATCCTTCCCTCACTGAGAGAGAATTGCCAATCTATCAAACTACACACCACAGAGCATAGTCACTAAGTAGGAAGAAGAATGGCATTTGAGATACTCAAAAGTTCCCAGGAGATAAAACTCCACGAAAAGGATTACAATCTGTACAAGTATTACTAAGACTTGGTGGGATGAGAACAATGATTGGACTATTGCTCTAAATGAGCAGAACTTATTATTCAAAGAAACAGAAGAGGTAAAAGTGAAAGGAACTGCATTTTATGTTTGAGCTATACAATCATACGAAGAAATGCAAAAACCAGAGCGGGTAGTAGGGCATAGTAGAGAACATTTGGATAAAGATCAATGGAGGCAGAAACAGAATCAATTTTCTTTTCTTCAGGTTCCTGCTTTAAAAGAAGAAATATATGAGTAAAAGAAACATCACAACTAATAACATTACACAAATAACAGAAATCTCTAAATAGCTGAACAGCTAATATTTTCTTAACTTATCTTAGTGATAACTAAATTTTTAAAAAGGCAGCAAAATCAACAAGGAGCATTCTATTCTGAACAAGATCCTCACTAACAAGGAGGAACTGAATGGTAGGGTGGAAATAATGGGCACTTTTGAGAAAAATGAACACGGCAGCTAGGTGGCACAGTGTATATATCTTGTTGGATCTGCAGTCAGGAAGATCTGAGTTCAAATTCTGTTGTGTGACCATGGACAAGTCGCTTTAATCTCTACCTGAATAATAGTTCTCTTGCCTAGAACTGTTGTGAGCATAAAAGAAGATATTTGTAAAATGCTTTGCAAACTTTAAAGTGCTGTATTAATGCTAGTTGTTGCTATTTGAGGGAGGAAAGCTGGGGATAGACTAACATGCACCCTGAACTGGAAAGACTAGATTTCAAGTGTTCAGAGAAAGGATAATTGGGATCAGTGGATTAAAATTCAACAAGGGAAATCAGCCCAGGAGGAATGAGAAGTTTTCAATAATAAAATTCTGCAGCAGTCACAGGAGAAATAATCCAAATGAAAATAAAAAGAGGAGTTATCTGAAGAGACGGATGTGAATGCAAAGGAATCTCACTGACCAACTGAGGTTTGAAAAGATTTGTATTGGAGAATTTCAGGCAGAGATGGCTGCCAGAATGGGAGGCAGACTATGTATCTCCCACATAGTTAGACCAGCAAAACGCTGACATTCACAACAGATTGAATAATAATCTTGAAATTCAATGAAAACTACAGTAATGACATTTTTGGCCCAGAAAAGCACAATAAGTCAACCAGAAGTCTATGGGGATTAGGAAAGGAACCCTATCCAGCAAGGCGAGTGCTAGGGTGACCAGACACAGTTCGTATATAAGCTGCTAGGTGTAGCAAGGGTAGAGGGCTCTGATGAGAAAGTTCCAGGGTGGTCAGAAAGTTTCAGGGTAGATAGCTTAGAAGCCTTGGGGAGTGGCAGCAGGCAATGACCAGGACACTGATCAGAACATCCCAAGTTCAGGGGTTCTGAGGTCCCTAACACTTTCCTGAGATTTAAGAGAGGGCCCGGAAGACCTAGAAATTTGAACCTCAAAGACTGAGGGTAAGGAGCGACCATGGAAGGTGGAACTCAGAGAAAGCACCCAAGGGTTTTAGAGCAAGAAAAAGCATGGCCAACCACCCCCACCCCTACCCCACCCCATCCCCCAAAAAGCAAAAGGCAAAGATTAGTTCTGGAACAAAGAACAAATTCAGGAGCTAAAGCTAGAGAGATAATTTAATCAAAGAAGACTCCAACCAATATAAAAAATACTGCAAATTTAACTCTAGAACAATTGTAAGCAGGGACTGAAAACAAAAAAAAATATGTTTTTAATAAAGACTACATGAATATCTAGAAGAAATTATCTAGAAAGCAAGAGGAAGAAAATAAAATAAAAGTTCTTAAGGGAAGAAATAGGTTAGAAAAGAAAATAGTAAACCCTCCTCAAGAAACAGAATCCCAGAAAGCTAAAACAGACAAATAGGAATCTATAACTCCACGAGAAAGCAAGAAATATTAGAACTAAATCAAAAGAGTGAAAAAAAGAAGAAAATCTAATATATGTAATATCAAAAAAACAACTGACCTGGGGGAAAAGACCAAGGTAAGATAATTTAAGAACCACTGGATTCCCTGAAAAACCAGAATAACAGTACTAATAAAAAGCCTGGACTAGTTTCAAGAATATAGGAAACTCACTGTCTTTCCCTAAAACCCTCCCCTCTTCTAATTTCCCTATTACATTTGCAGGCACCATGATCCCCCAAGGGTACATAGGTGACCCATCCTTGACTTCTCACTCTGTTTTACTCTCCATATCCCATCAGTTGCCAAGTCCTGTCCATTGTACCTAACATTTCTTGTATATACCTTCCTCTCCCCTCTGACAATGCTACCGCCCTGGTGCAGGCCCTGATCACCTCATGCCAGGACTACTGTAATAGCTTTCTGATTGGTCTCCTTGCTTTATCTCTCTGCACTCCAATCTATCCTCCAATAAGCTGTCAAGTTGATCTTCCTAGAATGCAGGTTTGACTATGTCATCCCTTATTTAATAAATTCTAGTGGCTCCCTAATACCTTCAGGATCAAATATAAAATCCAGTTTGGCTTTTAGGACCTGGCTCCTTCCTTTCTTTCCAATCTTGGTATACCTTAACCCTATCAAATACTCTTCAATCCAATGACTCTGGCCCCATTGCAGTCATTTATATAACACTCTCCATTTCCAGATTCCATGCATTTTCACTGGCTATGCCCTATGCTTCCTTAGCTTTATTCACATCTCACCTAAAATCCACCTTCTGTAAGAAGCCTTTTCTAGTCCCTTGATGAGAAAAGTGTTTTCCCTCAGGGTTTATCTCTAATTTACCTTGTTAGTACGTATTTGTTTGCATTTGTCTTCCTCATTAGGTTTCCAGCTCCTTGAGGGCAGAGGCTGGTTTTTTTTGTATGTCCTGATGCTTAGCATAGTGCTGGCAGATAGTAAGAGCTTAATATGTGCTTCTTGACTTACTGATTTGACTTCAAGAAATCACAAATGAAAACTACATCTATTAGAATCAGAGGCTAAAATAAAGAAAGAATCCACTCATCATCTCCTGGAAGGAAAAAAAAGGAAAAGGGCTAGGAATGACAGAGCTAAAATACTGAACTCTCAAGTATAAAAAAAAATTCTGTAAGTAACCAGAAAGCAGTTCAAGTATCAAGGCTCTACAGTCAAGATTATACAAGATCTGTCGGAGGGAGGATGATACCAGAGAAGGAATAAATCACAAGCAAAACAAACTTCCTTATCCTAAAGAGGAGATTATAAAGGGAGTGGGGAGAAGACTGAAGAACTAGAACATAATGAGGTACTTTAGATTACCTTTTCAAGAACTGGGTAATGGGAAACAAATTTAGTATATAATCATAGTGGAATTATACTGTACCATAAGAAATGCATGAAATGAAGCAAAATCAAGTGAGCAGGACCAGAAGAACACTTTATAAAAGGACAATACCATTGCAAAAAAAACAACTTTGAAAGATTTAAGAACTCCTATCAAAGCAATGACCAATTGGGTCTCCAGAGGAGACTCATGATGAAGCATGTTATCCACCTCCTGATTGATCAGACAATGGACACTAGGTATAGACTTATAGATTTTTGGAAATGGCCACTGGGTGAGTTCATTCTTCTTGACTATGCTTATTTAAAAATATTTTTTCCTATTACATGTAAAAAACAATTTTTAACATTTGTTTTTTAAAATTTTGAGTTCCAAATTCTCTCTTTCTCTCCCTCCCCTCCCCCCTCACTGAGAAGGCAAGCAATTTGATATAGGTTATATATGTGCAGTCATGCAGAACATATTTCCATATTAGTCATGTTGTGAAAGAAAACACAGACCCCCCCCCAATAAAAACACTAAGGAAAAGAAAGAAAGTAATAAAACGGTATGCTTCAATCTGCACTCAGACTACATCAGTTCTTTCTCTAGAGTTGGATAGCATTTTTCGTTATGAGTCCTTCAGAATTGTCTTAGATCACTGTATTGTTGAGAATAGGCTATGCTTTTTTGTTATAATGTTTTTCTCTCCCTTTCTCCCCCCTCAATACTGTAAGTACAGTGGTCCAAGAGAGGGTTAACAATAACGACGCCCTCTAAAAGAGGTCCATTGTAACATTGAAAAAAAGACACAGAAGAAATAAAGGAATTTAGAAGAAAGTATAATCAAGCAGGGCAGTTTTGAAAATAATGTATAGAATTATATAATTTTTTAAAAAATAAGCAGTGTGAAATGGAGAGTCATGGCATCATATGTAATTGGATTTTTGTGTTCTGTTGTGTATGTAAGGAAATGTTCTTCTTGGTGTTTAAGTGCAGAAAAGAAATAAAATGTATATAAAAAAGAAAAAGACATTTAGGAGATGGAAGTCAGGGAAGCTAATAGGGGATGATTACAAAAGCATGGGAGAGTGTTGTAAGAAGGCTAGTGAGAAAACCTAAGTAAAATAATGAGGGTTTTTGTTGTGATGGTGGTTGTGGCTGTTGTTTGGTTTTTACCTCTGCGGAGAAAAAGAAGAACAAGGAATGTCACTGATCAAAGTGGATGGAATGATAACTGACTATAGATAGGACAGAACTTCAGTTTCAATTTTTTTTTCAGTTTTCTTTGCCCTGGAGAATAACTTTTGTAATGAAAAAAATAATAGAATAAAACTGGCTAATAGGGATTGCTACCCAACTTAAAAGTAAGATACAATAATAAATTAGCAAGCTTTTATTAAATGTCTACCATGTGCCAGCCATCATAAGAGAGCACCTAGCTGCCTTTCATTAGTTCAAGTGAGTCAGCCCAGATGAACTACACCCTTAGGTACTGAAAGGACTGGCAGATGTACTCTCTAAACCACTGCTGGTGATATTTGAAAGACCAGAAAGTGGGAGAGGTAACCCAGAATAGAGAAGGGCAAATGTCCATATTGTTAAAGGAGGAGACAATGGAACTAGACTATCGCTCAGTGAGCTTAACTTTAATTCGTGGAAAAAAATCCAGAACATTTGATTCAGGAGATTTGACTTTGAGCTTTTTCATGAACAGGTCACACCAGAGGAATCTCATATCACTTTTTTAGAGGACTACTTAATGGACTTATCAGGGGAATGCTACAGATATGATTTACATAGATTTAGTAAAGCATTTGACAAAGTCTCATGCTATTTTTTATGGAAAAGATAGAGAGTTGTAGCTAGACAATAGTACAAATTAAATTGATTCAAACTAAGTTGAATGGCTAAACTAAAAAACAAAACAAAATAGTATTTATTGGTTCAATATGATCTTGGAAAGAGTCTCCAGTAGAGTTCCCCAGAGATCCATATTGGGCCCTATGCTATTTAAAACATATCACTAATTGGATAAAGAATAGATGTATGCTTATCAAATCTGCAGACAACATAAAGCAGGAAAAAAGAGGTAAGATGATAAGGTCTGGATGAAAATATATATTGAGAAGATATAATACTTGGTTGAACCTAATAAGATGAATTTCATTAACAGTAACTACAAAGTCTTATATGTGGGTTAAAAATCTTGACTTCGCAAGTATAAGATGAGGAGAGAAAGGAGAGAATATTCATTTATATAACATCTCCTATGTGCCAGGCACTGTGTTCAGTGTTTTACAAATATTATTTCATTTGATCTTCATAAAAACACTGCAGCTGAGGAGATGGTGAGATGGCAGTTTTCTGCAAAAAAGATCTGGGATTTTTTTATGGACAGCAACATCAATATCAGCAGTGTTACACAGCAGCCAAAAAAGGTAATGCCATCTCAGGCTGCATTAAGAAAGGCATCTTGTTAAGGAATAAAGAAGTGGTTATCTCATTCACTATCCTCTGCCCAAGATAAACCACACTTGGAGAACAGCATTCATTTCTGGACACCACATTCTAGGAGGCCTGAAAGCGAGGATGATAAAGGACCTTGAGTTTGTACCACATGACCCTTGAAGGAAAGGGAGATATTTAATCTGGAGAAAAGACTCAGGAAGACATGCTATCTGGTTCCCATATTAGATGAGCTGTCATATAAAAGAAAGAGTCTATTTGTTCAGTTTGACCACCAAGTACAGAACAACGAGCAATGAGTAGAAGTTGCAAAGCCATTAATTTAGGTTCGATTTAAGGGAAAAGTCCCCCAAATTAGAGCTATCCAAAAGTAGAATGATGGGCCCAGGAAGTCATATGTTTCCCACCTCATTGAAGGTCTTGAAGCTAAGGCTAGAAGCCCACTTGGGTATATGATACAAGGTATTTGGGGCGGGGTGGGGGTGTGAATTGAATTACATAGTTGCTGAAGCAACTACCAACTCTGCAATTCTGTGATTCAATATTCTTGCTTGAAACTTTCCTAAAATCTATTTTCAAGACCATTTGTATTTTCCAAAAGGAAGAGTTTTCTAGAGTGGCTAGATATTGGCTATGAAAATGTTTTTACTTTTTTTGTTATTGCGAAGGTTTTTTAGAATGGTCCCAATAACATTTCTAAAGAGTCCTTACATCCATACCAAGTGATTGATAAAGCTCAGAAATTTGAGACTAAGACATATGGTCTTACCATTGTTCAGATTTTTATTCATTTACAACTCAAGATATATATTTTGTAAATCAAAACCTTGCCTTGCCATCTCATCCTAAGACTGTTCTCAATTAAGAATGTGGTTATGGTCTCTTCCATTCTTCTGAAGTCTTTTTATCATCCTGCTTGCAGTTGCACAGACACACAGCATAAGCTGTTACGTAGCTTTGGATAAGGAACAATTTCTTATATAAACCTTACAAATAAAGTTCCCCTGAAGGGTAAAGAGGGAAAAAAATGTGTACGCTACAATTTATTGATTCTTACAAATTTTAGGTGGTATGTCAAGGAAAAAATAAAATACATAGCATTTCATACGACTGATACAATCGCTAGCAATTACTTTGTTCATTTGAATTAATTTAGCTTTTAGTAAACTGTGCCCAAATTTCAGGTAAAAATTATAATTGAGTATAATATATTTTTCTACCACATATAGCTTTCTTTAGTCTACTTTTTCCTACTGCTAGATAAAGCACTGTGAGAAGACATGGGTTCAAGTCCCCAGTTCTACTACCTGGGACTACAGGAAAATAACTAAGCCTCTCAGAACCTCATTCCTCACCTGTAAAATGCTATTCATAAAATCCCTGAGTTCTCTGCTTCCTAGTTTGTTGTACTTTTGTAAGCTATCCAGAGCTATATAAATGTGAGCTATTATTCCTTTATGATAAACTTTGGCACCGTTTCACTGATCTAAACAGTTCAACTATATACATAGTAGCCAGAAGGGCATTCTTGTAGCATGTTTATATATCCTATAGTGCTTCACTATCATTTTACTAGTAGTAATATGAGTACAACTCTTCAGATGGTAATTCAATGATACTTTACACTATGTTTTTCATGCTGATAACAAAAGTTCACTTATAAATGGGATGTTTGGACTTGAGGATGCACCTAACCATAAAAATATGTTGGACATGATGCCGAATTTAGAGTCAGAGGACTTGCATTTGAATTCTGGCTTTGCTATCAGTGTGACCTTGGCCAAATCACTTAACTTCTCTGAAACACAATTTCCTCATCTACAACATGAGAGTTTGGAAAATCTCTGCTGCTAATTTTAAGTTATTCCAATATGACAGTATTTTGTAGACAACTACAATGACTTGTTAAAGCAGTCTTAAAGACCAACTGTACTTTAAATTTTATTATACATAGGTCCTTATGAGTGTCTGATCCAAGAGACCAAGGTATACTGGAGCGAGTAAAAGAACTACTTGTTTTTATGAAGCGATCTTCTCAACTAAATTGGCAAACAAGCTCTGAATCCACCAAGTTTAACATGCATCGTCCCTAACCCCTCTAATATTGACTTCTCATATGTAACTGTGTATTTCTACGTGTGAAATCCAGATGGGGCAGATTGGTTTTCTGATCTTTGGGGACGTAAACTTATTTAAGATTATGAGTAAAGAGCCTGAATCTGGAAACATGGGATCTGACCCTGAATTCCAGGTTTGACATTTACTACATATGTGACCTTGTACAAATCACTTCATCTCTTTAAGCCTCAGTTTCTTCAGCTGAAAAATAGAGATTTAGACTACATGATCTTTTAAGGATCTTCTAGTCCTATATCTACAATTCTATGACCTTTTATTATACAGTTTGAATTTAAGATATAAGGGATGTAAGATAGGAAAGAAGAATGTGGTAGCCTTACAATAAGAAAGAAGAAAGGAAACAATGAGGAAGAGACATTGGGCCAAACAGTCTACTTGGATCAAAAGATGGTGCCTTCAACCCAGGACCACTAGGACATGGAGAAGAGAAAGTGTATGTGCTTCAGGGGACATTTGCCAGTCAGGTGTTCATACCTCTGAACAATGCCTTTGCTACTTCAGTCTTGACTACTGTGAACTGAAGACCAAATTCTAATATAGATATTTTAATTTTTTAAACCTGTACAACATTAAGTAATGATAAACCAATTTCTTATTTTATTATCTGAAACACTGACCAATCAGTAGCACAGTAGAAACCCATTTAGTGAGAATTCTACCAAATTATGATTAAAAAAATATCCTGAGTACTTCAATTCCTCAGTAATGGATTACCTCCCTCAATTGTATTTAGATATGGGGAAGCAAGTCCCATGACATACAGCCTGACAACACCAAATATGTGCATGTCCATTCATCAGTATGTTCGTCAGCACCTTTTCTAGAGCATGGGGCCAGTTTTTGTTATGTTGCTGAAATGGGGGATATGTAGTCTAGAAAAGACTTGAGAGGGCATTAGGTCTGTCTTTAATAATTGAAGAGCTTTCATGTAGTGAGTAGAAATTGTGCAGCAGCAGATTTCTCTTTGACATTTCCTAACAAATAACACATTCTAGTTTCAGACAGCCCAATTTTCTAGAGGAGGTCTTCAAGGAGAGTCTATATGACTACGTGTTAATGGTAGTATGACTACACTAGACAGCATCTGAGGTTCTATGATTATGCCCTGCTAGTAGTCTCATGGCTCATCTTTCATCATGTATTTTCTGTTCCTTCCATGGGTGGATAAAATTCTCTCATTTGTGCTACTAGATGTATGTAACTGAACAGAATGAATCAAAATTGAATTGAATTGAAGAAAGTCAGTATTTCCTCACTTACAGTCAGCTTACAATATGAGTTCCAGGAGGGCACAGCTGGAGTCAACAAGAGTGGAGGTAGCAACCCAAAGGATAGGAAAACTGACAGCATAGTTCTACAATTTCTACCCATTGCTTCTAGTTCTGCCCTCTAGATCAAGAAGAACAAGTCTTCTATTATCTAGACTACATATCCCTCAATCCTTTAATGGATCCTTATAGGTCATGGTTTTGATTTCCCCTCATAACCTTTAAAGACTTACTCTGGACCCCAACTTGTCAAAGTACATCCTTCAATTAACATCAGTGATATCCACACTACTAGTACCCCCTAAGTTCTTCAGTTTCTTGCCCAGGACTATACAGTTTCAATGGATTGGAATCAGAAAGGTCATTATAATATTTTACTGATAGTTAACTTTTCATGTCTTTATATTTCATCTCTTCAAGCAGAGTATACACCCTTGGGAGGATTGTGCCCTGAAGACAGGCAATCAATGAATAGTTGATTTTATTGCACTCCAATAAAGAGTATTTCCTATACTAAACCAAAGATGTTTCGACATTCTTTATGGATCTCTGTTTTATTTAATACTTCACTGAATTCTAGACCTTGGTAAGTGACATGCCTAAACAGTGTCTTGAGAACCTTTTTATGCATTAGAGAAGATAATGAGCTTTTTAATAAAGTTTTAAAAGATAGAATTAATTGAAACTTTGAGATCTTTACATATAATTTGCTAAAAATTACTGTGAAAAATGCTGTAATTATGGTCACCCCTATCAACTCGTCTCTATTTTAATTTCAATACTGGCTGGTGTTTAACATTCCCCAATCTTTGCTTATTCACATGTAAACCCATCTTTATTTTTAAATGGCACACCACTAATTTCCCAGTTCTCCTTTCTAAATATGGGTTGCCGATTTCCTTCTCCACCCAATCTACCTTCCATTCTGGTCTTTCCCTTTCTGATCCATCTATTTTAAGTTTTATTTTATAAGAATCCCAAAAATTATTAACATAGAAGCTACAGGTGTTACTTTAGCAACCACTACTTATTTTGCCAAGATGCCAAGATTAAAAAGTAATTTTATAATTCTTATTTACAGAGTAGCTCAAAAATCTTCAAAGGCTAGGTCAGGAATGAAGAATTAGACTACATTCTCTAAAGCCCCATCTGTCTCTTTCTAAGTATGTCTCTTTGAAAGACACATTTACAAAGTCAAAGGAATAGAAGGGTAGGTATCTATTAAGTTCCAAACATGAGCAGATCTCAGCCAATAAAATGCAATGAGCATATCTTTACAAACAATAATTCTCTTCCTTACTTGAGAAATAAGAAATGTCTCCCTGGCTCTTCCATTCATTCAATAAATATTTACTGATCACCTTTGTGATCTTATTTCCTCTGGGACTCAGTTTCCTCCTCTGTAAAATTCAGTGTTTGAGCTAGAAAATCTTTAAGTGCTCTTTCAACTGTTGTGTTTAATTATTCAACGAATTATCAGGACTGCCTGCACCATGTGTCTCAGAATACCTGGGAGATCAGAGAGAGACTGATCAAGGAGATCTGCAAACCAGGGAAGAGAGCTACATTACAAGAGCCCGAATCTGAGGCAAGCTTGACAGCAAGTCCGGCCATACGTTTAGTTTGTTGGCAAGGCAGAGGGTATAACGACAGGCAAAATTCCATTCAAATATATATTAAGCACCTACTATGTGCTAAGCATTATGCTAAGGAACAGGGAATACAAAGGAAAAAAATAGTCCCTGTTCTCATGGACCTTACATTGTACTGGGGGATACAACATGTAAAAAGAGAAGATAATAGAAATTTGAATTTGAAAAGATAAAAAACTAAGAAATAACTAGAGGAAGGGAGAGCAAGAACATTTTCCTACAGCAGGTAGCTCCTGAGTGGACCTTTGAAGGAAGCTAAAGATTCTAAGAGGGGGCAGTAAAGAGGTAACGACATTCTAGCACAGAGGAAAAGAACTGCTAGTGACTTTAGTCTGTTTTCTGCCATGAATGATGATTTCTTTTTTAAAATTTTAAAAGAAATTTTAGTTTACAAAACTCAGTTCCACAAGTTTTTAACTTCCAAATTTCCCCCCACCTCCCCTCTTCCCCCCAAGACAGCATGTAATCTGATACAGGTTCTACATATACCTTCACATTAAACTTATTTACACAATAGTCAAGTTGTAAAGAATAATTATAACCAATGGAATGAATCATGAGAAAGAAGAAACAAAACCAAAAAAGAAGGGGAAAAAAAGAGACCAAATAGTTTGCCTCAATCTGCATTCAGACTCTGTAATTCTTTCTCTGGCTGTGGATAGCTTTTTCCATCATGAGTCTTTTGGAACTGTCTTTGAACCTTGCATTGATGAGAAGAGCCAAGTCTATCAAAGTTAGTCATCACAAATAACGTGTGTCTGTAATTGTGTATAATGTTCTCCTGGTTCTGCTCCCCTCACTCAGCAAAGATCACATAAGGTTTTCCTGGTTAATACGAAATCTATCTGCTCCTCATTTCTTATAACAATAGTATTCTATTACATTCATATACTACAACTTGTTTAGCCATTCCCCAATTGATGGGCATTCCCTTGATTTCCAATTCTTTGCCACCACAAAAAGAGCTGCTATTAATATTTTTGTATATACAGGTCCATTTACCACTTGTGTGATGTCTTTGGGATACAGCCCTAGAAGTGGTATTACTGGGTCAAAGTATATGCACATTTTTATAGCCCTTTGGCATAGTTCCAAATTGCTCTCCAGAATGGCTGAATCAGCTCACAACTCCACCAACAATGTAAAAGTGTTTCTATTTTCCCACATCTCCAGCATTTACCATTTTCCTGTTTTGTCATGTTAGCCAATCTGCCAGGAGAGATGTGGTATCTAAAAGTTGTTTTGATTTGTATTTCTCTAATCAATAGTGATTTAGAGCATTTTTTTCATATGACTATAGGTATCTTTAATTTCTTCCTTAAAACTGCCTGTTCATATCCTTTGACCATTTCTCAACTGGGGAATGACTTGTATTCCTATAAATTTAACTCAGTTCCCTGTATATTTTAGAGATGAAGCCTTTATCAGAGACATTGGTTGTAAAAATTCTTTTCTAATTTTCTCCATCCTTCCTATGAATGCTGATTTCAATATCTGAAGGGTGGTCATCCCTCCTAAGGTTTCTTTCATGCTAAATACTCCTCATTTCTTCAAAAGATCCTTATGTGGCATGGTTTCTAATTCCTTTACAAGTCTGATCACTCTTCTCTGGACATGCTTATCAGTGTCCTCCACAAATGCTGTGCCTACAACTAAACACTGTCCTTCAAATGTGGTCTGATGAAAGCACAGAATAGACTCAAGTCATTTTCCATGCAGGAAAATTCTCTACAAGTTCTACACTTTGTTCCAACTTGTTATTCTTGGCTGAAGAAGACAAAAGTCAGAATTTGTGGAAGTGGCAGAAAGGCAGACATCATTTTACTATAAGGAAAAATCTGACAATCAGAACTTTGAAAAATTAGCTTGGCAGGCAGTGAGCTACCCATCACTAGATGTCTTCAAGAGAAAGCAGGATGCCCATTTTTCTAGGATGTTCTGGTGGAGATCTATTTTTCAGGAATAGGTTAGAACGGATGACCTCTGAAGTCCCTTCTGACTTTGAGGTTTTATGGTTCTATATTATATGTGGTTCACTGTGCTTAGTCATTCATTGACATACAAAATATTAAACCACAAGACTAGGAGTATCCTCACAAATGCAAAGAAAATGCCGAGTTAATTATTAAAATTGTACCTTTTATACACAATGAAAATTCCTTTTATTCTTCCCCATATTCTCTCTGAAACTCGGAAAACAATTCAAATACTCTTGGCTATGTCATGACTTGTAGCTAATTTCCATATATCCTAAGTAGACAACCAAGGGACAGGGGCTCTAGGTTCTGTGTCAGGTTAACAAGCTGGCCAAAGGATAAAATCCATTTAAAGTGCCAACGTGAAAAGCCAGTCAAGTGGCTGTGAAGTGGGTTTAATGGATTAACCTTATTAGGACTGAAGACATCCTGCAAAAAAGGGGGCTAGAAAAAGAGGGAAATGTGCAGGGCAGGTGATGAGAGGCCTGGGTGGTCTAAAAGGAAGTAGGATACTAGCAGCAAAATGAAAAGATGAAATCTAATAGTTGTACAGGAAGCTTTCACAAAGATTAAAACCAATCCTAAGAAAACAAAAAAGAACCCAGGAGCTGGAATTGTATTACTACTGAAAATGCAATTGGCACATCACCAATGCTTTTCTACCCACTGATGGACAGTTCAGGGATTGATGTAAAGAACAAAGAGAGAATATCCTTATTCTCCAGAATACTCAAGAGAGGTCTAGAGAAAACTCCCTGAGGAATATGGTTCTGTCAAAACTTTGCTACTTTTCTAACTTTGGTGTTTTGCCTTTGAAAACTACATTTCGAAGTACAATGGAATAAAAACAATAAGTTTGTATGCCATATCTAAAAAAAAAAGTCTACCTTAAGCTCTACAATAATTCATCATGGTGTGGAAGTGACCTACGACTCAGAATATAATCTGTGACTGGTCATGCCATTCTAGAAGGTCTGTTAGTAACAGACTAGATTCTGTTGGAAGAGGATCAGCCTAAGTGTAATCAATCACTAAACATTTATTAAGTGTCTACCACATACCCAGCACTGCGCTAAGCACTGGGAATACAAGAAAAAGCAAAAGACAGTCCCTGACCTCAAGGAGCTTGCAAACTAATAGGGAGACAAGTTGCAAATAAATATATACAAAGCAAGCTAAATGCAGGATAAATAAGAAATAATGAACAGAGGGAAGGCACTGTAATTAAGAGGGGTTTGGGAAGTCTTCCTGTAGAAGGTAGGATTGTATTTGAGACGTTAAGGGAGCCAGGGAGGTCAGTAGTCTGAGCATTAGAGGGATAACAAAACAAGTGAGAGTTCAGGAAAGAGGTGAGGGATCAGGACCTTAACAAAGGTGGATACAGTGGGCACAGATAGTTAGGAACAGATAAAAGAGTCATTACAGAGATAGTTAATGGGACCTTGTAATTAAATTGATGTGATGAGGAGAATAAAAAGTGATTTTTAAGACTCAGGCTATGTAACAAAGAGAACCAGGAAGTTAAAAGCAGGGACTCATTTCTGGGGAAGATAAAGAGTTTGACTTTAGATGAGTTGTTTGGGAATGACTCTACATTAATTGAATTGATAAATTCAATTTAAATTTCCACACTGATTGAAAGGATTAAAGTACTAGAGAGCAGTCACCCAACAAAAGAATGTAAAATTGGCCACTGAGAAATCATAACAACATTTTCATGAGTTACTTTAACAGCTCACATTTCTATAGTGCTTTAAGGTTTCACAAAGTACTCTGCACACATCACTACCATGAGGTAGATAACAGAATTATTAATTGCTCTCCCCATGTTATAGTTGACTACAGAAAAGCTCAGAGCAATGAAGTAGCTTGCGTAGGGTAACACAGCTGAGAGGTGTTAAAACCAGAATTCTAACCCAGGTCTGCTGGGTCAAAGTTCAGCACTCCTTACACTACACCATCCAGCTCTAAGCTTTGGCTCATTGATAAGAAATCTAAAAAAAGGCAGAGAGGAGGCAGATGGTAAGATTACATCAATGAGCTTCCAAGACTGGTCAGATGAAGACAGAGCCCAGTAACAAGAGCTAATTCTAGTTCTTGAGACAAAATTATCCATCCCTGAAGCAGACAGCAACAATATCAGTTAGTCAGTGACCCTCTGATCTTTATAATTTGTTTCCTGAATACACTTGCCCAAGTAGAAGGGAAGGATCTGGGCAGATGCTTAGTACCAAGTCTATGGTCAGTATATTTCCCACTGCTTGAAATTATTAAAGTTGTATTTAGTTTACAAATCTATCTCTTTTGAGTTGGTTAAATGTGGCTCAAATACTCATATAGTTCACCACCGGGTACACAGGGAAAACTTGAGTTACTAAATCTTTGGAGCTGAGGGAAACACCCTGGACTGTGGTGGCTCCATTAATACTAAATAGTCACAGATGTATGAACATTTTCTGACTTACTGAGCCTCTTGTAAGGTAGCTGGGTAAAGCATTATAATCCCCATTTTACAGGTGAGGAGGCTGAAGGTCAGGAAGGTTCTGTGACTTGCCCAAGAAATAGGCCTTTGGACTCTAAGCACAGTGTTATTTTTACTACACTACGCTGCTTCATGGCGTGCAGATCCAGACTTAAATAGCTTACAAAGACCCTGCCAACATTTTTCACGTATGAAGAACCAAAACGTTCCTACCTCTACCATGTCAGTCCCCTCCGTGTATTCAACAATTCAACCCTGACCTGCTTGCTATTCTTGAAGGTAAAACTCCATCTCCTAGCTCTAGGCTTTTTCCATTGTTGTCTTCCATATCTGGAATGCTCACCTCTACCTGCCCATCTCTCAGACTTTCCATGTCTTCCTTCAAGACTCAGCTTAAATCCCACCTTCTTAAAAAGGCTCTTCCCCATCCCACACCTCCAGTGCTTCCCCTCTGAGAATACCTACCTATCATTTATCTTCTCTCCCTCTCTCTCTCCCTCCATATATATGCAAACACACATGTATCTATCCATCTATCTATCTATCTATCTATCTATCTATCTATCTATCTATCTATCTATCTATCTATCTACCTATCTTTCTGTATCTGACATGGAGATAGTTATTTTCCTGTTGTGAGTTCCTTGAGGTCGGGGACCACGTTTTTGCCTTTCTTTATAACCTCAGTGCTTAGAACAGTGCCTGGCATACAGTAGAGATTTGACACATGTTTGCTGACTGACTAATACAGGTATGGTAATGTGTTGGATTTGGTAGGGACAGGCATTGCAAGGGAATCCAAATCTTTTCACAAAAATCTTAAAACTTAATATCTTAACTATACTCTTCAGAATTGAGAACTAGTGCTTTCCTTGCAGACAGTTATCAGGGCATTAGCTTGAGAACTAATTTTTATTTCAATTTTATAGATTTGGCCAAGGCTATATTATATTCTAAATTCAAGTCACACAAAAAGGTAGCCAGTAATGGTATGGAAACCTAAAATGAAGTGAATTTTACATAGAAATAACATGCTACCAGCTTTCCATCTCCTCTGTAAATATATTACGGTACAAAGTTGTTTGTATGTTGTCTTGACCATTCAAATGTGAGTTCCTTAAAGGGAGGGACCATATTTTTGCCTTTGTATCCCCAGTGCTTAGTATATACTAAGTGCTTAATAAATGTTTATTGACTAACTGACTTGGTAAATCATGCAAATGGCAAGAAAAGTATGATCAGGCATTTGCTGAGTCAATGGTGATATGAATTTCTTTATGCCAGTTGAATACTTAGCAGAAGATGGAGTAATATTTTCATGCACTGATGAATATCCCTCTGAAAATATTAAAAAAAACATTTATCTATTTATTAGTTAGAAGCAGCAAAAGAAAGAATATTATTTGGTTTTCCCAACAGCTGAATAAAGTAGAGCTGTATCCAATATTTATTAACATCTTCCCTTATTCACATATTCAACTTACATTGATTTTTTTAAAGAATCAATTTTAAAATGGATTTTATTTAGGCTATTACCCTAGTTCAGGTCCTCATCACTCTTACCTGGACTACTTGGTGTTCTTGGTGTCCTTGATTCTTTTCCAATTTGGCCTCCAAAAAGAAACCAAAACAATATTCCTAAAGCATGTCAGATATCAGACTCTTGCTCAAGAAATGCAGGTTGGCCCTTTCTCTAATGCTTATAGTCTTAATAACTGCCTAGAACTAGAAGTTAAGTGATTTGCCTAGGGTCAGAGAATGAGTATCTGTCAGTAATGAGACTTGAACCCAGATCCTTCTTTACTAACTCATGCTGCCACTCAGGATAAAACACTTCAAAGCGATGTTGCCTGTAGGATAAAACACAAATTCTTCACTTTGGCTTTAAAGCCTTTTGATCTGGTTCCAGCCTACCTTTTCTGATTTAGTTAACTGTGCTATTCTCTGAACTTTGTATTCTTCCCACTGGACGTATACTGCACACAGGAGTCTGATGCCTGGAACGTATTCCTTGTTCACTTCCTCTACTTAGAATCCTTTAAGGCTCAACTCCTATTGAAAGCCTTTCCTGATCATACTACTAACATGCTCTCCCTTCCACAAATTATATTGTATTCATTTATCTGTGTGAAAGTCAAATTCCCTAATAGACCGAAAGCTCCTTCTCAGCAGGGATCAATTTTGGAGGTTTGTATCTCCCCTTCCCCCATTCCCATCCCCACTCACTGCTTAGCATGGTGCCAGTAGACTCTTAATGCTTGCTGAATTTAAATGAGATGAAATTAATTTATTAGCATGCTTCTTGTAATGATTGCTTCTTGGTGCCCCCTATGGTTAACTGCAGTGAAAAGAACACCAAATTGTCCACTGTGGAAAAAATTCGTTTGGTAAAAGTTCAGATTTATTGACAATTTTTTAAAGTGAAAAAATGTGTTAATTCTTTTAATGCTGTCCAAGGGATTCTTCTTTTGGTGAAATACCTGACATTGCTAACTCAAAATCATGTATCACACCCAGTATTTATTTATACTTAAGGCCCCTCAAAATTTGTGCCCTCATGGCAACTACTTACTATCACTTAGACTTTATTTTTATCCCACTTATTTTTACTAATTTTGTGGAAGGAAGATGGAAAAATGAGGGTTATTTCCCTGGTATCTCCCACCAGGCACCCCTTCTCTAAGGACAGGCTAAGGCCATAGGGTCGAACTCAGTCAGCAAAGATCAGAGAGCAGACATCTTGCCTTAGGCTCAATCTGTGACACATATCATTGCTTAGATCTCCAGTTTATGGTATCCTGTGCCCGGGCTCTATTGTATCCCAGGACCCTGAAGTGACTCACAGAGTGACACTCATGAAACAAAGACACCTCACAGGAGCTTTTGACTGCATTTTGAAGAGGGTCAAGGAAGGAGCACTGGAACACTGTAGCTAAGCCGTCCTCCCTGTTACACCATTCGCCATAACTACATGTGACTGTACACTTCTCATATCTGTACTCAACATGGGGGATATATCAACAGAGGTTAGGCATTTTGTTGCTTATACACAAGTCATATTTTCCAGTATTGACTCTCTCAAAGTACTGATTCCCTTATACATAAATGGTACAGGCAGCATGGCCAGAGTTCATTCCAGGCATGTGGCTCCAGCTTTGTTTCTCTGTCTCATACCCATGGCTAACAGTGGCATTGTGTGTTACAGCATAATTTTACCAGGTAGAATGAAAAAATAACATTTTATTCTCAGAAATATTCTTTTCTCTTAGATGAGCAAAGAAGAAATTGCCTTTGAAATACATTACTAGAGGAAGAATTCATAAATAAAAAAGGAAAAATAGGATCATAGAAGATAAAATGGACAATTTTGATTAAACTTTAAAAGGTTTTGCCTGAACAAAACCAAAGTGGCTAAACTTAGAGGAGAATGAGTTACTTTGGGGAAAAAGATCTTTGCAGCAAGTTTCCCTAATATAGATCTTATTTTCAAGATAGAAAGGGAAGAGATTCAAATTTACATGCTTAAGAACCATTCCTCAAAAGTCAAAGGATAAGAAGAAGCAGTTTGCATAGGAAGAAATCCTACTTATCACTAGCTAAACAAGAAAATTCTTCAAATCACAAATGATTAGGTAAGTCTAAATTAAAGCAACTGTGAGGTTTTACCTCAAACCTATTAGACTGGCTAGAGGGGCTGTGAGAGAAAAGATATATTAATGTGCTATGAGTGGACCTATGAAGGTTCCATTTTGGAACACAATTTGAAACTATACCCATAAAATTACTGTAAATATAACACCAACTGTAAATATCCATTGACCCAGCAATAGCACTAGTAGATCTATACCTGCAAATAATTTAAAGAGAGAGTAAAAGGACCAATACATGCAAAAATATTTATAGTATAGTACAGTATAGCATTACTTTTATGGTAGCAAAAAATTGAAAACTAAGGAGATGTCTATCAATTGCAATGAATGAATAAATTGTGGCATATGGATGTAGCAACAAGTTTGAAGACAAAAGTTTTAGAGAAACCTGGGGAAACTTATATGATCTAATGTAGAGTGAAATGAATAGAACCAGGAGAATAATTTATATAATAACACTTTGGACAAACAACTCCAAAAAACTAAAGAACTCTAATTAACACAATGACAATTACAAAGTTCTCATAATGAAACATGCTACCCATCTTCTAACACAGAGGTGATAGACTCAGGGTGCAGAATAAGACAGCTTTTTGAACATGACCAATGTGAGAATTTGTTTTTGCTTCACTATGCATATTTGATATAAAGATTTTGTTTCCATTTTTCCCAATTCGTGGGGGGAGGTGTGAAGAAGAAAAAATAAAATTAAAATAAATATGTCCCCCTCCAAGAAATGTTCTTTTGTCTCCTTAAAAAAAATTATAGTTTTGAGACTTTAGTTCAATCTTTGGCTAAAAGTTTTATTTAAATAAAACTCCAATAGAACAATGACAGAAAAATGTCTTTAAAATGATTGATTCATCCGAGAGATAACAAAAACCAATGTTACTTAGCCACATGTCATCTTACTTACATATACCATGAATGTGGCTGTCTTATTTTCTTCTGTATAAAAATTTGAATGGTACAAACTAATCTTCTATAGGAAAAAAAAACCTGTTGACTGTGCTCACCCACCTTTTGTATAGATCCATATGATCATAACAATTTAGAGCTGAAAGGGGCCTTAGATATTATATAATCAAACCTCCTCATTTTTCTCATGAGTAAATTGAAGATCAGAAAGGAGAAGTGAATCACTGGAGATCATGAAGGTATTAAATAGCAGAGCTGGAATTCAAAATGCAAAATCTAGTACTCTTTTCTGCTGTAGTACAAGCACCCAAAACACTTAGGAGAAGATGGGTCAATGTGTATTTAATCTGAAGATTTTTTTTTCAAAGAATGGAAACATCACCAATTTTTGTCCACTATACTCAGAATCATCAAGGGAAAGAATATTATCTGGTTTGGCAATAGGTGAATAAAGCACGTCTGTATCTAGTACTGACAACCTCTCTTCAAACCTTATGTCTTTAACCTATATTGTTTCTTTAAGCATAGATTTCAAGTGTTGTTCTATTCGTAAGTATGCTTCTGCTAACACCCAAATTCAATACATCTGCAAGAAAGCTCATTTTAGTAATTTAAAGATTCAACAAAACACCATGGGGGTTTGAGGAATGTGGCATCTCTGGACATGCTTATGTCTAAATTTCAAAGAGACAAACTGGTGGTAACAACTTTATTCTCCCAAATGCCATTAAGTCTGGCCCCACCAACATTTGCTAGCAACAGTTTGCAACGAAAACCTCATGTGAGTAGCCTTGGTTTGGATCGAGGACTTGTGTTATCATCAGACCATCACATTTCCCTGGTTTTTCAATTCTGAGTTAAGAATCTATTCATGCTTGCATTTCAAAGCTTGGGAAAAAAAACCCTGCTCTTTATAACACCTCACATTAAATAAGCCACCACGTTCATTTAAGTTGAATTGATTCATTTAAGGAACATTTATTAGGGACCTACTACTACGTGCAATACACTTAGGTGCTATGGAAAATACAAAGATAACTCTGATAAAGGCCTCATTTCTAGAATATGTAGAGAACTGAGTCAAATTTATAAGAAGACAAGTCATTCCTCAGTTGATAAATGGTCAAAGGATATGAAGAGGTAGTTTTCAGAGGAAGAAACTAAAGCTATCTATAGTCATATAAAAATGTTCTAAATCACTATTGATTAAAGAAATGCAAATCAAACCAACTCTAAGGTACCACACCACACTTAATCAGATTGGCTAACATGACAAAACAGAAAAATTATAAATGCTAGAGAAGATGTGGGAAAATTGGAACACTAATGCATTGTTGGTAGAGTTGTCAGCTGATCCAACTTTTCTAGAGAGCAATTTGGAACTATGCCCAAAGGGCTATAAAACCATGCATACCCTTTGACCTGGCAATACCACTTCTAAGGCTGTATCCCAAAGATATCATAAAAATGGGAAAAGGACCCACATGTACAAAAATATTTATAGCAGTTCTTATGGTGGCCAAGAATTGGAAATTGAGGGGGTGCCCATCAGTTGGGGAATGGCTGAATAAGTTGTGCTATATGAATGTAGTGGAATACTATTGTGCTACAAGAAACGATGATCAGGCAGACTTCAGAAAAATCTGGAAAGACTTTTATGAACTGATACTGAGTGAAATGAGCAGAAGCAAGAGAACACTGTACACAGTAACAGCCACATTGTGTGATAACTAACTTTGATAGACTTAGCTCTTCTCAGCAATGCAAGGATCTAAGACAACTCCAAAAGACTCATTATGGAAATGCTATCCACATCCAGAGAAAGAACTATTCAGAGAAAGAATGCAGATTGAAGCATACTATTTGCTCTTTTTCTTTCTTGTGGTTTCTGCCATTCATTCTAATTCTTCTTTACAACATAACCAATGTGAAAAAATGTTTATGTAGAGATTTTATCAGAGTGCATGTGGTCTTGGGAAGGGGGGGGAAGGAGGGAGGTGGAGAAAATTTAAAACTCAAAAGCTCATGGAAGTGAATGTTGAAAACTAAAATTAAATATATTAATTTAAAGAAAATACAAAGATAAATAAGACAAGGTCCTTGCCCTCAGTGAGTTTACAATCTAGTAAAACAATAGGATAAGAGGTATACACAGAAAAAATATATTACAGATTAGAATGCTATGTGTATAAAAGAAGTATAAAATATAAAATATTAGGTCAAATAATGCAAAAATGCATTCCAACTGATGGAGTCAGAAGAGTCACAGAACAGGTAGGTCTTGAATGTTCTTCATCCTTAAAATGGAGTTAATAACCTATATTACCTACATACCTCATAGGGGCCCTGCACTATCCCTGGAAATTAAACAACAGCCCAACAGAAAATGGAGCTTCCAAAGTGAGATTATTCTATTGAGATTTCCAGTGTGTGAACTGTCAATACCTGTGTATCCACCACAGTGCACCTGTGCAGCCATAAAGAAGAAAAATAATCATCTTGGCAACTAAAATTCACACTACAAATAGGGTTATCTGTTAAAACTAGGAAGAGTACAAAATGCTAAGCAGTGTCAGTCTGGGAGCAACAGTTTTAAAATGAAACTCACCGGAAAATTCTGATTAAGATCTCTAAGAGCACTCATATTATCTACTGAGAAATGGGCTGTAACTTCCATGCCATCCACTCATAGAAAGATTTGTCAGGGGCTTTAGAGGATAATGAGTCCTACTCCATTAGTTTACAAACGAAGACTGAGGCCCAGAAATGATCAAAGAAGTCAAGCAAGGTTTTGAACTCCAGTCTTATGCCTTCAAATCAAGTGCTCTTCCCACTACACCCCATTGTCCAGACAGTATTGCCTGCAACTGCCCCAAGCTGTGGTGGTTCTCAAGTACAAAGTCAGAAATGGGGATTTTATCACAATAGAGCCAAAATAAAACCCATTCCTTTAGAGTCTTTCCTTCTCTTATCAACATTCCTCTGGCTTTAACTGAATGTAGCCCAAGACAGGTGACTCTATACCTATTTATCCAGAAAAGGGAAAAAGGACAGGTGTGTTTCAACAATCCAGCTAGCAGCTTCTGTGGGGGTGTAAGATCCACCCACAGCCAGCACCCAGAAAGCTGCCAACAGCACAGGTTCTTTTGATCTGCTTAACTAAGGAAAGCAAGGCTAAAGGGGTTGACAAGTTTACTTTAATCCAACATACAGACAGGATTCACTTAGTTCAGGGGAAAAAACCAGCACCCTGAACTTCAGAACAAAACACAAACAAATTACAAATATCAACAGACAGACCCAATACAGATTCATAGTTACCAACATCTAGGTTCAGCCTGGGAGCTCAGAACAAGGGCTGGCCCAGAGTCACTTGCGCCACCACTGCTGTAGGAAGTAGCTCCAAAGGACAGACAGCCAACCCCTGGTTTTTATATCTTTTTCAGCATCAGGGGTGAGTCACACATGTGACTCACCCACATGATCTAGAATCGTCACAAAGAGGCGGATTTAAACCCACATGGTCTAAAAGCCTCTGCTCTCCCAGACATGTAAACTAGGCCCTCCCTGGAGTTAGCCCTACCTTGGGCCCCACCTTAGTTGCCAATCCACACCCATTAAGGTTTTACACCTAATAGGGGTTTGGGCCTGGGGCTTAGCACCTAGTAAGGCTCAATGAATTGCTCAAACGGAACAAAAGCCAAACTATTCAAGGGCACTTGTTGAACTAAGCGCTAAGGAGCCCATTTTTGGTTACCAACACAAGGTGTTACTTCCAGTAACTAGAACAATAATTGCAGTGTTGGTATCTCTTTCATTTGAGAGGTTGCCTGGGACACTGAAAGCACTTGTTTAGGAGTCAAAGGGCCTGGGTTTGAATCCCAGTTTTGTCTTTTACTAGCTATCACTTATCCACAACTCAGTTTTTCCTCAACCTTTAAATAGGGGTAATAATTTGAATTACCTACCTACTTTACGGGACTGTCTTAGGGCTGAAACTTTATCTACTGTGTAAAGTGTTAAAGAAATGTAATCTAAGATTATTATATTTACATACAGCCATTTTGTCTTTCTTCATTTCCCCACTTAGTTTCCTCTTCTCTGAAACCCTCTCAGAAATCCCAACCTCTAAAAATAGAGAAAAAAATGTAAATAATTACCTAGTCTTCTCACCAAAGTTGTTTTTGATTAATTAAACACATCTTTTGTATCTTTTGCTTGAAGCAGTTCCCTCAGTAAACTGAAGATGTGCTCATTAGCTGCTGCCTGGCATGCTCAAAATCACATCCATTTATTCTGATGTCAATAATAATAATAATTCATATTTAAACATTACTCTGAAGTATTTTTCTCACAACAACCCAGTGAGGTAGGCTAGACAAGTGAAGAAACTAGGCCTCAAGGCCATGAACTGACTTCCCCAAAACCACATAGATATTATGTACCATTAGTCTCTTATTTCTCCAACTCATTTTTCACACAGCTTCCTAAATGAAAAGCACAAGTTTGATCATGGATCTCTCCTGCTCATGAAGCTTCAGCAGGTCCCTGTTGCCTCTACAATAAAGTACAAATTCCTCTGGCATTTAAAGTTTTTCACAATCTGGCTCCAAACTACTTTTATAGACTAAATTCACATAATTTCCAAACACATACTCTACATTCAATAAATCTGCCTACTAGCCAATGTCTAAACACTCCACCTTCTACCTCCATGACTCTGCAGTCCACCATGCCTGAACACTCTCCCTCCTCATCCCTGCTTCCTAGGGACCCTAATTCTTTTGGAGGCTCAGCTCCACCTCCTTCAAGAGGCCTTTCCTGATTCCTTGGGATGTGATTCCCCAAATTATTGGGTAGCCTTATTTTGTATATATCTTCTATGGACACTTATCTGAACCAGCTGTATCTATTCCCTTCATTAGAATGTAAACTCCTTGAAGGCAGGGCTTTCTCACTCTTGGATTTATATTCCCAGTTTCTAGCATAGTGCCAGGGCACAAAGTAGGTATTTAAGTGTTTGTCAAACTGAATGTGATTGAAGTGACAGAGCCAAAACTTAAAATGGGATGGGAGGGGTGGGGGCTGGGTGGTGGTGGTGGTGGTGTTTTTACTCCAAGCTTAGTGCTTTTCCACTATACCAGGGGTTCTTACCATCTTTTTATGTGTCACGGACCCCTGTGGCAGTCTGGTAAAGGCTATGGACCCCTTCTCAGAATAATATTTTTAATTACATAAAATATGTAAGATTGCAAAAGAAACTAATCATATGGAAATAAGGTTTGTAGATTAAAAAAAAACCCAAACATGTCTAATAACTATAATAATTTATTAGTAGGTATGAGCTTAAAAAGATATTTTGAAATATCTACAACTGTAAAATGACACAAAATATTTGTGGTTTCTTGGTAACAAAGTAATGGTTATTGCTAATATGGTTTGTTGCAAAGTAACAGTTACTGTTAATACTACCTTGGTTTGTTGCTACATTAATAATTGAAACAAAATTGCTAAATCTCAACTAGAGGTCTGTGAAAATAAAACTGTAGTTCTCTCCCACACCAATCTCACAGATCACTTGAAATCCATCCACAGACCCTCACAGGCCCCTGCTCTATACCATGCTTACTCCTGAGAACAAAAATTCACTTCACTCAATAACCACCACTGGCCAGCATAATCATTGAGATCCATCAGGAGCCTTAATAGTGGAATGTATCCCTTATAATATTTCATGTATTGTTTGTGAGGGCTTGTGTGCAAATTCCCACAAAAACTTGTTTGGGGTTTTGCTTCATGCTCTAGTTACTTCTCTGGCCCTCTTCACAAGCCCCATTAGTTTCATCATATTGCACTTATGTAATTTTGGCACCCATGTGAATTCATATATCTATATATCTATATCTATATCTATATATATCTATATATCTATATATATATATATCTTCTTCCTCCCCCCAAAAAATATTCTTTCTAAATTCAATAACAATAACAATAAATTTGGGACATTCACACTCTTTGAAAATGTACAACTACTTTCACATGAAAACATTGTGCCCCCTCATATCTATTACAGATAATCCCCCAAAAGTTTTTTAATAAAAAAATTACAATGCACCATAAGATTTCTCTGAATTTCCATAAATGTATTGAAATTCTAAGATTGAAATTCTTTTCAAATTCAGACCTGAATTTGGATTACTGGGCTTTATCTAGACTAAAGCTGCTTTCAACATAAGGAGCTTGTGAAAACTTCAGTATGGAATTCTCTCTGTCTCTCTCTCTCTGTCTCTCTGTCTCTCTGTCTCTCTCTCTCTCTCTCTCTCTCTCTCTCACACACACACACACACACACACACACACACACACGTGCGCACACCCACACATACTTACACAAATCTTTAATTACAATTACACTATAAAAAAAGCAAACAATGGTAGGCTGGGGTAGATCTCTTTCCAATACAGGCAGGACAGCAAGAAAACTGGTTGGAGGAGAGGGAAGCTCTAACTTATAGGTACCTTGTGTTCCATCTTTATTGGCTCCCTTGTCAAACAGCAAGCAATCTCACAATCAGCATAAAGGCTGTGAGTTATTTGGGAGTCTTTGGTATTTAATATCTGCTAAGTACCAGACATTGAGCAAAAGGCCCTCTGAAGAACTAATGGTTACAAAATGGTAACGATGTAAAGAAAAAAACTTCAAGATTCTTTAGAGAATGCGGAAAATAATTAAGGGTTAAAGATACCAAAGAAAAAATTGAAAGTTGTAAACATTAGCATGGTCAAACTGAATTGCTTCCTAAATAGCTGCTCTGGAAGTACTATACTGTACTTTATCAAAAGCTCGAGGTATCTCAGAATTCAGAACAATTCAAAACAGCGAGGAAACTATCCTAGCTTGTGTTCTCTCTCTCTCTCCCCCCCACCCCTGTGTCTATGTATATGTATGTAAGACAACAGAATCCAAAAAAGAACCTGAATTTTTTTCTTAAGATTGTAAAACTTTTTTTCTTAGAAATAAAATCAGTAGGCTTTTAAGGAAAAAATATTTGGTTTAGAATCAGGTCACACAAGCAATTAAGAAGTCTTTATATAAGTGTTTTTTAGAAGTGTCTTCCCCATGCCCAAACTGAGAGTTTATTTATGTAAAGATTCTTTTGGCAAATTCAATAGATGCTTTTACTTCCCCATTCCCCTCTTCCTTTGATCATACTAGATTTACCTTATTCTTCTGGTGTGAAAATATATTATATTGAGAAAGTTAAAAATCAGCTGTGGAACTATGAAGACTACAAGACATCTGGATTTGTGTCTCTCTCTATTTCCTTCACAGAATATAAGTTCCTTGAAAGTAGGGATTATTTCATTCCTTGTATTTGTGTTCCTATTGCCTGGCACATGGTCAGTCATTTTTCAGTCATGTCCAACTCTTTGTGACTCCATTTGGGTTTTCTTGGCAGATACTGGAGTGGTTTGCCATTTCCTTCTCCAGCTCATTTTACAGATGAGGAAACTGAGGCAAACAGGGTGAAGTGACTGAGGCTATATTTGAAGTCAGAAAGGGGTCTTCCTGACACTGCTGTCTTCATATTTATAGCAGTTTATGAGCAGAAACCTCAAAGCACCTTCCTCACAACAATGCTTTCAAGAAGGCAACGCAAATATTATTAGCAAATCTGACATATGAAGAAACCAAAGTCTAGAGAGCTCAAATGAATTACCTAGCATTACACATCTAGGAAGTGGGGGAGCCAAGACTCATTCTTCAGTCTTTTGCAGCCAAGTCCTATGCCCTTTCCACCATAACAAACTGTCCCCACCTCTTCTTTCTCTATTCTACTTGTTTATCTTTTTTATATTATTTTTTATTTAATATTTTAGTTTTCAACATTGATTTCCACAAGATTTTGAGTTACAAATTTTCTCCCCATTTGTACCTTCCCCCCATTCCAAGATGGCATATATTCTGATTGCCTCGTTCTGCAGTCAGCCCTCCCCTCTTTCACCGCATTCCCCCCACCCCCATTCCCTCTCCCCTTACATTCTTGCAGGGCAGGATAGATTTCTATGCCCCATTGCCTATATATCTTGTTTCCCAGATGCATGCAAAAAACAACTCTTTTAAATTTTTTTAAGCATCTGCTTTTAAAACTTTGAGTTCTAAATTCTCTGCCCTCTTCCCTTCCCACCCACCCTCCCTAGGAAGGCAAACAATTCAACATAAATCACACATTTATCATTATGTAAAACACTTCCACAATGCTCATGTTGTGAAAGGCTAACTACATTTCCTTCCATCCTATCTTGTTCCCCTTTATTCAGTTTTCTCCCTTGACCCTGTCCCTTTTCAAAGGTGTTTGCTTTTCATTACCTCCTCCCCCTATCTGCCCTCCCTTCTATCATCCCTCCCTTTTTTTATCTCCTTTCCCTTACTTTCCTGTGGAGTAAGATACCCAATTGATTGTGTATGTTATTCCCTCCTCAAGTTGAATCCGATGAGAATATGATTCACTTATTCCCCCTCACCTGCCTGTGTTGGTAAACAAAATGGACTCATAGCACTTAGTTCAACCAAGTACCCTTGAAGAGTTTGGCTTTTGTTTCCTTTGAGTAGTTCAGTGTATTTCATTGAGTCTTACTAGGTGCTAAGCCCTAGGCCCAAACCCCTATTAGGTGTAAAACCTATGTGGGTGTGGCTTGGTAACTAAGGTAGGGCCCAAGGTGGAGCTAAGGGGAGGTGCTAACTCCAGAGCCAATCATAGGAGCCTAAGTTCTGGTCATTCAGATGACATTTTATGACGTCTGAAATGCTTTAAGAAGAGAAGACAGAGTCATTTGCGCAGGGCTCTCACTCTTGGTGGCATGTGGAGACTCCAGGCAGCTGTAGCTAAGAAGCCCTCCAGCTCATAACACAGATGCTGAGACTTTGTTAAACTCTGGTAACTATGTATTGGGATTTGAATCAGACAAGGTCTGTCTGTCGATGTTTGTACTTTGTTCATATTTTGCCTTGAAGTTCATGGTGCTGGTTTTTTCCCCTGAATTAAGTGAATGATATTTGTATGCTGAATTAAAGTAAGCTTGTCAACCCCTTAACGTTGCTTTCCTTACTAAAGCAGATCTAAAGAAGCTGTGCTTTTGCAGTGTGCTGGTAGCATTCTTGTTGTTGGGTTTGTGTTGGTCTTTCACCCCCCACAACAGGTGCTAGCCAGATTGTTGAAACACTGCCCCCTCTTCCCTTCCAACAGAATTGCTTTTTCTTGCCACTTTTACGTGAGATAATTTACCCCATTCTATCTCTCCCTTTCTCCTTCTCTCAATATATTCCTCTCTCACCCCTTAAATTTATTTCATTTGTTTAGATATCATCCCTTCATATGCAACCCATCCTGTGCCCTCTGTCTATACTCCCTTCAACTCCCCTAATACTGAGAAAGGTCTCATGAATTACACACATCATCTTTCCATGTAGGAATGTAAACATAACAGTTCAACTTTAGTAAGTCCCTTATGAATTCTCTTTCTTGTGTACCTTTTCATGCTTCTCCTGATTCTTGTATTTGAAAGTCAAATTTTCTATTCATCTCTGGTCTTTTCACTGAGAAAGCTTGAAAGTCCTCTATTTTATTGAAAGTCTATATTTTGCCTTGGAGCATCTTACTCAGTTTTGCTGGGTAGGTGATTCTTGGTTTTAATCCTATCTCCTTTAACCTCCAGAATATCATATTCTGAGCCCTTCGATCCCTTAATGTAGAAGCTGTTAGATCTTGTGTTATCCTGATTATGTTTCCACGATATTCAAATTGTTTCTTTCTGGCTACTTGCAGTATTTTCTCCTTGATCTGGAAACTCTGGAATTTGGCAACAATATTCCTAGGGGTTTTCTTTTGGGGATCTTTTTCAAGAGGCAATCAGTGGATTCTTTCAATTTCTATTTTACCCTTTGGCTCTAGAATATCAGGGCAGTTCTCCTTGATAATTTCTTGAAAGATGATATCTAGGCTCTTTTTCTGATTGTGGCTTTCAGGTAGTCCAATAATTTTTAACTTATCTCTCCTGGATCTATTCTCCAGGTCACTGGTTTTTCCAATGAGATATTTCACATCGTCTTCCATTTTTTTCATTCCTTTGGTTCTGATTTATAATATCTTGGCTTCTCATAAAGTCACTAGCTTCCACTCACTTGCTCCAATCTAATTTTTAAGGTGATATTTTCTTCAGTGGTATTTTTGGACCTCCTTTTCCATTTGGCTAATTCTGCCTTTCAAGGCCTTCTTCTCCTCATTGGCTTTTTGGAGCTCTTTTGCCATTTGGGTTAGTCTATTTTTTAAGGTG
Organism: Trichosurus vulpecula; assembly: GCF_011100635.1. NCBI lineage: Eukaryota > Metazoa > Chordata > Mammalia > Diprotodontia > Phalangeridae > Trichosurus > Trichosurus vulpecula. The sequence goes on from NC_050581.1 coordinate 72,426,974, forward strand.
TTATTTTCTGAAGTATTTTTTTGAGTCTCCTTTAGCAAGTCATTGACTTGTTTTTCATGGTTTTCTTGCATCACTCTCATTTCTCTTTCCAATTTTTCCTCTACTTCTCTTACTTGCTTTTCAGAATCCTTTTTGAGCTCTTCCATGACCTGAGACCAATTCATGTGGAGGCTTTTGATGTAGGCTCTTTGACTTTGTTGACTTCTTCTGGCTGTATGTTTTGATCCTCTTTGTCACCAAAAAAGTAATCTAGAGTTTGAATTTGAGTCTGAGTTCATTTTCGCTGCCTGTTCATGTTCCCAGCCAACTACTTGACTCTTGAGCTTTTTGTCAGGATACAACTGCTTGTAGAGTAGAGAGTACTTTGTCCCAAGCTTTAGGGTCCAAGGACTGCTGTTTTCTGAGCTGCTTCCACTCCACCGTCACCCCAGGCTCTGTCCCAGCAGTGCTCTCCCTGCCCCAAGAACCACCAACCAGGACCACAATACAGATCCAGGCAGGGTACAGCAAGAGAATCTGCCTTTGGGCCCACAAAGCGCTCCTTGCTCTCCCTCTCTGATCTGCTGCTAGATTCCTCCCACCATGTGAGCCAGGTACTCAAGAAACAGCTGACACTGGAGTTCTAGAAGCAGCCTCAGGACCTTCCTGCTGCTGCTACTGCCACCACTGCACGACCTCCTCCACCCCCAGAGCTGGTGGCCAGACTGCTCTGAACTTGATCCCGCAGTTTCCCCCTAACCTGTTCTTTGGTGTCTGTGGGTTGAGAAGTCTGGTAACTGCCACAGCTCACTGTTTCATGGCCTCAAGGCCTGTTCTGGCTGGCTGATTCCAGGTCTTGTCTGTCCTGGTTCTGCCCACGCTGGGCTGCCCTCCACTCTCAGCATCTTGTGATAGACCTTTCCTGGTGACCATCCAGGCTCTCCTGGGCTGGCGACCTGTTTCCCTCTGCTATTTCATGGGTTCCATAGCTCTAGAATTTGTTTAGGGACATTTTTACAGGTATTTGGAGGGATTTCGGGGAGAGCTTAAGCAAGTCCCTGCTTTCTAGCTGCCATCTTGGCTCCCCCCTCCCCCCATTTGTTTATCTTAAACATAGATTCTAGAACCTTTGTCTTCCCAACCTGTTTCATTGCTGACATTTAGAAACATCTAAAATCTGCCATACTATAGACAAAGGGGGCCCACATTTATGGGTATCCACAGCCACCCAGGGACTAGGGAAGAGGACTAGACTATGTGAGCTTCTCCTTTAAGGGAAGTACGTACAGCCTTTATATGTGCTTGCAAGCAAAGGCTGAACTTACTGTGGTCATTTCTTACCAGGTCCTGACCACAATAATAATTATGTAGCTTTATGGCTTCAGTAACAGCTTGTTTGACAAAGTAGACTGGTTAACATTCCCTCCACTATCCCAGAAGAGATACTCTACTATATTCTTTCTATCCACTCTATTCATTTAATTGTTTGGATGAGACAAAGGAAGGTGGAGGGAGGGAGTTGGGATGGGGATGGGGATAAGAGCAGTAGGAATAGTACTAGAAATTATATAGCTCTTTAAGATTTGGAAAGGGCTTAAATATAAACTCATTTGATTTTCACAACAATCATGAGAGGTGGGCACTATTATTATCCTCACTTTACATATGAGGAAACCAAGGCAGACAGAGGTTAAGTGATGTGACCAGGATTACACAACTAGTAAGTGCCTGAAGCTGCACTCCTTTCTTCTTGACTCCAGGACCAGTGCTCTAGCTACTGCACTGTTTCTGCAAGAAAAGAAAATTATTTTTTGCTAAGGTCTGCTGCATCAGTGGAAAGTGTCCAGTCACTTTTACTGATCAAGTAATGATCCTAAATGCAGCTGCAGAGATTATCTTCTTAAAGCTCAGACTGGCTCATTTCATTCCCCAACTCAAGAATCTTTAGGGGCTCCATCTTTCCTCTAGAATAAAATGAGAATTCCTTGGTTGGACATTTAAAGCCTGTGAACACGTTGTTCAACGTGGATGGGATGCATTCTCTCTTCACTTCTGTTTCTTAGAAACCTTAGCTTCCTTCCAGGCTCTATTGAGGTTTCACTTTCTCCAAAAATCCTTTTCAGATCCCTCTAATTATTAGGGTTCTATACATGTAAATGTTATTGTCTTTTAATACAATGTGGGATCCTATATGGCACCTAGCACACAGTGCCTGGCACACAGTAGGCAACTAATTAAAGCTGGTTGAATTTGTTTAGAAAAAAATGAGCAAACTTTAGGGAGGCTCTTTTTAGGTCAGACTTACTCTATTTAAAAACAAGCCCAAACAATAAAACAACCCTGCTCTTTTTTTCTTATCACCCTACAAAAGGGTCATTTTACAAAACAGTTTGGGGTATGAACTTCCAAAGAAAAGCAATAAACAACAAGTAAAGCAGATCGAACAAATCCCAAAGAAGGCCTCAATAGAACACAAGATACAGTTGCTTATTTTTTGGATTTTTGCCACAAATCTTTTTTGACCTAGTACATATGGCTGCAAAATAATTTGCCAAAAGAGTGGAATTTGGACATATGTACCCCAGAGTCACAGAAACCCTTCCCAGAGCTCAACCCTTTAGAATCACGTAATGAAAATGTTGGAGTTCTACTTTTTCCTTAAAGAGTTCAGACGTAAGTAGCAGCCTCCATTGGTATGTACTGCAGGGCTAATTGGATGCAGAGGAAACTATCTCAAAGTCCATGCCCAGGAGGCAGCCACTTTGCTTCCTCCTCTCCCAATTTATGGACAAAATGAAGTGACAGGCTTAATGGTACTATCTGGATTTCAACTTCTTAAGAAAGTAAAGTCTGTGAATTCACAAATGAACAGAGCTGAAAGCTAATTTCTGCATCATGGAGAGGTCTTATGGCAAGTGCAGTGACGGAAAGAGCCCTGTATTTGCGGTGGAAGACACTGGGTACTAATTTAGGCTCTGTTACTTACTACCTGTGAGATCTTGGGCAATCAATCCATTCTAATACATATTTATTTAGCTCCTAGATATTCTAAGCAAGGTAAGCTGGGGGGGGATACAGTGAAGAAAAAATAGTCCTTTCTTCAAGGAGCTTACATTCTACTTCTAGGGAATGTGGCACCTAAGCTGAGTCTTGAAGGAAACTACGGTTCTGCTGTTGTTTTTTAAAACAAGTAGAAGTACAGAAGGAACACTCTGAAGGTATAGGGATCAGAGTCTGTGTAAAGGAGCAGAGTCCAGATGATGGAATGTCCAGTTCCTGGATCAACAAGGAGGTCATATGGCTAGAACCTATTGTGTGAAGAAGAATGATGTGCAATAAGCCTGGAAAGGTAATCTACAGCCAGATTGTGAAGGGATTTAAGTGCCAAAATGAATAATTTATATTTGATTCTAGATGAAATAGGTTTCTGCATAAGGGAGTTCCAAGGTCAGATTTCTGATTTAGGAAGGCTATTTTGGCAGCTGTGTGAAGGATGGATTGGGGAGAAGAAAGAGTGGAAACTCAACAGTCTAATCCTCCTGGCTTTTGCAAAGATCTAGGAAAAAAGTGATAGGGACCTAAACTAGATATGAATGGTGAGAATAGGACAGAGAATTTGTACATTACTTAAAGTCTCTGGACCTCAGTTTTCTCCTTCTTAGGTGAAGGAGGTTGGATATATGACCATTAGGGTCCCTTCTTGCTCTAAATCTATGACCTTATATAATTTTATAAGCCAATAATTTATCATAGTTTATACAGAACAAGTGAGAAGGATGAGGAAGACATGCAAAACACACAGGTTGCCATCTGAGTAGCAGTGCCACAGGAGCCTTCCAGAGATTCAGTTCAATCCAATAAGCATTTACCATATACTCACTATATGCAGAGCACTGTGCCAGTGGAGACAAAGATCAATAAGACAGAACAAAATTTCTGCCTTTTCAGAGTTTATAGTGTACTAGTAGAGATGCTACTGCACCTAAATCTACCAGGTGACCTGAAAGCAATTTTTTGTTGTTGTCATTTCAGTTGTGTCTGACTCTTCATGACCTCATGTGGGGTTTTCTTGGCAAAGATACTGGAATGGCTTGCCATTTCCTTCTCCAGCTCATTGCACAGATGAGGAAACTAAGGCAAACAGGGTTAAGTGGCTTGCCCATTTACAGCTAGTAAATGTCTGGAGCTGGATTTGAACCCAAGAAGATGAGCCTTCCTCACTCCAGGCCTGGCACTCTATCCGCTCTAGCTGCCCTAAAAGCAAATTATTACTCTCCTAATTCGGTCTCAGCATAAAATAATATTTGAGGGCAGGGATGTCTTTTGCCTCTTTTTGTATCCCAAACACTTCCCACAGTGCCTGGCACATAGATGCTTAATAAATGTTTACTGATTAATAATAATAATATCAAAATAATAATAAATAACAGCAACACAATAACAGCCCTACACCAAAGCTATGCTGTAGATATCATTTGTATTAGTATCTTTGTTTTACAGACAAGAAAGCAAAGCACCACAAAGTTAAATGACTTGGCAAAGCATCAAAATAAGGACTCAAACTGAGTTTCTTATTCTAGGACGCACATTCTCTTTTGCTTTCATTATACAAAGAATATTATTATGTGAAAATGTCTGCTGGGGTTTAGGGGTTTACTGAAAGGCTCTCCATTAAATAAAATTACATTTTATATTTGTAAATACATTCTGTGAACAACATTGACAATTAGGACCATGATTACAAAAAAATAGAACATACTTAAAGAAATTAAACCAAAGTAAAGCCAAAATTTAAATTTAAAGTGTTTTACACTTTGTTATTTATATCATATTTCCTATTCAGGAGACCCTGCTGTCTGATGCATCATTAACAACAGAAATGAAGTTCCCTTTTGGCTGAGACTCAGTGGACTAGATTTACAATAGGTTGAGAATCAGGCATGTATTTTCAGCCATGGCCAAAGTGTTGATTGGTTTTGTTTGACTATGCTTTTTTGTTATAAAGGAGCATTCTTTTGGAGATAAGAGAGAGAGAATCACTGGAAAATGACAGTGGTGTAAAAAAAATCCAAGCATCAATAAAGCTTTTGGAAAAGTAATACAAGGGAAATGTGTAAATTTAGTGGCTTCAAAGATTTTAATGAATGTAAACAAATCAAGATTATTTGAAAGAGTAACTACAAGATATGTGACATTTACAGGCTTATTTATATTCTGGTTAAATGTTTTATTCATTCTACCAAGCAGTACTATCTATATTTCAAATTCTTTGCCTAAAGAGTGTTCCATATATTTAAAAGAAGAGAGAGAGAGAAATCTGTTTTATAGAAATTAAACAAAAAAAGTTAAACTCTGCTTTTCCCTCCTTACAAAGCTAAAACGTGCTTTTTCAGTCTAAAGGTAAAAGTTTAAAGCCTAAACATAGTTGTTCTTGATCATGCCTTGGTTTTTGATCCTTTTTATTAAAAATAGTAAAAGGCACACTTTTTAATTACCCAAACCATACTACATTTTATCATCTAACACACGATTTCCGACAGAAGAGGAAATGCTATTTTCCAAAAGCATAGCAGTTTGTATTACTACAAATAAATAGTACAGTACAAACTGAACATGTAAGAAATGTATACCATGTGTTTTTATTAAATTCTCTTGGCAAATGAGTGTAGATTTTGGACAGGAATATAGGATAGGAATCAGAGAGGCAGGGTGGCCAACATACATCATGCAAGCTAAATTTGGCCAGGGTCCATCTGAGAGTGGGTCCAATACCCAGTGCTATCATTCTAATTACGAGCAGCTTTCTCAACCTCTCTCTCTTCCAGAAACATTTTAAAGTTAAGACTGTGCTGCCACACCTTCCCCCCTTCAGTTTAATTCTATCTATATGCCCTTTTCTCCTACCAAAATCCCCACTAAAGTTAATTATGTAGCAAAGAAATTCAGATCAAGAAGGTAAAAGCACCTTTAGGCAAAAATTGATAAGGAGACCATTATGCAAATGCTAATATCACTAGCATGGCTCTCCATCAGAACTGAATGACAGACAAGCTGCTTTCATCCTTTAAGAGGAATAGACAAATAAAGTGAACCAATCTGAAGAAGTTTTTTTCTTGTTCCAGGGAAAATTAGAGTTTGGAGAAAATTAAGCTGAAAGGCATAGGAAAGTAAATAATAAAAATCCATAGCACTTCCGTCAGTGTTTTTCACTTTTCAAATGTTTTCATGTCATATTTTGTGGTGAATATCATTGTTTCTTCCACACTTAGGTATTACATCAACATGTTGAGAACTGTGACTTCTTTGGTGTGGGAATTCCCCCCACAGAAGCAGATCAAAATACCCGACGGGAAGGGGGCTATCACATATATACCTACTCATGATGTTTACAAAGAGCTTTATACACATTTTCTGTGGATCCTTAAGACAAGATCTTCCTGTAAAGTGGGCAGGGAAGGCATTATATCCTCATTTTACAATCAAAGAAACAGAGACTCAAAGAGATATGCTGAATCTCATACAGCATGTGAGAGAAATAAGTGCCTACACAGCTTTTCTGATTGCAGTTCAGTACTCTGCTCTCTTTCTGACTCCTACACTACATAATTTAGGAAAATACTATACTGTGTTAGACACTCAATGATGGTGAAGGCTGGTCTGATATGATTTCTACTGTATATTTGCAGAGAACATTATTATCATTTGGTAATATGCTGAGTGCCCTTCTCCCTGAATTTACTAGTTCTAATAGTTAGCAATGGAAAGGTGAGAGAAGAGATCAAGCAACTGAGTCTAAGAGAGCAAGCCTCAGATTCAAATGAAAGGTTTAGAGAAAGGTATTGGAAAATGTGTGATCCAATAGGGATGAGGGTAAATATTCAAGCATTAAGAGAGTGTCAAGAGGGGATAAATTGATAGATTAGGAGATTTTTAAAAATCAGAGTCTTCCATCAGAGGCTGGACAACTACTTGGCAAGGATATTGTGGCCAGAACTTCAGGTAGACTTGGCCTAGAATCTCTAGATGACCTCTAAGGTTTTTTCCCATAACTCAGATTCTATAACTCTGAGAAAAGATATTGCTTGCCAAGTCGAAATTTTAGAATTCACCAGTAGTATAACACAGGGTTTTTTATGGAAGAAATTAACTTTTGGACTTTACATAATTGGAAAGCTGGGATAAAAGGGCACATTCAGCATCTCCAGAAGCCATTCACAGGCAGTACAGAGAAACGGGCATTGAGAAAGTATACATAAAAAGCAAGGAGAAGGGACAGGAACTCAAGAGAAAATACCCTCTCTTGACCCCTATTTCTTGTTACTTATCCTTTTCTAGGTTCCTCTCACACCCCTCCCCCCCAAGCCTTTTTCTCCCTTTCGTTATCAAAAGAAAAGTATCAATGGCAGTGAGACAAAATGACCCTACATATTACAAGTAAATTGTGAGTTGATAGTGAGACGATAGATGATTAATTTCTTAAATAAACTAATATAATTCATTATAGTGTTTACTTTTGTTAAATCTTCATTACTTTGTTTTGCTTGATAATAGTGAAGTACTTTTAGCTTATAGAATCAAACTGTAAAACCCTTTTAAAAAATCAGAAGAACAAACCCTCATTCATACTGAGGGAATCAGAGTTTCGGTAACTTCAAACAATTTTATAGCTAAGTGGAAATCTTTCAGAATCTAAAAAGTGCTGTTTAATTTGATTCCCCTCGCAATAAATTTTCATAATAACAGTTATATTATCACTTAAAAGCACTTGATAAAATCCAATCAAACCTTCTTGTCTGGAAAACTATATATTCACAAGACCTACAAGACTTTTACATAACTAGTAATTTAGAAGCAACCTGGTGTCAGTCACCTTTCTCCACAGTGAGGGAAATACTTTTGATTTTGTTTTAAATTTTATTTTTTAAATCATGAGCTTAACAGTCTCTCAATGAAATGAGCATTTGCACACACATAGGAGAAGAGAAAACAAGGAATGTCACGTCAACAAGCATTTATTAAGTGCTTACTATGTGTAAGCACTGTGCTAAGTAAACACTAGGGATACAAATAATGGCAAAAAAAAAAAAATGAGTTCCTGCCTTCCAGAATCTCCTGATCTAATAGAGGTGACAACACACAAACAATTGTATACAAGATAAACTGGAGATAAACTCAGAGGGAAGGTACAGTACTAGCATCAAAGGGAGATAAGAAAAGGCTTCTGAATGTGAAATTAGAAGAGAGAGAGAGAGAGAGAGGGAGGGAGGGGGAGAGAGAGAGAGGGAGGGACACAGAGAGAGGGAGGGACACAGTGAGAGAAGGAGGGAGAGGGAGAAAAGGAGAGAGGGAGGGAGGGAGGGAGGGAGAGAGGGAGGGAGGGAGGGAGGGAGAGAAAGACAGAGAGAGAGAGAGAGAGAGAGAGAGAGAGAGAGAGAGAGAGAGAGAGAGAGAGAGAATATGAATGAGAAAGAATTGTAGGCATGAGGAACAGCAACAGCCAGTGAAAAGGCCTGGAGTTGGGAGATGGAGGGTCTTGTACAAGGAAGCCAGTGGTGGTGAGTAAAGTGTAAAAACACAAATTGTAAAGGTAGGAAAGGGGCCAGGTTATAAAGGGCTTTAAAAGGCAAACATGATTATATATTTTATCCTGGGGGTAATATGGCACCATTGGAGTTTACTGATTGGGGCCAGGAGAGTATCATGATCAGACCTGAATTTTAGAAAGATCAATTTGATAGCTAAGTGGAGGATGGACTGGAGTGGAGAAAGATAAGAGGTAGGGAGACCAATCAAAAGTCTACTGCAATAGTCTAAGCAGAAGTGATCAGGGCTTGTACTAAGGTGGTATCAGTGTCAGAAGAGAGAAAAGGGCATGCAGAAGAGACACCATCAATTGAGAAGACATGGCAACAGACTGGATGTGGGGGAGGGATATGTGGGAGGTGAAAAAGAGCAACAGAGTGAGGAGTTGAATATGATTGCACACTAAATTGTGAATCTCTACTATGTATAGATTGTTTTCTTTTAAAATATATAATAAATTCAACATGTACTTTTCAGAGTTGGGGGAACATATCTCTGTAAGACTTTTTATTTTTCTAGAAAAGAATAGGAAAATGAAATGTATTCACTCCCACTTAAGTTGCATTCGTATATGAAAAAGAATGACAATGAGCAAACTACATATCAAAATTTCTGGGATGGAGCTAAAGGAAATATCACATCTCACAGATTAACAAAAGGGAAAAAGTGAATTAAATAATCACAAATGAGAAAATTAGATCAATTCTTAAAGATAGATTTGATACTTTTGAAAATTAGATCAGTTGAAAACCAAAGACGATAGATCTGATAAAAAATGAAAAGCTAGTTCTTTGAAAAGATGAAGAAAATAGATAAATCCTTAACTAATCTAAATAAAAAGAAAGAGGAGGGAAGAAATTAGGCTTAGACCAACAACTTTTACCCTATACAAAAACAGCCTAAAATGGATATGTGATATGAATATTAAAAATATATATTACAATATGTGACATAATACAGTTTTTAAAAAGAGAGACAATCAGGTCACGTACCCTTCATAGTTATGGCTACAGGGTGAATTCTTAATGAGAAGAAGGGATAGACATAATCACAAAAGATAAGCTAGAGAATTTCAATTATATGAAATTGAAAAGATTTTGCATGGAATAAAATTCCTGCAGATAGGATATGAAGGATAGGAGCCTATAGGGGGAAAAAGTTAGGGAAGAAAAAGGCAAAGAAAACTATAGACAATGGCATTTATATATTTTTTTCAACAGTCATTTATTTTACCTCTCACTCCCAATTAAAAAAAATCTTACAAAATATGCATATGCAAGCAAAAAAAATTCCCACATTGCCAGTGTCCAAAAATATGTCTCATTCTGCCTACTAAATCCTTCACTTCTCTGTACGAAGGTAGAGAGCATAGATCACCTTCAGTTCCCTAGAATCGTGATTGCTCATTGCGTTGATCAGAGACCTTAAGATTTTTGAAGTTCTTTGTTCTTACAATGTTTTGTTATTGTATAAATTTTTCTCCTGGTTCTGCTCATACCACTCCATACCTGTTTATAAAACTCTTATCAAGTTTCTCTAAAACTGTCTCTTTTATAATTTCTTATACCACAACAATATTTTATCTAACATTCACATGTCACAATTTGTGCACTCATTCCTCAAATGATGGGTATTTCCTTAATTTCCATTAAAAAAAGATGCCATACATATTTATTTGCATTTAATCTTTATTTTTTTCTCAATTACATGTAAATTTTTTTTAAACTTATGGGTCCTTTTCTTCTTTTAAAAAAATTGTGGTACAAGCCTAGTAGTAGAATCATTGGGTCAAAGGGTATGTATAGCTTAGTATTTTTATAGGTACAGTTTCAAGTTTCATCAACAATGCATTAATTTTGCTGTAGCTCCTCCAACAGCTGAAATTTCCCTTTTTGGGATCAAAGTTGACATTCTGATGGATATATGGTAGAACCCCAGAGTTCCTTTAATTTATATTTCTCTAATTATTAGTTATTTGAAACATTATTCTATATGATTGTAAGTAGCTTGGATATCTCCCTTTGAGAATTGTCTATTTATATCCTTTGACCATTTATTAATTTGGAAATGGCTATAGAGCAATATCATTATGAATACTGATTTGAAAATTTAAAATACAACCCTGGCCAAAAACATATAGCAATATAGTCACATAAGTATTCACTATCACATTAATAGATTTATACTAGCAATTCATGGTTCAACAGTAGAATAATAACATCATTAATCACATTAAAAACAAAAACATTCAAAATCGCATGACTACATTAATACATACAGTAAAAACCTTCGGCAAAGTACAACATATCCATGTATTCTTTAAAAAAAACACAACTCTACAAATTAGTCAAGACAAGTCAAGACAACAAGCATTTATTAAATGCCTACTATGTGCCAGATACTGTGCTAAGTGTTGGGAATACAAAGAAAGGTAAAAAGCATTCCTTGCTCTCAAGGAGCTCAAAGTCTTATGAGGGAGGCACATGCAATAAAAATGTACAAACAAGATATATGCAAGATAAAGTGGAGATAATCTCACAGGGAAGGCACTAAAATTAAGGATGATGGAAAGACTTCTTGCAGAAGGTAGCTGAGACTTGAAGGAAGTCAGGGAAGCCAGAAGGCACAGATGAGAAGGAAGAGTATGAAGATGCATGGGATCAGGACATGGAGTATTTTGTGCAAAGAACAGCAAGAAAGCCAGTGTTACTAGATTGCAGAGTATGTGGAGGAGAGTAAGGTATAAGAAGGCATAAAAGGTAGAAAGTAGCTTTAAAAACCAAACAGAAGATTTTATATTTGATTCTGTAAGAGGGAATCTGGAGTTTACTTAATAGGGGGCAACCTGATCAGATCTGAACTTTAGGAAGATCAATTTGATAGCAAAGTGGACGATGGACTGGAATGAGAAGAGACTTAGGGCAGGAAGAACAAAATGGCTATTGCAGTACCTAGGTATGAGGTGATGAAGGCTCACACCAGATGTTGGAAGTGTCAAAGGAGAGGGTGGGGCACATGAGAAAGATGTTACAAAGGAAGAAACACAGGATTTGTCAGTTGATTGGATATGGGATGAGAAGGAGTGAGGAGCAGAGGATGTGATTAAAAATACATTGCTAGTATCCACCTTCTGTTAGAGAAGTAATGAACTAAATGCAAAATGAGAATCACATTTCTAGATATTGACAATATGTGTGCTATATCTTGTCAAAAGCTTTTTTTTAAAAGGAGGGAGGCAACATCTATTTCTATAAATATACTGTTCCTGTTGGATTTTTGTATTCATATGGTCTGTTATGCTGATAGTTTTCCTAATTTTGATTCAGCCTTGAATTCCTAGTATAAATCCAACTTGGTTATATTGTATAATTTTTGTGATATGTTGCTATGCTATCCTTGCTTATATTTTGCTTATTTTTTTTAATCAATGTTCATTAGGGATACTGGTCTACAATTTTTTTCTCTATTTTGACTCTCCCTAGTTGAGGTAGCAAGAATATATTTGTATTATAAAAGGACTTTGATAGGACAACTGCTTTTCCTGGTATTGTTTTCTTGCCAAACATTTTATGTAATATTGGAAATTGTTCTTTAAATATTTGGTAGAATTCACTTGTAAATCCATCTTGTCCAGGGGTTCTCCCACTTCTCTTTTCCCCTTATCCTCTCTCCCTTGATTGTCTCATTAGCTCCTATGACTTAAAAATTTTGTCTCTATGCAGTTAATTCCAGAATTTCTGTATCCAGCCCTAATCTCTTCTTTGGAACTACAGTTCTGCTCCACTTAAATGACCCTTGGGATGTTCAAATGATATATTCAAGATGGAATCTACCTTTCTCTTTAAACCTATTCCTCCTCCAAATATGACTATTTATATGGAGGGCATAACCATCCATCTGGTTGCTCAGGTTCACAATTTCACAGTAAATCTTGACTTTTCTGTCCCTTTCATTTTCCATATCCAATTTGTCACCAAGTGTTTGTTGATTTGTCATCTCTCTTGCATCTAACCTTTTTTTTGATGCTCACATAACTCTACCCTTGTTCAGACCTTAATCACTTCTTTCCTGGGCTATTGCAATAGCATACAATTCATCCTGACTCTTTCTAGTATATTCTCTTCCCAAATAACTATTTAAGCAGCTGCCAGAATGATCTTTCTAAGGCATAGGCATGACCATGGGCATTATCTGGTTCAAAAATCTTGAGAGGTTTCTTGTTGTTATCTCTAGAATAAAATACAATCTCTTCAGCTTAGTGTTTAAAACACAATCTAGTTAAACTTACTTCTAACAGACTTACTTCATATTATTCCTTTTATGCCCGCAGTGTTTCAAATAAATTGGCTTACCAACTGTTCCCCAAGCTTAGCACTCCATCTTCCATCTCTGTGAAGTTGTATACCTCACCTCTACCTCTTAGACTCCTTGGCTTCCTTTAAGATTCATTTCACAGTTGGCACCTACGGGAAGGTTTTCCTGATCTTCCTTTTTTAAAAAAAAAAACTATTATTTTCCTCTCCCAATAACACTGCATTTATTTATCTTTATGTTTTATCCAACCAGTAAACTATAAGTTCCTGGAGGAATGCAGATTTTGATTTTTTTTTTCCTCTGGCATCCCCAATGCTGAACACAGTGTACTACACAGAGTAGGCAATTAGTAAACATTTACTGAATTTAAATTAATTTACCTGAAGAGTAGCGCTGAATTATAAGGCTTTATGTTTCTGTGAGGGGCAGCTAGGAGGCACAGTTGCATTTAAATCTGGCCTCAGACATTTACTAGCTGTGTGACCCTAGGCAAGTCACTTAACTCTGTTTGCCTCAGTTTCCTCATTTACAAAATGAGCTGGAGAAGGAAATGGCAAACCATTCCAGTATCTTTGCCAAGAAAACCCCAAATGGGATCATGAAGACTCATAGGTGATGAAACAACTGAACAACATGTTTCTGTGAACTGGATGAAGAACCAGAATAATTAGAGGAGATTAAATAAAGTCACTATAATTATTTGCATATTTGACAATGTACCTCCTCATTTCACCCCTCAGCACTTTCTCAGCCTCTTATACCCACCCTAACTCACTCTCTCTATTCAATCTCTATCCTATAGTTAGCCAATTCAACTCCACAATGTCCTCAGCTTTTGAATCCCTTTGAGCTCTTGTCTCATTCATCTTGTCAAACCTTAGCCCTGGATAACTCACCATCTGCCTCCTCTGCTCTACTCACATTCTGATGAATGGAAGAGAAGGAAGTGACACAATTGTGCTGACTCGGTACATTATAAATTTATGGTATCCAATGTCAATTAGGCCCTCTCCGCAGCAAGATAACTTATTATTCCTCCCTAACTGGTTTTCTATCTCACTCCCCACAGAATCTATTACAGACCTTCTTTTCCCTCCTTCCCCTCCCCTGAAGACCCATTACTTTACTGAGAAAACTGAGGCCATTTGATGTAAACTGTTTTCTTCTCTTCGTGTCAAAACCTTTTGAAAGAATCTCCTACTCTTCTCCATCCCCCACCCCTGCCCCAGTTTTGGACAACGAATTGCCCTTTCTCTTTGTCAAGGCCAAACCCCAGACCTATGTCGCTGACCTCATTCCCCCCCATTCTCCAGCAGATTTAACTTCAATCATACCTTCCCTTTTGAATCTTCAACTTCTCCCTATCTACCGGCTCATTCCCTACTACTCAAAAATTTGTTCCCCTATATTTAAAAAAAAGTTCACTAAGCTCTATCTTCCCCTCAAGTTGTCATCCTCTCTCTCCTCCCAACTTCAGTCAAATTCCTAGAAAAAGCTATTTGTACTCAATGCCTCTGCTTCCTCTCTGTTCACTCACTCCTCAACCCTCTGCAGTTTGGCTTCTGACCTCATCACTCAACTGAAATTGCTCTCTCCAAAGTTACTAATGATCTCTTAATTGCCAAAATGGATGGTCTTGATCTATGGACTGCATCTGACACTGCTGACCTTCTCTTGAATACCGTCTCTTCCCTGGACTTTTTTGACACTAGTCTCTCGAGGTTCTTCTCCCACCCATCTGACCATTTTTCAGTCTCCTTTGCAGCCTTGTCATAACCATAACTATGAGCTCCAGTAAGCCTTTTAACTAGATTGAGGAGGGACTTTCTGTTGTTAACAAAGCTGAATATCTTTAATTCAAAACTGACATTCTTTGAAAAAGGAGTGGGGGCAGGGAAGGCAGTCAGGCATCTCTAGGAGCCCTCAGACCTGATATAGAACTTGGAATGCAAAACTTATAATGTTGCCTTCAATCCTCAAAGGGAAGAGCTGGGAAGCAGACATGGATACTCTAGCTTGGAAACCCGACCAAGCTGAAGTAGTGAGTGGGGCTTACAGAGTCTTCTGAAGGTTCTGCTTCCTAGAAGAGCAACCATTGTCTCCTAGAAGACAAAATAGGGAGATGTGCTGCTATTCAGTAGGGAAGGAGTGTGGGGGAAGCCTAAAGGTGGACTACGTGTGTGTGTGTGTTTGTGTTTGTGTGTGTGTGTGTGTGTGTGTGTGTATTTGTTTCTGCCATTAGAAACTAAGTTACTTAGATGGAGTAATTATTGTGTTTATATTTCTATTGGTAAGTAATTAATAGTTCAAATCTATCTCAGTAACAAATATACAAATCCATTAAAATGGGTTTCTTTTGCTTATATTTGTATTTCCAGTGCTTAGCACAGTGCTTACTTACACAGTAAGTGCTTAATCAGTGCTAGGTAGATTCTCAAATTCCTAGCAGAGAAAGAAACTGCTGAATGTGTTTTGGATAATCAGGTAAAACCTGAGAGAGAAAATGAAAAGCACGTAGTCCACCTCTAGGCTTCCCCCACACTCCTTCCCTACTGAATTTTCAATCAAACCTGTTAAATGCTATTATTCTTTTTATTTGGGGACCTTTTGTCAGAAATTTTCCTTTAGATTTCCTATTTGAGTTCATGTTGTATTCCACCTAACTCCAGTAGAAATATTTCTCTTTTAGCTTTGTAACCCCAGTGACTAGGATACTGCTTTGCACATAATAAGAGTTTAATAAATGTTTAATGAATTGAATTCCTTTAAGTCCATGTGCCTGCTATTCTTCATTTGGCACCTTTATCTTACAAAATTTTCTATTTATTCAGTGGGGTTCAGTCTGCCAGATATCCTATTGTCCACTGACAAAAGGTCCCCAAATAAAAAGAATAATAGCATTTAACAGGTTTGATTGAAAAAACCCAGGCAACTTCTGTAGAATTTCTGGTAAAGAAATAAAGTAAGGTTTTTCTGAAAGTCTGAGAGTTCTGTCTAGTGCCTTTCATATTTCTGAAGGAGGAAATAAGCCCATATGATTTTAAAGGAAAGAGCATAATGTTCTTAACACATAAATCTAACATAAGGGAGGAGGTGTTAGGTGTCATATGTGAGAGGAACAAATTGCTCTGAGAGGTAGCAGAGGACGGAGGGGTCCCATCTGATTAAGGGAGGTCAGGGAAGGCTCTCAGAGGAGGCAGCACTTGATTCTGCTTTGCTGGGTGGATGAGACATTGACAGAGAGGGACCAGAAATTCAGGGAGGAGCAAGTACCTTGGTGGTACTTATATAACAGAATATAACAGAAATTTCGATCAGGCTCAGGGGGAAGCATTACAATTTGTTTGAAACATAGGGTATATAAAAGGGAATAGTAGGAGATGGCAGTGGGCAGCTAGGTAGTGCAGTTGATAAAGCACTGGGCCTGGAGTCAGAGGACATGAGTTCAAATCTCACCTCAGAAACTTACTAGCTGTGTGATCCTGGGCAAGCCACCTAACCCTTCAGTTTCCTCATCTGTAAAATGAGCTGGAGAAGGAAATGGCAAACCACTCTAGTATCTTTGCTAAGAAAACCCCAAATGGGGTAGACAGACTAATCAACTAAACAGCAATAACAGGAGATAAGGCAAGTTTGGGTCAAATCCTATACTTGCTTAAAATTGAAACTAGCTTAGTTACTGGGTGTGGTTAAGGGGAGGGAAAAGGTTCCAGGGCTGTCCATATCAGCTCCCTCCTCTGCTTTCTGGACTTCATAGCCTTCAGAGTTCCATAGCCATTATACCCATCTCCTTGGACACTTTCCTTCTAGGGTGGCAAACACTGCCCACATCCTGGCCTGTCAATTTGAAACAGAGGATATTGATATTACCCCAAAATTAGATGGGGGAAAAGAGTGAGTGACAAAAAGGACAAAGGACCCAAACCACCCACCGCTGCAGCCCTTCTTTCCCCTCCAACATTCCTCTCCCCCACCAAAATCCTCTCCCTACCTCTAGTTCTTATCTACCTCTGACATCCCTTTCCACTGAGGGCAGATCTCCTCTCTGCTGTAATATAGGGTAAATGAATTAATAAATGAAAAAGCATTTCTTTACTATGTGCCAATTCTTGAGCTAAGCCCTGAATGTAGACTTAGGGGACCAGATTTATGTAATCTTAGGCAAATAGTTTCATCTCTCTGGGCCTCAGTTTCCTTATTTATAAGAGGAAGTGTTTGGATCAGGTGACCTCTATTGTCTTTTCCTCTCACATTTCTTCCATTTTCTGGTGCTTACTGAAACCTAGCTTGTTTCCTGGAGACGCATCTGTCACCATCCTCTCCCAAGTAAGCTGCCTCCTTCCCTGACACACACAGACCCAGAGCTGCCATGCTTCCTGTTTCCCTCTTCCTTTCAAAGTCCACTCCATTTAGATCAGATCCTTTTTACTGTCATATCTGAATCTCTAACTCACTCTTCCTTCTCCTCAGTAAGTTCAGTGTTTGGGTCGGTCTTCTCCACCTTTTCAACGTTGGCCTCCCAGTTCCTCAGTTTCCTCAAATCTCATAAACTCTATCTCTAGCCTACTTCAGTCACGCACAGGAAGGATCATGCCTCAGTTCCCCCTCCAACAGACTTTGTCCCAAGTGCCAGAATTCCTAGTTATGGCTTTCTTTTCTTGAGCAATAGGCTTAGGCATGTGAACTTTATGAGTAAAGATAGTGCTGGCTACACTAACTGCTGAGCATCATCTGCTCATACCTTTTGGCTCTATAATGTCTCAGTTTTCTAGCAACATGACAAGATGAGACATTTTCCCTGAGTAAATCTTCCACATGAATCTATCTGTAAAGATTTTTAAGATACAGTTTAAATTCCTATCTTGCCATACAGAAGGTTGCAAATAATTTAATCTTTTTGATGACTGAGGAACATCATATTGAGAAAAAATTACTTTACTATGTTATACTCAGTCCCTACATAGGGATGTGTAAGACTGTTTACCGCTGTGCTCTTTGTTTCCAGACTCCTCTGCTTAGTAAGTTGCTTCTCCTCCTGTTTTTCCGTCCCTTCCTCACTGTCAGGGTGTCAGGCATCGCCTCTCAATGCTGTCATTGTGTCTGGTTTTGATAGCCCTTCCTCTTTACTGTACTCCCTCCCCATGTCAATCCATTGTTTCTAATATGCTGTTGGATAGGAAACCAGATGGGTGAATTTGTTAGAATGCTGCAAAAACTAAGAATAAACTGGCCTCAAGTGAAGGTTTCTAAGTCTACAAACTACAGAGAGAATGGGACCAGGAGTTTTAGTCCAGGCTCTGTCATGTTCTAGTCATGTAACCTTGAGGGCATACATGTTTCCTCATATATAAAAATAGAATAATGACATTTTTACTGTTTACTTCCCAAAGTCAGTCAGTCAGTCAACGAGTGTTTATTAAGCACCTACTACTTGCCATGAACTGTGCCAAGCACTAGGGATACTATAAAGAATAGCAACACCTAGTTCTTGACCTCAAAGAGCTCATAAGGATAAAATGAAATATACATGAAAGTATTTCATAAACTACACAGGGCTTTACAAACGTTTTTTGGCAGTTGAGAGGTCCTTTCAAACTTGCTGGATAGGTGAGATTGTCAGAGAGTGGGTGCTGGTGACCTCTAGATAAGTGAGATATTATTGTACTAGAGCTATCACTAATTTGCCTCTTTAAAGTTCAGCAATTCTATTCCCTTGGGTGTTTTAATAACTTTGGATCAAAACTATTTGGGAGAATGGTTTTACTCATTTTCAGATGATGCCTTTTTATTATTATAGTTTGCATAAACACACACAGATATGGACTGGGTAATAAGTAATCCTTAAAAAATCAAATGCATATGACTGACCAATTTTTGGGGTGCTGACTACAGCCCAGAGCTAGGCCAAAGGCCTGGATTGTATCATTTCTAGATGACCACTCTGATTAATATCTCTTCTTTGGCTCATCTTACTGCTATCTCATATTTTTTTGCAAAGGGTGAAATGACCAGGAATAAAAGAGCCAGGAGGTTCAGGAAAAATTGTCAAATTGTTTGTTAATGGCTTAGATTCAACCTAACCCCAAAGATGTTTGGTATCACTCTTTCTCCTTTCATATTTGTGTTTTATTAAGGGCAATTTAACTCATATGTTTCTGATTTCTTTACATTTTGCCACAAAATTATTTTTGTTCAAAAGAAGTCTGATATCCAAATTTCTTTCTTTTTTTTTAAAAAAATAAGTCTTTTAAAACTTTTTTACCCACTTTTCCTCAGAATTAAAAGTAAAGTTCTTTGAAAGACAAATCAAATTTAACCAAACTACCGAAAATTATGCTGAAATCACACCTTAGAACCAAAAGGCAAAAACAGGTTTCATACTTTGCCAGACATGTGTAATTATAATGTTACTGCCCTAAGTCCTCTCTGTAGAGTCCTAAAAGTTCAGAAGGCAAATTATTGACCTCATAATATAACAAGCTTTACAATATTTCACATAACGTTGATTTCCTAAGTTTCAAGGCAATATCAGAAACCTGCCTGAGAGGAAGTCTACCCAGGATACCCGGCAATTCAAACAATCATCTCCCCACCCCCTTGCCCTTTGTAGATAAAGACTATCCAAAATTCTATTTAAAAGCAACAAGTCTCAGACACAACTCACATAAGACTGCCTCACTCAATGCTGTTCCACAATAATTTCATAGAAATGCTTTGCTAAAACCTTCCATCACATCATTTGGTCAATTGCTTGTTAATTTGTAACATCTTTCCTCTGGAACTAACTCTCCCATTCCCCATGTTGCTTTAATTACTATATTTTCATCTACCATGTTTCCATCAACGGTGTTAGATGAGGGTGTGCCTGTAGTTTATCGATGAGAACCAAGAAAAGAAATGCTTGTAAACTAAGAAAATCTTCTTCTAAATCTCCTCCCCCTGGACCTCGCACCTTATTCTTCTTTTAGTGTTTAACAAATGCTCTATGAAGAAAAGCCTTGAGCACACTGTGTCATTCTCATCACAAATCAGATTTTAAAGTAAACTAAAAAAGAAAGCAATGAAGGCTTGTCATTATAAGAGCACTTCCTTAACTCACTAAATTTTTTTTCAGATAAGAAGTTCTCAAAAACAGGATTTTTCAGTAAAATTCTTATAAAAATCTGAAACTGCATCTGATCAAGCACGAGTGTCAAAAATAATTCTCTAAAGCAAAAAGATACGGTGAAGAAAATGGAGTACTCCAGTAATCTAACGTATACATGTCTATATAATGAAAAAATACGTGTTAAAATGCACATTACTATCTCAGAAAAGGAGTTTGCATTCTTATGGGGGGAATGACACACACATATAGATAGGTATAATACAAGGTAGGGCATAATGAGGACAAAGGAAAACTCGGGAAGATTTTTAAGAAGGTGAGAAAATACATTTAGCTGAAGAAATCAGATAATGTTTTATATTTTTTTTATATTTTAACTCAGCCTTCAAGGTAGAAATTGTGAAGGGTAGAGATGAAGAGAAAAAACATTCCAAGCATGAGATGAGCAAAGGTTGTCCCCTTTTTGAAAAGGGAAAAAAGTGCAAGAGTGCAGTTTCAAAATGACTTTAGGTCAGCCAATGAACATTTATTAAAATGCCCACTATGTGTTAAGCTTTATGCTAAGTGCTAAGGATACAAAGAATGGGGAGAAAACAGCCCTTCCTCTCAAGGTGCTCACAGTCTAATGGAGGAGACAATATGCAGACAATTATGGAGAACTGGAAATAATCAACAGGGGAAAGGCACTAGCATTAAGAGGATTGGGAAGAAGTGATTTTAGCTAAGACTTGAAAGAAGTCAGGAGGCGGAGGTGTGCATTGGAAAGCATTCTAGGCATGGCAATGTAGGCAAGAGGTTAAAATCAATGGAGGTGGGAAACAGAGTGTCTTGTGCAAGAAACAGCAAGGAGGCTGGTGTTACTTGATTGCAGAGTACCTGGAGGGGAGTAAGGTATAAGAAAACTACAGGGGTGGGGTGTGTCTATGTCTGTGTGTGATGTGGTCAGATTTGCACTTTAGGAAAATCAATTTGACAGATGAGTAGAGATTGTACTGGAGTCGGGACAGCGTTGAGAGGAGTGAGCATAACTTCAATTCCTGGCAAAAATTTTTTTAAAACATATTGTTTAGTGAGCTGATTGCTAAACATATAAAATGTGAGCAGTGATTAACAACAGGTCATGCTAGACTGATCGCATTTCTTTTTTTGACAGTGTTACTAGACTGCTTAATTAGGAGCATGCTGTAGAGATGCACTTTCCCTAGATTTTAGGAAAAACATTCTACAAAAACTCTCATTCTCATTATATGGACAAGATCCAGAGGTAGATGACAGTATTTAGGTGTATTGGGGACTATTAAATAGGCAGTACAAAAGTATAGTAATTAATGATTTGATGTCAGTGGAAGGAGATATCTAAATGGAGTACCCAGGGATCTGTGCCTTACGATGTTTAACATTTCTGTGGGTTAACTAGATAAAAGTACTGATAGTATGTTTACCAAATGTGCAAAAAGAACGAAATTAAGAAGGGGCACTGATAAATTAGAAAGTATTTACACACAATAATGGTAGTCAATGGCCTCAAGATCATGTTTTGTGAGGATTAGTTGAAATGCTTCAGATATTTTTCTATCTACAGGCCCTTTTTCCTCTTTCTTTGATATATTCATAGTTATTAATGATTTTTTTGGATAGAGTTTCAAATCATTTTCTAGAATGGCTGTACCAATCTACAACTTTATCAACAATGCATTAATGTGCCTATCTTTCTGTAACCTCTTTAACGTGTCATTTTCCATTTTTGTCATCTTTGAGAATAAGTTGAGGGAAATGGAGTTTCTTAGACCAGTAACTTAAAGACTTGGGGAGAGTGGGATGCTAATTTCCCAAGTATTTGAAGGACTGACACATGAAAAGATTGGGCTTGTTTTACTTGGCTTCTGGGGCTAAGTAGAACAAACATAGTTGTAGTTAGGCAAAAGCTGGATGACCATTTGTCTAATATGCTGCACAGGGAATTCCTGTTCAGGCAGAACTAGATGGCTAATAAAATCCCTTCCAATTCTGAAATTCGTGATTTCACAAGAATGTTTTTAGCAACAATGAGAATTCTAGTGCTCCTATGAGTATGCTCATTCCCATTGCAAAGGAAGTAGGAAAGGTTATTTATTTGGTGAAGCACCAAGATAGCTACCTAATTCTTTGGCTATTATATACTCATATAAAATTCAAAAGTGTAATTGTGGTAGCAAGTATTTAAGATTGCTTGATTACATCTCTTTTCCTACATAAAAGGTGACAGAATCAAAAACCAAAATAAAAACAATTATATCTAACTAGATAAACACCGAGCTAGGTGGTGCAGCCCATAGAGCATCACACCTGTAATGTGACCTGAGTTCAAATGTAGCCTCAGAAACTTACTGGCTGTGTGACTCTGGGCAAGTCACTTAACCCTGTTTGCCTCAGTTTCCTCATCTACAAAAAGAGCTAGAGAAGGAAATTGCAAACCACTCCAGTATCTTTGCCAAGAAAACCCCAAATGGGGTCACGGAAAAAAAACCCAGAATAAAACAAACAAAAGACTGAACAACAAAAATCTCCTGTGCTTGAATTTCCCCTGCAATCAATAATCTTTCAAGAGAGTTGCTCGCAAGGCCCCAAATGTGAATATTCTTTGGCTTTGTTTGCTTTGGCTACCTTGCTTATTCCTAATAAAGTAATGCTAGAAAACACAAATAGAACCCCTATTGTAACTATATATCATAGATAGAAAGTCAATACATCAGATACAGAAAAAGGTAATCATCAGGGCAGGACCCTGAAAATCAGGTTTATCAATACGGCAAATAAATGAGTAAATCCATTGTAATTAGCTTACCTCATAATGATAGTCCATACAGGTTAGCTCTCTCCAGCATCGATCTCCCCTCACTTTAATCAGGCCCTGCAAAATTAAGAGCAAATATTTGAAATCACTATTATCTGACTAAAATAGCAGGTGTTAATGACAGAGAAGGACATATGGATTCCCATGGACGATTCTTCTCCCTTCTCCCAAAGTAAACCCAGAAAAAGAAAAAAAAATCTTTACCGCTTTAAAATACACCTCACTAAAGGAAATATGACTTGGACTTAAAATGTCATCACAGAGGGAATTCCAGGTGAGGAACCTCCTTTACCAATGCATGTCGTCACCTTCTCTGCAACTGTTAAACTCAGAGTAAGGCTTTTTAATGTTTTTTTTGTAGCTAGGATGCCTTTGGCAAGCTGGTGAAGTCTATGGACACCTTAGAATAATGTGTTTTACTGCTTTTTTATTTAATTCAGAATTGAAGGAAGTGCTCATTTCCCATTAGAAGTTAATAAAAGTAAAAATCTACTTTTTTCCCATTCATGTTCATGGACCTTCTGAACCTGTCTACTTAGAGAGCTGCTAGAACATGAAGAGGTTAAGTGACTCATACAAGGTCAAGTATTTTTCAGAGATGGGGCTTGAACTCATATTTTCCTGACTCCTGAAGCCAGCCCTTTTCTATCCACCATGATGCCTCTCCAAACTTAGTCATTATAAATTTAAATGTGTTTCCCAGCAATTACTTTTCTTTCAAACTAAAAGCAAAGTATAAAGATAAAACTAGATGAAAGCACAAAGATCTTTAGTGAAAGGCTAAAAAAAACAAAGTGCTAGAAATATGAAATTAAGAAAAAATGAATAAAGAAACTACAACCACCAGAGATAGGCATAACTCCACATAATGTTGTCCTGAAAAAAGTAGCCTTACAAGAACACATTTAATCTATTATTAACCAGGTCCTACCACCCCGATCTTTTATCTTCACTTTCTCACAAAGCAGTTGAGCCCAAACAACATTTACTTCCCTAAGTGTCCAGCTGCTCATCATCACCATATAAGGGTTTGAGGACCTAAAACTGGAGGGGCCTCAGACGTCATCTAGTTCAGCCCTGTCACTTACAAGATTAGGAAACTGAGCAACAGAGATTAGGTCACTCAATCAAATTCACACAGGGAATAAATAACAAAGCTAAGATTTAGACCCAGACCACGTCTCCAATTCCAGTGCTCTCTCCCCTTCACCATGTTACTTATTGCATGTCCCTGCTGGATTGTAACCTCCTTAAGGACAATGACTATTGTATTTATCCTTGTACATTCCCTGGTATAGTGTTTTACACAAGGCAGACATAAGATAAATGAAAGGATGAAGCAAATGAATTCAGAAATACTCTCCCTATGGGAAAAAGTCCTCTAATACCATTTAGGTTAATGCATTTTTGAAAAATCAGTTGGATGTCATTGTAACTATGCTCAGCTCTTTAAACATAATTTGTTTAAAAGTCTAAGAATTATTAGAACTGAACACAATTTTGTATATCATATTTCAATTTGGCAAATTTAGGAATAATGATTATTACTGTTATTTCTTTAAGTTTCTGTAAACTATATATTCTTAAAAAGACAAGGGAGCTTTTCATCATGCTACAGCAATGATAGTAGACTGTGACGAGCACCACCACCAAGACAGCAACTAATTCCTTTGCTGAACGCGTAACTCTTGGCCTTTTGTTATTGTCACCACATTATGAATTCAGTTTACCAAAAAATGATATGCAACAGTCTCTGCCAAAGCTGAATTTTCATATACCTCTCTCCCTGCCCACCCCGCTTTAATCAAACAGCATGAGAGAAAATCCAGGTATAAAATCGGAACTGGATTTACAGGTCTCAACTAGCAAATCTGAAGTTAAAGGAAGCAGATATGGAATGTGGTACAGAGGAAAAAGACCTAAAGTATAATTGGGTCAGAGCCTGGCTCTAATATTTGTTAATCCTGTCATTCTGGGTAAGCCACTTAACTTACTAGAGCCTCAGTTACCTCATATGTATAATGGGGTTACTAATTCTTGTACTACTTACGTCACTGGTGTGTTAGGAGGACAGTGCTTTTAAAGTACTACAGAAAGCTGAGCTCTGCAGGAAAGTGTTGGGGGACTGGGTGCTGAATTGGCAGACACAATAAGAAGTGGTCACTTTGTCAGTTAATTTTGCTTCACTTTTTCTTTGTTACACAGGTAAAACAATACAAAACAGAAGGCATTGATAGAACCTTAAATGTCAGAAAAAAATAAGTATGGATTATTATTCTTTAGAAGTGGTAAACCTGATGAGGATAAAACAGATGTTACTGTATAGCTAAAAATAATATCTTATCTGTGGCGGAACACTTTTTGGATTCTTTCAGAGGACTATGAGTGGAAAAGGAAAGATAAGACGAGGAAACTAGTTGATCTCTCAAGGTTCTCACCAGCTTTCATCAGCTTATTTAGGCTTCAAGTGAACACCAGATAGTAAAATCTTCAAAACATCATATGCTAAGACAAGTGAGGTTGTGATGGTGTCTGCCCATTTTCTTGGCAAATGTATTGAGCATTCTTTCTGCAAATCTGACACTTCAGAGATTACGTTTATTCTCTTTTGGTAAATTCCAGATTCAAAGACTCCATTTGGATGTCAGAAGGTGACTGTTCTCATTGCTGACACTAAAAGCTTTGCCTGAGATCAGAAAATCCAGCTGCATTATGTGTCTGCTATATAGCGGCCAGGGCTTCTCTGACTAGACACTCTGACAAATGCAGGAAATATAACGGAATTCAGCTATAAGTACTTCTTGGCCATCATGGTATCTTCAGGGCTAACAGTGTCTAGAACCAATTAAGACCCAAAGATAGTAAACATACTTTCTTTTTCATATAAGGGAGAGGGGAGGGTTCTAATAAAACATTTTCATGATTCAATCTCTTAATGAAATAAAATAAAAAAACTGAATTTAAAGATTATTTTACTCCTAAAAACGATTCATAGGTTGCATATTAATAAACCCTGACAAATCTATAAACATAGCTGGGAAAATAAAGTTACTAGGTTCATTTTGTGATAGTTAAAGTTTGAGCAAACCACTTGTATATACAAGACTCAATTTCTTTGTGAGGCTACAATCCATCTGTAAAACGACAGAACTGGGCTATATGGTCTTGAAGTTCCTTTCAACTTTAAAACTTATGATCACAGGATGTTAGGATAGGTTTTTTCACACACATACACAAAACTCACCTTAAAATTAAAATGAGGGGTGCAGTGAAATTTAGGGAAGATAAAGACAGGTGGTGAGTGCTTTTAAATAAAAAAGGTACTAATTAACCGCATTCTATCATTGGCTGTGAAATTAACAGAAGCAGAGATTGACTGGCATCTATGTTTTCAAGGTTCAAGAGAATGAGATTTCCAAACCAGTGGGTTTCTTCTCTGGATGGTAGTTCTATCAGTATTACATTTCTTTGTCTAAGCAATGAAGAGGAAAAAAGGAATCAGTCGTCCACAGCAAGAAAGACACCTGGCCAAAGATGAGGCTGCTAACAGAGAGATGTGTAATCAAGCAAAGGCAGCCTGAAGGTATGTGCTGGGTCCTATGCTGGGCTTTGAAGTATGCTTAAAAGGACTCTGATTAGAATCACAGTCATCAAACTGAAGAAAGCTCCACTAGTCAAAAGACCAAGTCAGGCCCTTTGCTCTGTATACAATTATAATACATTTCCCCACCTGCCAGCCCTATCTGGACTATAATGTTTCATGCAATTTTCAAAGAAAAATGATTTTGATAAATTGCACTTA
Organism: Trichosurus vulpecula; assembly: GCF_011100635.1. NCBI lineage: Eukaryota > Metazoa > Chordata > Mammalia > Diprotodontia > Phalangeridae > Trichosurus > Trichosurus vulpecula. Next base: position 72,453,590 of record NC_050581.1, read on the forward strand.
TTAGGAATGCTTCTGACTAAACTCTAACTTCCTATATCAGAGACAGGCCAAGGTAGTGTGGAAAGAGCAGGGGACTTGGTTGGGTCAAGAGAACTAGCTTTCAATCCTACCAGACAATTCGCAGGTTGTATGATCGTGAGCAAATATATTTACTTCTGAGAGTCTGTTTCTTTATTTGTAAAGGAGTGGGCAATAATTTTGGCACTCTTATCTCATAGGTTTTTTGAGGGAAAAGTGTTTTGCAAACTAATTACAGTGTTGTAATTCATACTTTAGAAATATGAGTTGCCATTCTGACTACTCTAGTGGCTGTTCCTAAAAACAAAACAAAACTCTGTGTGTGTGTATGTGTGTGTGTGTGTGTGTGTGTACATATACACACACATATACATACATATATACACATACATATTTTGTTAAAAGTCAATTCAATTTAGCAAATGCTTATTAAGGGCCTGTTTTATTCAAAGTGCTCCATAAGTAAGTTAAATATAGGACAAATCCAGCTAAGAAAACATGGTACCATACAAAAAGTAAGAAATTAGGAATCAGGGAACCTAACTTTAATCCAACTCTAGTTTCAGCTTTGCCATGAACTAACTGTGTAACTCTGAAAGTCACTGACTCTTTCTTAGCCTCAGCTTCCCCATCTACAAAGTGAATGAAGGTCTCTACACAATTTCTAACATTTCATAATTCTCTAACATTTAGTATGTGCTTCTGTTCTTAGGCACAGCTTAAAAAGCAATCAAATAGCCACTTTAAAAAAGAACCCTATATCACTGCTAATGAAATCATTTAAAGCTTAATATGAGTATAAATAATACTATAATGTTAACTATAGTATGGCAGTCCTTTTAAATACAGGCCATATGCCTAAAATGAAATTTCTCTGAAAGTAAAAACTGAATATATTTACACTAAAACAAAAGAAAAGAAAAACCCAGAGGTCTTATAAGCTAGATTGGGGTGGGGGGGGGAAGTGGCAGCAAAAGTACGGCCTAAATACAAATCAGTTACAAACATATCTCAGGATTGATAATAATACCAACAACATAATAATACAAAGGATAGCTGACATTTATATAGCACTTCTGGGTCTATAAAATGGTTTTGCATACATTGTCTCATTTAGTGAATTTATTTTTATTAGACTGTTAAACAGGATTCCTAAAATGAGTTTTAGAATCTGACTCCTAGACTAGAAGACCTCTGAAATCACTTCCATTTCTAAGAATCTATGATTCTGCAGCTCAGATTAGAGTTTTGGCTAATTTCCAAGAAAGGAAGAAGACATTTATCACTTCCTGCAGTATTCATTTAAGACTAGCAAATAAATAAATAAATACACTTTGAGTATTCCTGAAGACAAGTAATTATCTTCTGTTTCTTTCAATCCAAGGAAAACAAAAAACAAAAAAATGGCAACTTTTAGAGAGTAAAAATCATTTTTCTTATATTATTGTCAAAAATATGTAATTCACTGAAAGAGGGCAGGTCCAGAGACAATTACTTAATCATATTTCAAAGGTAATATGCTCATTAGTTTTTTCTGGGGGAAAGAATCAACTCCTATGGGAGCAACATAATACAAAGATAGCATGAAGGGGAAAAAAGGAAGAGGAAAAAGAAGTCAGAAGTCATGTCTTCTACCAGAACCCACATCTAATACCTGTATAACCTTGGGAAAATCACTTTATCTCTCTAGCCTTCAATTTTCTTGCCTGCAAAACTGGAATAATATTAAATAATCACAAACTAGATGTGAGGACAAAATGAGACATTACAGGTAGATCACTTTATAATGGCAAAGCATTAAGAAAACATAAGCTGTTATCATCAGCATAACGATGTACTAGAAAATGTGCCGCACATTCACAAAATGAATTTCAGAGACATTTCTGTATTTTAAGCATATCAAAAAGAAAATGTAAATACAGTCGTGGAATGCCATAATTTCCAAAAAATTTAAGTGGTGTGCCACCAAGGGGCAATTGTGAAGTATATAGTAGGCATGTCTAGACAGTGGCATCTTACCAATGTACATATATGTAGGAGAAGGGGCATAAAGGAAAGCATCAGAGAAATATATGACTAGAAACAGAGGTGACCTAGTCATGAAATGAGAATAGTTTATATATTCCACTGGCATCCATATAATCAGTTATGAGCATTTATTAAATGCTTACTATGTGTTAAACATTGTGATAGGCGCTGGAGATAGAAAGCTAAAAATGAAACAATTCTTGCCCACAATTAGCTTACATTCTATTGCAAGAAAAAAAAATATGTGCAAAGATAGGTTTAAGAAAATACATACAAAATATAACCTGGGAGTGGGAGTGGGAAGGAGGCATTGGCAACTAGAAAAGGATAGCTAGGCAAAGAGGGCATTTGAACTGAATCTTGAAGGAAATTATAAATTCCTAGAGGCAGAACTGAGGAGTGAGTGCACTCCAGGTCCAAGGGAAGATAGCACAAAGACAGAAAGACACAGAAATAGGAAATGAAGCATAAAGTAGTGAGGCCATTTTGAAGAACTCTAGTAGATGATCCCAAATGTGGGGTGAATTTCCTGTGAAGTCTATATGGAAGAACAGGAAAAAGTCACATGTGGTAAGAAAAGGAATGTCTACATCAATAAATTACAGAATGTCAGGTTTGGAAGGAACTGCAGAAGCCACTTAGCCCAACACAGAACAGAACAATTCAGTCTTTTCTGGAAGACCTCCAATGAGAGGGAACCCATTACTTCTCAAAGAAGCCCATTCTATTTTTGGAGCCCCAAATGTTACAAGCCTAAATTTGTCTCTGCAATTTCGAAGATCACAGATTCATCTACCTCACTATATGATGTATATGAGTCTACCAAAGGAAATGACAGAAAACCTTTCTGGCATCAACTAAATTTATGATTTTAAGTTAAGGCCAGATATACATTGTTTTTTTTTTAATTTATTTTCTTCTCTATTTGGGAGATTGGCAGGTAAGAAAGGAGAAGAACTATGTCTACAAATGCAAAAACAGCAGACCACTGTAGATAAACAATGCCTCCATTTCCTAAACAGCAGTAGCTTCCCATGCTCTTAAATCTTTGCTAAAATTATAGGATATGTTAATAGCATCTCTCAGGATGTGTTGTGGGCTGACAACCCTGTCAATAAAAAAAGAAAAAAAACTATGCTAAAGTTACTATATCCAAGAAGGCTGTCATTTTGGGAAAGGAGAAAGACCATCTTAACAACCTGTGGTCATACCTCATATTAAGACACCTTAGGCAAAAAAGAAATTAGAATCTGTAAGTATAATGAGGGAAATCCAAAGTCTTTTAATAAGAATACTAAACCAGTGGTGTCAAACTCAAATAGAAACAGATCCCTGTAGCTGCATATTGACGTGGAAAACCACATTATCTATGTTGTATTCTATTTTCATTTATTTTGTTAATTTTTTGTTAAATAATACATTCTAATCTGGTTCAGATTTTGTAAAATGTGATATAAAAGGGAGCTAAAGTGGGAAGTTATTAAAAGTCCAGCTACCAAATATTTAATCTATTTACTTTTCTCAGGTCTTAAATAAACAAAATTTTAACCAATAGCCACAAATATCACATGGATTACAAGTTTTATAATCCTTAAAATAATATTGAACATTATTATTCAGTGCAAAGTTTCCACATGTTTGTATAAACAATGTCCCGGTACTGACAGATCGTTCATGCAACTAAAAAAGGCTGTTGTTTCTGTGTGTACCCAGGATTAAAGGAGATTCTGTCTTGGTACAAACAAATGGCAGGCCAGAAAACTACATAAATATGCTAATAATTAGCATATGTCACAGGCTCAAAGCACATGTAGCTCAGATACAGCCTACTCAACCCTCTCCTTGTACAGATGAATAAACTGAGGACCAGAGAGAAGTGACTTCCCTAACCAAGATTCCAGAGTTAGGAAATGTCAAATCCAGGACATGCATCCACATCTTCTGATTCTATGTTCAATTTGTTCTTCCTCACTGAATGCCAATCACCTTGAAGAAATGATAGTCAACAAAAGCAAGTTAGTAAATAAACATGTATTAAGTGTTTATTTGCCAGCATTGGGAATATGACTGTAATGGGGGTGGAGGGAACTGGCCAAGGAGATCCCAGTCCTCAGAGTAAATGTAGTATATTCTGCTTGGTACCAAGCTACATAGGAGCTTGGTGAACTTGCTTTTGAGAATGCATTTTGGAGGGGACCTTTCACCACTTCAGAACATGCACAGTTATCCTAGCTGTTTCCTAATGGCTTATGATTAATTGGTTACTGATCCAGGAACTGGATGTGCCTAGAAAAGCAGACAAAATCCACTTCTCTCCCTGGAGGCTTCTGAATGGAAATGCTGCAGAGAGGAACTGAGCTGGGAGAGAAACATTATCAGCATCAATAGCAAGTACTGTGGCCACTGCCTCATCTACCCACTTGGGTGGATGTCAAGTATGTTTTTTGTCAGGTTTTTTTTTTCTGTTCCTGTTTTGCTTATTCTTTCCTGGTCTTAGGTGAAGGGATATCAGAGACACAATGGGTCAGATTGCAACCTTCTAAGCTTAGAAGGTCAAGGTAACCCCACACTGATGCCACATCCAGACTTGAACTTGGTGGGATGTGGGGGAGAATATTGGTGATCACCACTTTAAATTTTAGTCTACTCACTCTATGAATTGAGATGACAGGAGAAAGTGGGCTCCCAGTCTGGGAGGTTTTGCACATTGGGTCTTGCTTTATCATTCCAGTAAATATCCATTTGTAAAACAAATTTATGTTAACTGATTAGCTGACATTGAAGGGATAGCAATGGGTTATTTTTTTTCTTTTGTTAATCTGTACCTCCCATTACTTCCTGCACCTCTATTGAGCAAATTAATAAAATAAATAAACATATAGATAAATAAATAAGTAAAGAAGCTCTCATTACATACCTGCATCATCTGGCAAGACAAATCTCAGAATGTCTTAAAATGCATATCTCTTTCTGCATTTTAAGTTCATTCTCTATTTGGCTGGAGGTGAGTGGCATGTTTCATCTTCATTCTTTTGGAATTATGATTTATTATCACATTGATTAGACTTCTGAAGTCTTCCAAAGTTTTTTTTTTCCTATAATATTATCACTCTATAGATTGTTCTCATTCCATTCACTTCAACCTGCATCAATCCATTCTTTACGGCATGATAATATTCAATTACATCCAAATACCATAATTTGTTTAGATATTTCTATTTTAATTACCCCCCTAGTTACCAAATTTTGACTGTCATGAAAAAAGCCGCTACACACACAACTATATGCACATATATATATATATTTATTTATATAATCTCTTTATTTGATCTCTTTGGTTATGTGTATAGTAGTGATATGGCTGAATCAAAGGGAAATCATCATCTTGTATTTATTGCTTTTCAGAATGGCAGGATCAAGTCACAGCTCTACCAACAGTGTACACAGTTTGCCTGTTTCCCGCCAACATCTGTCATTTTCCTGTTTTATTATCTTTGGGCATGAGATAGAACTTCTAACTTTTTTTAACTTGAATTTCTTTCAAAATGTAAATGATTTTTGTATGGTTGTGGATAGCTTTGTTTTTTCTTTTGAAAACTACCTGTTTGATATCAATAGTTTCATTGATATTGGGGACAATACCAAGAGGTTACTGGTATTGGGTAAAGGCTTAACAGGTCAAAAGATATTTGGGGAAATACACTAGATGGGGACTTATCAGTGACAGTACTAGAGAAAGATACTCCCAAAACCTTGAGGGTTACTCCTAAAGGGAACAAGAGCCTTGATCTGGGGGACCCAGTTGCCAGCATTAGTGAGAATTGGAACAGTTTCTACCCTGGGAAGCTCACATCCTAATGGGGGAGATAAATAAAGTGGGACAGAAAACTGATATATTAGTGTACGACTACAGTCATTCTCATATGATTTTCTTTTACTTTCTCAGTGAAAGAGATAGTTAAGATGCCAGATATTTTTCCTCCTATCAGTATATGCAAAAAGCCAGACTCAGTGAACAATGGCACTTTATAACTAATGCATGTGGGTTTGCCTTCAATTCAAATAGCTCAACTAAATGAAGAAAATATGCAAATGAGTCTACATCTAAACCATGCCAATTCCCTATGATGGTACCCACAGTTTAAAAAAAATACAAGTTAAATCTTCAAGCCCCTCTCCCTACTCTCTACTGAAGTAATGGGGGTAGAAGAAGGGAATCACTGTATAATACTGTTTAAAAAATAATAGGAATATCAGTTTATGTTTTAAAAATTATTGGGCTACCTATTCCACTAAAATCTCAATTTGCCAGGTACCTAGAACTACTACCAGCATTACCAAAAATGAAGCAAGTACTCTCTCCTTGCCCAGGGCAAATGGAAAGTGAAAACCAGAAATCTGATCCTTCCATCATTTTGCTGAGAGCAAAATACAACATTCTCTCAATTAGGCCATTGTTTTGAAGGCAGACATGATGGATACTCATGTTTTCCTGATGAGTAGGTCATAATATAGACAGAACATAGGAAACCACACAGATTCTTTCAAATAGGGAGAAAGGATGCCAAGTGCAGGCAGCATCAGAGTTTTGGTCTGGTAGATAGTTCCTTTAACTCTAGTATAAGAATGCCCTGCATCGATATGTATTATCTTGAGATAGCTTCTTTAACGTTATCTTCGCTGATCACTTAAATCTTGCATTGTTATTTACTTTTTTTGCATGTTTATATTTTGTTCTCCAAAGGAGAGTGTAAGAGCAAAGGCAGCAGTCTGTATTATTTACCTTTGCATCTTTTACTTTTCTAAGGGATTTGTTTTAGGAGACGCAGTATGATATGTTGGAAAGGCATCTGGAATCAGAGGGCTTAGATTTAAATCACTACTGAATCTGAATCTCAGACTACTATCTCTGTGACCCAGGACAAGTTACTTACTGTCTCTGGACCTCGGAAACCTCATTTGTAAAATGGGGGAGTTGAACTAAATAACCTCAAGGTGTACACCTGCTTTAAATCTTGTGACGATGATGAGGATGATGATGATGATGATGACTACAGATCTGTGATTTTACTGCTACCGAGTGGCAATCCTGTTACCAGTGAAGGTCTTCTCTAACTTAGAGCATTAGAGATTCACCTGGGAGTACTGAGAGATTAAGTGATCTGCCCATGGTCACATACTTAGTATGTGTTTGAGTCAAAACTTGAAATCTACATCTTCCTGATACCAAGAGCTTTCTCCTTCCTGAAATTATGCACTACAGCGGAGCTGTCAAACACTTGGCCATGCTACCCCAACTAGATGAAAATGTAACTGGGAAATATTTAACAAAATAAACAAAATACAATAGAATAAAGATAATTTTAATATGTGTTTTTCTAAGTCAGTATGTGGCTGGCAGGGAACCTCATGTACAATTTAGGGGCCCCCATTTCTATTTGAATGTGACATGATTACACTGTAGCAAGCTGTAGTCCCAAATCATATAAAAGATATCATTTGTAAGATATTAAACTCCTTGTCCTCTGACAGGATTCCTATCCTAGAAAATACAAAAATCCTGCTAATATGATTATAAAGCAGAAATTTTTTTTTCACTTCCTAAAAGTGACGCTACAGAGACAACAAAGGAAAAAACTTCAGGCCAACTAAAATTTTTTAAATCTACTTAATTTGTTACCTGGTGATATATTTACAGAAAGGGCTATAAACTGTATTGTTAACCAACCAATTCAGAAGCCTCTATTTCCCTACTCTGCTCTACAGTTTGTCCAAGAGTACCCTTCAGGTCCCTGAGGAAAACCTGCAGCTATAGGACTTTATCTAAGAAAAGAGGCATCAGAAGCTATGGCAAATATTGAAAGGACTATTTTTATTCTATAGTAGTAATCCTGAACTAAAGGTTCAGTGAACAACTTGCCAACACCTTATCTTGATGCCTTATTTTGATACGTAGGTGCTCCCAGGTTCTCAGGCAGTGGTGTCAAACTCATATAGAAATGGATCCCTGAGGCTTGCATATTGACTTAGACAAATACAAATTAACATTATCTCTTGTATTTTTATTAATTCTGTTAAACACTTCCCAATAACATTTTAATCTGCACTGGGGAGTTTTGCAGGCCATATGAGAGCTTCAAGTGTGTTGACTGTTCAGTAAAATCTGATGCTAATATGTTTGCAGAAATACATTTAGAAATTTAGACATGAATTTAGTGACCATGTCTACCACAGACATGTTTATGCATTTTCTTTTGTTGTCATTGAGTAATTTTTCAGGTGTGTCCAACTCTTCATGATCCTATCTGGGGTTTTCCTGGCAAAGGTACTGGAGTGGTTTGCCATTTCCTTCTCCAGCTCATTGTATAGATGAGAAAACTGAGGCAAACAGGATTAAGTGACTTGCCCAGGGTCACACAGCCAAGAAGTATCTGAGGTCAGATTTGAACTCAGGAAGATAAGTCATCTTGACTTTAGGCCTGGCACTCTATCCATTCGGTCTACTTTCTTTTGTACTGCAATACAAATGTACACACGGGTCCTTTTCCCTTTTTTATGATCTGTCTGGGACACAGATCTATTGCTGGATCAAAGGGTATGCATAGTTTTACAGACCTTTGGGAATAGTTCCAACTTATTCTCCAGAATGGTTGAATCAATTCACAACTCTACCAACAATGCATTAGTGTTCCAATTTTCCCACATCTTCTAAAACATGTATCATTTTCCTGTTTTGTCATGTTAGTCAATCTGATAGGTGTGAGGTGGTACCTCAGGGCTATTTTAATTTGGGTTTCTCTAATCAATAGTGATTTAGAGCATTTTTTCATATGACTATAGATACCTTCAATTTCTTCATCTGGAAACTGCCTGTTCATATTCTGACCATTTATCAACTGGTAAATGACTTGTAGTTTCATAAATTTGACTCAGTTTTCTACATATTTTAGAAATGAGGCCTTTATCAGAGACACTGGTTGTAAAAATTGTTTCCCAGATTTCTGCTTCCCTTCTAATCTTGGTTGCATTGGCTTTGTTTGTGCAAAAACTTTTTAATTTAATGTAATCAAAATTATCCATTTTGCATTTCATAATATTCTCTATCTCTTGTTTGGTCATAAATTCTCCCCTTCTTCATAGATCTGACAAGTAAACTATTCTTTGCTCTCCTAATTTGTTTAGAGAATCACCCTTTATGTCTAAATTGTGCACCCATTTTGACTTTATCTTAGTATATGGTGTTAAGATGTTGGTCTATGCCTCATTCCTGCCAAACTGTTCTCCAGTTTTTCCAGCAGTTTTTGTCTATTTGTGAGTTCTTAATCCCAGAAGTTGGAGTCTTTGGGTTCATCCAATAGTAGATTACTATAGTTATTGACTACTGTGTTTTGTGTACTTAATCTATTCCACTAATCCACCACTCTATTTCTTAGCCAGTACCAAGAAATTTTGATGATTGTTCCTTTGTAATAGTTTTAGATCTGGTACAGCTAGGCCACCTTCTCTTGCATTTCTTTTCATTAATTCCCTTGATGTTCTAGACCTTTTGTTCTTCCAGATGAATTTTGTCATTATTTTTTCTAGCTCTATAAAATAATTTTTGGTAGTTTGATTGGTATGGCACTAAAAAGTAAATTAATTTAGGTAGAATTGTCATTTTTATTATATTAGCTCACCCTACTCATGAGCAACTGATACTTTTCCAATTATTTAGATCTGACTTTATTTGTGTGAAAATATTTTGTAAATGTGTTCATATAGTTCCCAAGTTTGTCTTGGCAGGTAGAGTCCCAAATATTTTATATTGTCTACAGTTACTTCAAATGGAATTTCTCTTTCTATCTCTTGCTACTGGAGTTTCTTAGTAATATATAGGAATGTCGATGATTTATGTGGGTTTATTTTATATCCTGTAACTTTGCTAAAGTTGCTAATTATTTCAAGTAGTTTTTAGTTTTTAATTGATTCTCTAGGATTCTCTAAGTATACCATCATATCATCTTCAAAGAGTCATAGCTTTGTTTCTTTGTTGACTATTCTAATTCCTTCAATTTCTTTTTCTTCTCTTATTGCTAAAGCTAATATATCTAGTGCAATATTCAATAACAGTGGTGATAATAGACATCCTTGTTTAACCCCTGATCTTATTGAAAATGCTTCTAGCTGAAGATAAGACAACCTGCAGAGTAGTTTCACTGAGACACCTGTTCATATAACTCTGTTAACACTTGAAGTCACATCTACATATTTATAAAATATTCTTAATGGGGAAAGTCTTACCAAAATCAAGAACAGGATGGAGGGAAGTCTCTTTGCTCCTGTGCAAAAAGCGAAGAACTTTAAGAATCATTCCATCTGCCTGAATGTTGTCCCTGTCCAATTTCTCTCAATCTGCTAACAATTCCTCTTCAATTTTCAAGTCTTGTTAGTGTATCCTGGGCTGGCCTACCCCTCACAGCTGTAGCACATTACCCTGCCATAACAAAGATCAAAGCCTGGGAACCAATGCTGATTCCTAAACTGCCAACCCACCAAACATGGCTGTGTCACTCACCCAATCTGAGAGTATAAGCTTTGTCCAAGAAGTCAGGAAAGGGGGTGTGTCAAGCAGTGGGGTGAATGAAATGGGGCAAATACCTGCGGAAACTTTAACTCTTTGTGAAATTAATCTAATTCTGTTCAAAGGTGAAGTGGACAGGACCAGGGCAATTCAAATACACTGCCAAAGTTGTTAATCTGCTCTGGAAAAACACAGCATTAGACAAAACCATGTCACTACCATGATGCAGGCACTTACATCAATAGTCTGTCTAAGAGCTCAGCATGTATCTAACAATGATATGGTTTAGCTTTTGAAAAAGATCACTAAAATTAAACTTGTTCGAGCTGACAAAAATACATTATATCCACTTGTATGTACTAGGTGTGTACCAATGTATTCATCAATAATATTTTTAGTTTTGCCAAAAGCTCTAAGTTTAATGAATGAGTTAAGAAAATAACATGTAGATTTCCCTCTGTGTTTGTAATAGTGAAAATAATTTAAAAGACCTAACTGCACAAAGTTATGCTGATCTCGTCAACTGAGATCTTTAAACATTAACCCAATTTCCTTGCCTTTGCGGTTTTCAGTCAGACCACTAAGTATTATTTTTATGTATTTTTTTGTGTGTGTGGCTTGATTTCCCGTTTGTGTGTGGTATTTTTGCATAATAAAAGGGAAAAAAGAGGTCCCATCATATGATGTTGACTAATAGCTACCAAAGCTAATAACTAAATTCCATTCATCACTAGGAGTCGATGAGAAGCAGTATGGCAGAGACAGGAGACTTAGGTTTAAATTCTGGCTGTAGCCTTACTAGCTCTCTGACCATGGTCCAAGCACTCAACTTCACTGAGCTTCACTTTGTCATCTGTAAAATGAGGATAATAAAAATTAAATTATTTACCCTTACTGACTCGTTAAGTAAAAGTGCTTTGTAAACCTAAAATACTAAATGAATAAATTACTATTGTTATTAATACGCTATAACTAAATAAAACCCCATTGTAACACCATTGGTCTAAGATGCAAATTAGATGGTGGGAAATGATCCTGAGGTCACCATATTGTTGCTCACTATATATGTTTAAATACCATCCCTAAAGAACCAACTACTCTCTACAGCCTCATTTCATCTACTGCCAAGTTTTTGCAGAATTATTTAACAATAGTAGGCAAGATAGCCTTGCTCTTAAATATTTACATTGAATCATTCCTTAATCTTGGATATTCTTTAGTTTTCCATGTTGCCTATTACACTATTAGCACAACCTAAATATTCAACAATAAAAATAATTTTTTCACAATTGTGTGGGAAATGGGATAAGCCCAGAGAAGGCATGCATAGCATGGATTCAAATGATTCCATAGCAATGGTGTCAAATGAAAAAATCCCAAGGGTGTAACACCTGTGCTACTTATTTGTAGTTAGACTTAACCAGTTGGTGAGTATTTACAGGTTTGAATATTATTGACTCTAGATAAATTAACTGACTGATACACTAAACATTTCTTATCAACTTTCATTTACTGGTTAACTAGCTGCAGTTGCTAGGTACTGAAATGATAGGTAAATGTTGATTTGTTAAGTTTTCATTGTTATAAGTACCACATCTAAAGGCATTAAAGACTACTGTTTTTCCCCTTTTTAAAGTGGTCTGAGGCTAGAGCAGAACATTAGGGCATTCTTATCTGGACTATGTTGTTAGCAGAGATTTGAATACGAGACCTTGATTTTACTTATTTATAACTTTGTTGTACTAATTCAGCCACTCAGAAAACAAGATAATTTAAATTATTTCTTGATTAAAACTTTCCCCTAATCCAGAGTGCTATAAACTAAAGCAGGATTCCTAGAAGACAGCAGCCTTTTCCCAATCCCCCAAATAAATAAATAAAAGCACTTAGACTCTTCTGAAACTAAAAAAATGCATTGTACTAGAATGGTGAAAAAAGATACTAGGAGAAGAATTGGGTTTTTTCTTTTTCCATCTATAATTCAAACAAGTTTTCCAGATCAGAGTTTCACTTCCTATTAGCTAGAATCAAAATCAGTTCCAAAAACCATTTTATCTTCAGGAGGGGAAATGTAATGCTTCTTTCTACAAATCTGATGTAGAAACGAACTGAGCTGGACAGAAGGTTTGAAATTGTTTCCCCAGTAGAAATGTTCGAGGTTCTCACCCATCAAGCCCCATGATGTGAAGGAAGGGAGGGGAATGGGATGGAGGAGGAACAGTCCTATTTCTTTCCAGACAAAGAAACCCTCAAAGCAGTGCCTATCAAAGGGGAAAGGTATTCAGGAATAGAAATTAAATCAAAGTTAAGGGGAAAGAAACAGGTGGCTACATGAACTAGTCATTGACCTTTCACCTGCGTGACCTTGCTTTGAATTCAGATCTAAGCAAAATTATTAAATTCATACTAATCAGATGGCTGGAAAGCAATGAAGTGATCATTTTGGTTGCTCTCTTGGCAGTCCAAAAAGGACAAAGAAGGGAGGTTCAGAAGTTTAGCTCGAAAAAGTGAGAGGCAAGACTCCAGGCAAATTAATTTACAGTTGCCTATATCTTAAGATTCTTCTATAAACATAAGCACTCATGACACTGCTGCTTGCATGTAAACTCTCAAATGGTCACCCTGGATTGAATTAGGATTGAGGCTGAAATATGTTCTCAATACCCTCTCCCCTGCTAAACTGCCCCTTTAGGGCACAATTGAGGAAAACTGGGGAAAATGCAATCGCACCTGCTTGTACTTTGGAAACGGCAACCTTCAGGGCTCTTCGTTCCTCACAATTAAGATGCATTAAATTAGCCAAGGGTTTTTTTTTTCCACAAGGGAAAGAAAATCACATTTAAGTTTTACTCTTTTTTCCATTCAATAAAATACAGATTTTTTTTAACATTTTTAAGATACCCACAAGTAATTCATCTACAACAATGTGCTACCAACTTAGACTCTGGGAAAATACTACTCCACCTTTGAGGAACACTTTCATCTAAAAAGTGCTGTATCAAAAAGCAAGAGCAGAGGCGTGCATCAATCACTTCACAAAGAGCTCTCCTTTGGCCCTTTGGGAGGTGAAACACAACAACCATGCATGGCAAATCACACACACACACATACACAAAAAGAGACTCAATCATGTGAGTTTCTGATAATCAAAAATAGAACCTGGATTCTCTAGTTTGGTTTGTTTCCTGACCCATATTCCTATGAAAGTGAGAGGGTTGCAAAAGGCAGCAGTGAAAACTGTTACCTGGACAAACATCAGTAGGTTCTCTTGGGCCAGTCAAGAGGCAAGGGTCTCTGCCTAGGGTAGATTGTTGCCCTGACAGCTTTGGAATCCAGGTCCAGCATTTTTCCTCATATGTTCCCTGAAGACCGTGTGGCATAATTGACAGAACCACCAGAGTAACACTGGACTTACTGGTGTGTGACTTTGGCCAAATCCCTTTAACCTCTCTGGGCATTGGTTTCCTTACTACTAAAAAGAATAGTTTCAATTAGATTCTCTCAGCTCAAAACCCTATGACGACTCTAACTGTAGGAGGAGGAAATGGTCTACAAGCAGTAGTCACCTGCCTAAAAGGTCCATTAGGAAATTTCCAGACTAGCCAGATGGGAGATTCTGAACTTATCTGTGTCATGGACCCATTAGTAGTCTATAGACACCCATGAGTCTCTTCTCAAAATAATGTTTTTAAATGCATAAAATAAAATACATAGGTTTGTAAGGTATTAAGGCTGTAATTGCCTGTTGAAAAAAGGAAACCAATTACATTGAACTACAGATATCAAAATATTTTAAAAAACAACTTAATGGACCCCAGTTAAGAACTCCTGAGAGAAAGAGAAAATTTGCCAATAGCCTTCTAGGTCCAAATTTAATGCATTTAATGACAGAGTGGCAAAAAAATCATAAAAGGAAGAGTTTGATAGAACAGCATTAATATATTTTTAGTTCCCATTACAGAGGTTTATAATGAGTTTGCTCTATTTTTAATTTATCAACCAAAAGTACAACCTCCACTCAACATCAAAACTACCTGGGAGAATTTTCTACCATTTTTCTAGGCTCCCATAGCTTCTATGACCTTGGGACACTTTTCTGAACCTTTTCCTCAGAGGAAAAGGCCAGCTGTTAAGTAAATAAATACTTATGGACCTTGCAACTGATTAGCTGAAAATACTGATTTATTGACTGAACTCAATTGTCTCCTTTCAGAACACAAAAGAGAAAATATAATATAATTATGTGGATGGGGAGGGAAACCTTTCCCTCTCCATTTCTACTGACTTAAGCTGGACAAAGAAGCAGCCTACCTCAAATGGAAAACTGCTAGGGTATTGCTGCTCCCTGTCCACCCCAATTACAATCTTTTTTAAAAGTCACAGTAAAACACAGATAGTCTCTCTTCCCAGAATAAACTCAGAAAGATGGATACTCTATGCTCATTGTATTCATTCACAACAGTGAGCTCTATCCTCTTAGGGACGAGATTGGGAAAGGAGTTGGAACCAAAGGGTTTGTAAAAACTAGTACCTTATTAAAAATAAAAATCAACCTGCTAGTAAATATACAAAATGGCACTCAATAGTATTTAGTAAACTGCAGGAAGACTTTTGGGATACACTTGCAAGCAGCATTTTACGTGATATAGAAGCACAGAATGTCTGAGTCAAGAAAGGCCTCCCAGAATTAGTTTAACTACCTTTTTTATACAGGGAGAAATTTATGCCCAGAAAAGAAAGCTACCAGTCCAAGGAAACTTGCATTGTGTTAGATGTTGGGATAACAAAAATGAAATATTAAATTATCCCTGCCCTCTTATAATCACTCTTCACCAAAGTAGCTAACTTCCTAGTAACATCCTCTCCTTACTTTGGCCTTCTTTCAGTTATACTCATATTAGGGACAGTTTTTCATTTACCTCATATTTAGTTATAATAGAAAAAAAAGTAGATTGTCAGCATCTTGTGGGAAGGATCTGTGCCTTATTTCTGTTTTGTACCCCAAGTCCCTAGAAGGCTTTGGTATCTGATTTCTCATTCTAAAGAGGATTAGAAACAGTAAGATAGCAACAGAAGCTAGAACCTTGACAACCCACTGCAGGAAATAACAGCCTGAGATCAAAAGAAACAGTAAAACTAAAAAGCAAAGAAAAAGAACACAAAAAATTGCAGGCATAGGTAGGGAGGCAACAGAGGGTGTCATTTGAATAGGTACAAAGAGCCCTCATCACAATAGTCCCTGAGGAGAAGCACTGTTACAATGCAAAACATAAATAATAGCTATGATAAATTAATATTTTATTAATTGATTCAGGCTCATTATATTCCACATACTCTATTAAGAAGGCAGGGAAGTATGTTAGCCATTTTTAGAAAAATTTCCATCAAAAATGACTGATTTTTTTTAAAAAATTATGATACTTAGGGAAGTTTACCTGGGAATTTTGCTTTTGTCAAATTCTTCATTTCATAATGGTGCTGGGTAAATTCAGGAAGACCTCCAGCATCCAAGGTGTATAGTCCTCATCAGATAATTGGCTTTTGTTTCATTTCTATCTTGTGTCTTATCTGCTTCTATTTGCTAAGTAAACTAAATCTATGATACCCCATGGCCTACCAAGTTGGGCCAGAATGCCTAGTATTCAGAACAGATGTCAGGAGTGCATAACAAAATGGCAAGTCAAAATGAGGTGAACGAATGTCTTGTTTCCCTTTTATATCAACAATGCTGCTTGCAGCTGCTGTGGAGGTGTAAGGCCAATAACATCAGCACGCAGGAGGGCTGCTGGCACAGGTTCTTTGATCTGCTTTTCTAAGGAAAGCAACTTCAAGGGGTTTACAATCTTACTTTAATTAAACATATATATATATATACATATACATATATATACACAAATGTGTATATATATATATATATATATATATATATATATATATATATATATTTAATTCACTTAGTTCAGGGGGGAAAGTCAGCATCCTGAACTTCAGAGCAAATAGAAACAGAAATCACAAGCAGAAATTACATAAATAGAGCAAAATAATCAGCAGACAGGCTTCTAGATGTCTGTCCAAGCAATATATACACAAGTTACCAGAGAGATAAACAGCAACATCTGGGTTCTCAAAGCCGGGGTGGGGGTGGGGGGCTCTTGACAGCTACCTAGGGTCTCTTCTGGCCAAATCACCAACACTTTTTCGATGAGTGAAACCCTCAAAACAAAACCTCTCATCCTGTGGTTTTGAGAGTTCTTGATTCTCAATCTTCGATTATAAGTTCAATGACTATCCTCTGGGTATATATACCCATTTTCAGGGGGTATTCAGGGCTTTACACATCTCAAAGGCTTCACACCTCTCCTGACCTAGCTAGCCAAAAGGTGTGGGCCTTCCTACAAACATAGGTAAGACCCAGTCAAAGGCACCTGATTGCCTTAGTGCTGAGAAGCACTTCAAAACAAAAGACAACAAAAAGTTCCACTTTACTTGCCATTACACCTCTCAATTCTCAGATCTTGCCAAATGACAGTTTGCCACAGTCATTGGTCAAAAGAGCCAGGAAAAGGAGACAAAGGACTACAAAGCATACTTCACACTAATAGGAAGAAAAAGAAGGATTTTCCCATGACCTGCAAAGAATATGCTATGTTTGTGTGTCTGCCAACATCATGGAACAAAGAGTGAGTTGGTCTCAATTCCATAAGATAATCATCACAGCTAACATTTATATAGTGCTTACTATGTGATGAGAAATTGTAATGAGCAAGCCTGGCCCCAGATAAGAGGTAGAATAAGGCTTCTTCAGGATAAATCATCAGATTTTTTGATGTGTTGATTTACTTTGCTTTACTATCTTTTTCTGCTTTTTGTATTCTTTGTTATAAGGAATGATTCTCTAGGATGGAGTGGGGGAGAGATATATTGGAAAAAAGGTAATATGATGACAAGATATATCAATAAAATATGTTTAAGAATCAAGAAAAATAGAAGAAAAGAAGAGTATGGTGGTTGGTGACACTTTTCCAAGTAGTATGGTATTGACCTGACCTTTAATAACAAAGAGGACCTACTAGGTGCCAGGAACTTTCTTAAGTTCTGTTTCTTTCTAGGGTATGGATTCAAGACAGGACAGAGAATCTCCTAAGGATTTTCAAAACCTGATGATTCATTCAGATAGGGATAAATTGTATCACATGAGGTTTCCTTAGCATTATCCATGTCAGCTCTAGAATTCATGCACATCTGGGCTATGGGAAATATCAAAGAACCAAAGAAATAGATGATAAATTTAAATAAATCCCAGTGATTACCTAACTTAACCCATCCTTGAAACAGGAATCCCCCCAGAAGTGTTCCTGACTAGAGGTCATCTTGGGCCTACTTAAAGACCTACAGAGAGAAAGCACTCATTATATTCTCAGGCAGCTTTTTCAGCTTTTGAACTATTTCAATTAATTAATTGGTCTAGCCTGAACTAGAGTCACATTCAGAATGCAGCTGACTGGATGCAAGGGTAAATCACCCCATCAAGGTATTATGAGCTCTTTGGCTCAGAAACCATGCCATGGTATAATCTTGCAGGTCCAAAGCAACACACAACAGCCCCATCAAGATACATGGCATATTTAAATGTGACATGTACATTGTAAAAGGTGGCCAGATACCTATTTCCCTATCATCTGAGTTCTGCTGCCACAGAGAAGAAGGTGAGGGCAGCCCCAAATACTAGTGCTAAGTGATTGCTATCATCTCCCTCAGGCCCTGACTAAACATGTAGAATGGAGCCAGATGGGATGACCACCCATGATCCCAGTCTAGATCCTGTCCCTGTAACCTCTCCCAGAGGAACCTTACCCCTACCAGTCTCAGGCTGTATTTACAAAAGCACTGTCCCTAGGGTGAAAGTGTTAAGAGTTGCACTGCCCTCTTACTTGGTAAAATCCTCATTCTGTTGTAAAGACACATATTAAACACCAATCCCACCTTCTCCAGCAAGCCTTCCCTAATCCCTCTTAATTCCAGTGCTTCCCTCTATTGATTATCTATTTATTGTGTATACATCTTGCTTCATACACACTTTGTTTCCATGTTGTCTCCCCCATGAAGCTGTAAGTTCCTTGAAGGCAGAGACTGTCTTTTGCAGCTTTTTGGATCCCCAGGGCTTAGTACAGTGTCTAGCACATAACGGGCACTTAATGTTTATTGATTGATTGATACATCCTCAGACACTTACTACTCACTTACTTACTCAGACCCTGGGCAAGTCACTTAACCCTGTTTGCTTCAGTTCTTCATCTGTACAATGAGCTGAAGAAGGAAATGGCAAACCACTCCAGGATCCTTGCCAAGAAAACCTTAAATGGGGTCACAAAAAGTTGGACACCACTGTACAAACTATGTGCAAGGTACTCAACTAGGCACTAAGGACACACAAAGAAAGACAAAAACAAAATGGTGGCAGTCATAAAAGGCCATACAGAATTAAACTAGGGTAGTGAGAAGTGACACAAGATATACATAGATAAGTAATTACAGAGTAATTTGGAGACAGAGATAGCACTAATAACTGGGGAGATCAGAAAAGGCTTCATTTTGGAAGTGTCATCCAAGCTTAACCTTGAGAGAGAGAGGGATTCCAAGAGGTGGAAGTGAAGAGAGAGTATATTCCAGATTTCAGGCATGAGGGCAGCCTGTGCAAAGGCAAGGAGCAAGTAGTGGAATCCCGAGGTTAGGGAACAGACTGTGGGCCACTTTACCTGATAAGTTCAGTTCATACAAGAAGGGGTATGAAATGAGTCTAAAAAGGTAGTTAGAAGCCAGACTGTCAGGGGATTTACATTCCAGTCTGAGAAGTGTGTATATTATTCTAGAGTTACTGAAGCTTCTTCAGCAAAGGCATGAAAGGGTCAGATCTATATTTTAGAAATACTAACTTGGTAGCGATGGAACATTGATTAGAGCAGAGAGTGACCAGAAAGAGACTAATTAGGAAGCTATAACAATAGTGTCTAAAATCTCGACACTATATTTTAGGAAGGGCAACAACAAGCTAGAACACAATCAGAGGAAAGTAATCAGAATATAGCAAGGGGACCCAAAACCATGTAATAGAAGAACCAGCTATTAAAGGAACTAAGGATATTTAAATTGGAAAAGATTAGGGGGAAGGAAGCCATGAGATTAGTCTCCAAATATCTGAAGTGCCATATAATTAGAAGTAAAATATAGAAGTTGCAGTGAGGTAGAGATTTTGGTTCTACATAAGGCAGGAAAAAAAAAACTTCCTCAAAATTAGAGCTGTCCAGAATGGAATGAGTTGCCTGGGGGAGGTAGTGGATTCTCAAATGGAAGTAAATCTTTAAATAAAGGCTGAATTAGTACTTATTGGGAGATGTTATAGAAGGAGTTCTTGGGAACAGATTATATTAAGTGCCTTCTATGATACTTTTTAATTCTAACTTTCTATGGCTTTATGATCAGGATGCTCCTGGGACAAAACATTTGGAAACATAATAGTGCTTTACTCCATAAGAAAGTCAGATCTTTTTCTTTCTGCAAGAAATTGTTCTAGAATAGCTTGTCTAGAAGCCTTTCTAAAACATGGCAAATCTGCACAATACATGTGTGTGTGTGCACATGTGCACGAGCACACGCACGCACACACACACACACACACACACACACACACACACACCTTTAAGAGTCTGATGGATCTGTGATCTCATAAAGGTAAGTACTTCCAACAACAATGTATATAGTGATTGATTCATGCCTCTTTCTTCTGGGCACTTTTTCCACATGTCCTTCCATAAATCTTCCAAACAGAATCTACTCAAAACACTACAGAAATCCATCTAAGTCTTCTACCAATCTGTGAAGCACCAGGCTGCTCAACTGTGATCCCTTGCTCTCTACTAGAAAACCATCCTACTTACTTTTGGAATCATATATAAAAAAGGCACTTGCTTTTATGTCTTTGTGCTATGTATAAGGTACTGTTCCTTTCATATGTGTGTATTTTGGTTCCTGAAATGGATAGAAAAAGGAAATTTGTGTAAGGGAAAACTGTTAGCATTAGCTTGAAAAGAAACAGCCTCTTGGATAAAAACCTGGAGAGAGGAACATATTGTTCTGAAGACCTAAGGGAAACTTTCCCCTTGGAAAAAAAGGAATTGAGTCTGTTTAAAAGCAGAATGAGGTAATTTTGAGGTAATTACTGAGGTAATGGTGGTTGCAGGGCATTGTGGTCCATAAGTTTATTTGCTTGTAATTTTTTTCCTCGAGTTCTAAAATAAAGATAAACTATAAATCAAATAACTGGGGACTCTGAGAAGGTTTTATAAGGACTGTTGGAATCATATGTAACATAAAGGAGGAATTTTTAGCTTTACAACACAAGATAGAGATGGAAGCTGCATGGATAAGGAGGAAGAGAAAGAAACGACCAGATGAAGATAGAAGAAGAAAACAAGCTCCACACAAGAAGAGTTGGAGGACAAAAGAGAAGAGGTGAAAAGAGGAACTACTTACAGAAGACAATACAAAAGGTGAAAGAAGCTGAACTGATAGATAGGCTTTGTAGGCAACTGTGTGGATTGGAAGAAAGGCACTGCTTTACTGAAAGTTAATTGGCTGAAAGAAGGCAGGATGGCTCTCTAGCACTATTTAGAGTTTAGAGTTGGGAGAAGAATCTCTCAGGGGTATCTGTGTGGCCCATTACTGCCTTCTTTTATTTGAGATGGAGGAAGAAGGGAGGAAGGAAAGAGTTTGCATTTTCTTTGTACTGAGAAGGGTCAAGACTTTGGTGAAAGCTCATTGGGTAAAACAAAATCCTATGCTATGTGATGAGCTGGCTGGGGAAAAGCTGAAATGTCTTATTGCTATCTATACTTTGGGATGGATAAACTACCCAAAATCCACAGAGTAGATATGAGGAGCTTGGCAATTCTCTATCTTAATAGACCAGCTTGTCATTGAAAGAGCATAACACTTTCTCAGCACCCTACCAAGGGTCACTGGGTGTAAAAAGAGCATTTTACTGCTTTTATGGTCCAAGAATATCAGTGAAGCACCTTTTTCCAAGAAGAGAGCTGTGAAGGCAGAAGGGAAGCAGATAGAGAATGGTCTTGCCAAACAAGTGACACCTTGCACAGACTGATCTCTAAGTAAATCATAGACATTACAGCCTGCCATTCAGACTTTTAAGGTGTCCTGCATACATGGGTTTCCTAATCATGAGCCTCCTTGATAAGTTTCTGTTTATATTGGTGGGAAAGTTTTACTCAGGTTATATTTTGATTTATTCCTGCTTTTTCTTCTAGTGAATAAATATTATGATTATTTCTCCTCTTTCTTGCCATTGAGTGGAAGTAATTATTCATGTTCTTGCCCTATACCGAGTAAATGTTGGCAAAAACATTGTTTTATTATTTGGTAAATGGGTTCACAGATAAAATCAATGGTGTTATTGTGACTGGTTGATTTGCATAATTGGGAAACACACCAGTGAGACCTCTTGAGATAAGAGTGCTGAATAGTAGTCATGTATCTCACACTCACACACACAGACACACACATCACCCATAGGATTCTGAGATTCTGAGTCATGGAGGATGCCTTTCTGAGGCCACCACCCTGACCTGTCAGAAGTGGGTACAAGTGGAGTGAGCCAGCCCCAGTCCAGAGGGAGACAGAACCTGGAAAGAGTTGGGGATCGGTACCAAGTCACAAACCAACCCAGGCTACATATGCAACAATAATATAATATTCATTAAACATGCATTGGGTGAACAGCATTTATATATGCTATGCAAACTATCAAAAGCTCAATTGAAAATTTTCAAGACATTTATTTTATGTCTTAATAAAAATATCATGGTCCTTCTCTGGCTAAAAATTTAAGAAGCCAGACATTATGATACTTATTACTTCAAAATATCTGAATTCTGTATGGCTAAGGCTTCATTAACAGAATGTAACTGGCATTTATCAGCTTAATTCTGTCTTGTAATTACATTAGACAACTATATTGCAAGAATTAGAATAGGAAGCAATTATGAAAACACACACTGTCACTGTCTAATCAGTGGACATAAGCTTTTCTAACACATGCAATTTAGGAAAAGTCTCTTTCCACAGCATTTCCCCTCAGGATTAGTGTAGAAACACACACACACACACACACACACACACACACATAGGTATATATATATACATATATATATATATACATATATATATATATCTGTTCTGCATAATATTTGCTGATAATGATTTCAAGAGATGGGTATGTAACAATATTCTCTGGGAATTCCTAACCAATGCCAAGATGTCATTTTCCAATGATAAATGGTCAAAGGATACAAAAAGGCAATTTTCAGGAGAAGAAATAAAAGCTAATGATAGTCACATGAAAAAAATGCTCTAAATCACTACTGATCAGAGAAACACATGACAATGAACAGGGCCGTCCAAAGTATAAAAAAATCTATTAATGTTTCTAATTTCTCCAATAATAACACTGATATCACTATATTGGAACTCCATCAGTCCTTGCCGAGCTGCTTAAAGAAGAAATGTTACTAATGAAAACAAAGATGAGAGAGCTGGCTGAGCAAAATTAAGTATACACAGAGGTGGTCTATGCTAAAGAGGGCACAGACCTTCTTTTGGGGACATTAAGGGGTCAAATTCCCAAAATCGCTGAAGTAGCATAACAAGTAGAATACCAAGCACTTGGGAGAAATCAGACAAATCACTGGTACCCAAAGCAACAGCAATAAAAAAAACCACTGGGAAAATTTAAAAAACAAAACAAAGGCAACTAAGAGAAATATCTCAATGTTAATATTCAACAAATGATCATTGAGCAGCTAGTACCTGAACAGCCAGCTACAATAAACACAGCAAAGATGCTGCAATGCTGTCCACACCCCCAAGGACTTCAGTCTAACAGGAGAAATAAAGCACACGAGCCAATGAACGAATGAATGAATGAATGAATGAATGAAAAAGGATTCACCAAGTGTTTATCATGCTGAAACTACCGTTGGGAGTGCTGAAGATACAACTAGAAAGCCGACAGCATTTGCTCTCAACAAGCTCACATCCTAATGGCGGATGCAACATATGCAGAAGGTTTGAGCTACAAGTCAGATTGAAAGGTCTCATGGTCACTATGGTACAGGGCCAAAAGACGTGGCAATGTATGTTCTTTAATGTCATTTCCATTGACAAAAACCATTAATTTCTCATTTAACAAGAACTACGGAGGAGAGAACTTTCTTTTCTGGGTCTTCAACACCCGTGGCTACGGCACTTGCAGATTCAGTTGCTATTCTAGGTGGCGCCTGCAGAGGCTCTGCTCAAAGCAGGACTGGTGGTCTGGGATGGGAGGTAAGTGCTTCCACTTAGGAGATTCTCCAGTTAACCTGCTTGTTTGTAGCCAAGTTGGTTAGACTTTTCTGTGGGTGGCGATAAGGAAGGTGGATCCCTTCCCCATAGTGGTGTCTCGCTTCAATGATGGTGACAGGGCTCGGGGCACTGCTATTCCTAAGACTAGTGGGATCAGAGTCCTGGGCTATCTCCATTGTGGTGGGAGGAGAGGGAGTGGTGGCTTGACTTGCCTGGCATATGCCACCTTCTGTCTCTCCCTCAGGATGACTTGCTGCTTCCTCTAAACTGGCTTTCCTACCCCACTAGTGACAGTTGGTGATGATGTCTGGTGCATGCTCCATAGAAATTGCATTCCTAGATGATGGTTGTGAGATATAGGCTAGAACCACAACTGCTGTTCTGGAGGTGGTTCCACTTTCAGGGCTCTTGGGCTTACCTGCCAGTCGTACAAAAGTAGCGGCAGAAACAGCAGCAGCAATGGTGGCAGTAGTAGTACTGAGTCCCTGACTGAGGCAAGACACTCCACCTCTCCCCTCTAGGCATGCTCTCTGCCTGTCCCCCATGCCTAGAATGTTGTCCCTCCCTCACTCTGACTACTGACCTCCCCAGTTTCTTTTAAGACCCAGCTAAAATCCCACCTTCTACAAGAAGCCTTCCCTAAGCCCCCTTAATCCCAGTGCTTTCCTATATATCCTGTACATAGTTTGCTTTGTATATATTTGTTTACATGTTGTCTCCTCCATTAGATTGTAAGCTCCTTGAGGGCAGGGACTGTCTTTTGTCTCTTTTTATATCTACAGTGCTGGGCACATTGTGGACACTTAATAAATGTTTGCTGAACATAACCTGATTTGAAATCAAGTCTTCCTGATTTCAGGTCCATCCGGTACTCTATCAATGGTGCCACCTAGATGCTAACAATAATAATCAGTGTGTGTGTGTGTGTGTGTGTGTGTCTAGCAGTGAAGTGTACTGAATAGAGAACAGGTACCTCAGAGTCAAAAAAGACCTAGGTTCAAATCCTGACCTGAAACATACTAACTGACCCTGAACATGTTACTTAAGCTCTCAGGGCCTCAGACAACTCTAAAACCTAAGCTGTAGAAGAGTCGCCAATCTACTGTAGTAAAATGAATTTCCTCATCAGGAATTTCATATATCAAAGGTTCTGTACATGTGTGTGTGATGGACCCTTCTGGCAGACTGGTGAATCCTCTGCTTCTTTTCAGAATGTTTTTAAATGCATAAAATGAAAAGCATAAAATTACAAAAGAAAACAGTAATATTAAAATAGTTATAAAAACACTTTAAAAATAAATCCAAGGACCCCTGAATGTAAGTATAATTCTGTACCATCTGTTTCATGGCAAATTGTTGTCACTCAACCAATCCAAGAGTATCCATGACAGCCCAGAAAGATAATACTTCAACTGAGATACATCATATATACCTAGATGACCAATTTAATGTTCTCATGAGAAACACTTTGAACTTCTTTAAATGAAAGAGACCAAGTACATAATGACTCAATAATGAGGCATTATTACTATATCCTCCAAAGTCCTTCAATAAATGGGGTAGCTAGATGGCACAGTAGGTAGTGCTCCAGGCATGGAGGTAGAAAGACCTGAGTTCAAATCTGACCTCAGTTGCTTACCAGCTATGTGACCCTGAGCAAGTCATTTAACCTCTGTTTGTCTCAGTTTCTTCCTCTCTAAAATAGGGATAATAATAGTACCTAACTCCCTAATACGTGTCAAGTGTTCAGAGCAGTGCCTGACACACAGTGGGAGCTATATAAAAATTGTTGTTGCTATTATGAAACAAATGAACATTATATATGTAATGAGAGAGAGTGAGAGAGAGAGAGAGAGAGAGAGAGAGAGAGAGAGAGAGAGAAAACATGAGAACTTAGAGTTCTGAACTTCTTTTTCAATATTTCATTTATGGTCACTATTACCCAGAGTGGTATAGATAAAGAAATGGAAAATGA
This sequence comes from Trichosurus vulpecula, assembly GCF_011100635.1. NCBI lineage: Eukaryota > Metazoa > Chordata > Mammalia > Diprotodontia > Phalangeridae > Trichosurus > Trichosurus vulpecula. The sequence goes on from NC_050581.1 coordinate 72,479,584, forward strand.
GGTAGAAAAGCCAGAGGCCCGAAACATGAAAAAGTAAATTAATTAATACAAGTGGGATTTACAATTACAAAAAGTATAGGTGAAATTTGGCATGCAAAAAATAGTCCAAGGGGCATCAATCACTCTACACAACCGAAGTAGAATTATTACTATTCGATTTTGAGTGCATGATATATTTGACAACCAATCTAAGGAGCAGTGTTCCATATGATGATATCATGAACAAGTTCAAAGTAAATAGACTTTCTTCTATATCCATCTTGCCCATATTAATACAGCTCTTCTTTTCTTAAAATGCTTGGTCACAATAAAGGTTAAAAACTATCTGAAGAGATAATTAGAAAGAAAAGCTAACAACAATTATCCTCTAAATTTGGATAGCACAAAGTGCTTAATATATATTCTTTTTCCAATTTAATAGAACCAATTATAATTGTATCAAATGTAAGAGAATATATCAAATTATACATCTGCTAAAAATCTGCTAAATCAATTTCATTCTTTAAAAAAATCTTTATCAATGGATACAGATGATAGAGAGATAATTTTTCCCCAGTTAAGAATAAGAGCCCCTCTACCTTAAACTTCAATATATCAATAGATTCATTATTTCATCAAGGTGGTTTTTCCTTTCCATTTGTGAAGATTTTCTAGGCAAATTTTATCATGTATATTTCTTGTCTACATTCTCCTATATATCCTCTCAGAGGCTGGATGTCAGAAGCCCTCTTCTGGCATCTTTTACATTTTTTAGGTACCAGTGCAGCAGTTGGGCTAGTCATGTGACAAAAGTGAGGGATAACACATAATGACAGCCCATTTTCTTTTATGATTATATATTTCCTTGTGATGGACTTTATGCTACTTATTGCACATAACTGATCACTGGAAAAATACTGCAGTCTACTCACGTCCATCATATATCTTTCCATTGTCCTTTGGGTCGCCCACATTTTTTTTGCTACTTTGGAGGTTGTAGAGTTTTAAGATTTTTTGGGGGGGGGGATACAATCTTTGTGTTTAAAGTGGCTCTATGCATAAAGGAGCAGTCTGGGATTATAAAAAGTTCTGGACAACTTCCTGAATGTGTTCCTGGGCAACTCATTTAAAGAAAGAAAGAAAGAAAGAAAGAAAGAAAGAAAGAAAGAAAGAAAGAAAGAAAGAAAGAAAGAAAGAAAGAAAGAAAGAAAGAAAGAAAGAAAGAAAGAAAGGAAGGAAGGAAGGAAGGAAGGAAGGAAGGAAGGAAGGAAGGAAGGAGCCTACTTTAAAAAATCCACATAGGAAAAACTGAAGAGATGGATATCAAGTCCATCGAGTTGTTAGATTTTGGACAAGCACTACAGAGAGACAATGGCAATGACCTAAACTCAGGACAGGAAGGAAAAAACTGAATTGCATTTGGGAAACTTCAAAGTTCCTTTACCTGTCTGTACCCCATTTACCCCCTGTTACTGATACCCATATATTTAAAGTTACTCAAGCACAAAAACTGATTCATCTTTGACTCTTGTCTTTGCCTCATTCCTCCCCAGGCCCCAATATTTTGCCTTTTACATGGTATAAATAAAGAGCACTGGATGTGGATGCTAGATAGATGTGGAGTTGGAGGCCCTGGGTTTGAATTTTGGTAATTCTACTTACTGATTCTGTGCAAGCCCATTTAACCTCTCTGGGCCTCAATTTTCTAATTTATAAAATGAGGGGGTTTGAACAGATGATTTCTAAACTCCCTTCTATTCTAATCATTTTCCTATTATTTTAACTCAGCAATATATTTCCCATCAGCCCCCTCTTTTCTGCTCATACTGAAACCACCCAAGTATAGGTCCTCTGGACATCTCACCTAGATGACCATAATAGCCTCCTAACTAGTCTCTCTCCCTCTGGTTCCTTTTTCCTTGAATTATATTTCACAGTGACAGAGTAATCATCACCTTATTCAAAAACCTCCTCATTGTTTATTTAATAAAATATAAATCTTTAGCCTGGCATTCAAGGCCCTTTGGTCTCCAATTTTTTTAACCTTATATAATAAATATGTAAATTACTTTACAAACTTTGTCAGTTCTTGCTATTATTACTACCTATTGCAAAGAAATATAATTTAAAGTGATGTTTAACATTCAGCATTTCAAGTTATCATAAAATAAAATAACATCCTTTTATATGATACTACCAAAATATGTAGAGATTTCACTTCAAGAAATGTGGAGCCTGAAAGTCAGTAAAGAATGATTTTTTTCAACACTTACCAGTGCCACATATACTTTACAAACAAAGGAATGTTCGGGTAGAAAATTTTAACACATATTAAGGCACAGAAGCCTTTTTTAAGACCAGGTCTCATAACAGAACAATTATCACTAGAGTTGTATATGTTACATTATATATTAGATGTATTCCTTTAAATTTGGTGTATAAATAGCATTTTGGTTATATTTCAGTGTGCCAGGAGTACTCAAAGAAATTCTATGGCAAATAATTATCCATGATTTTTTTTTGAGGAATAAATCTTCATATGGCTAAATCACAACATAACCATCAAAACACCAAAAAGCAGAATTTGTCATTTTTGTAAATGTTTTACAGTTTCATATTTTGTGCCAAAAAAAAAATCTTAGTAAGATCAACTGTGTCCTTATTTACATGAGGTCTAAAGAAATGACTCACAATCCATTAGATGATCATCTGTCAAAATAAAACCATATAGCAGACCACTAAGAATGCCTTATTGGTTTGTGTTTCTGACTCACATATATGTAACTGTTTTAACTGAAAAAAGAAGTTGCATTTCCGCAGATGAAGTCCTTTCGTTATCTTCTGTGTTCAACCCGTCTGTATCCTTTCAGAATCTAAGAATTATACTCTTTGGTGATTCAAACCAGGAGAGAAAAAAACCCTAAATAATTAAAATGTCATTCAAGTTCTAAGCTGATATGAGACACTTAAAAATCTAAAAAATTCTTTCAGAAGTGGGGGATAATTATATTCCTCCCTATCTATTGATTTTTCTCTACAATGCAGATGTCAGATTTTCCACGGATTTTTTTTCTTCCAGAGTGAGTGTCAAAGGAACAAAGCTGTCTTTGAGCCTTTTTCAGCCCAAAATTAATTCTGAAAAAATGGTACAGACAGGCCAATAGCACACCAGACCCAAAGAAAGCTGAGTGACCTAAAGCTATGTCTGTAAAATGCTATTGATATCTGCTTGGGAAAGTAAGAGCGGGAACATGCCAGGATTGTTATAAATTTAGAGCCCATCCAAAGATGTTTTAATGTGCCTTAACTGAACTGGGGTCAGAAGTGGGGGTTGGGAGGGTGCAGAAGAAGAGTTAAAAAGAGGGCAATATTTTCAGCTCAGGCAATTTCTCTCCAAGTGATGTCAACATAAAACATATTGCTTAAAAGTCAATTAATTGGAAAAAATACATACCAGATTATGCCACAGTAGTGGGTAAACAAATATCTCAGACCTTTAAGGAAAGAATCTCTATCTGTCTGTCTGTCTCTATCTGTTATTCTCTGTGTCTATCTCTGTTTCTCTCTCTCAATATAATACACTATTCGTTTTATAATAAATCAAAAGAAAAAATGTAATTTGTGCTTGGATTTTAAGCAGGTCTAAGGAAGCAGTGCCCTAGCATGATGCTGACAAGCCTGTGAACCATCACATTCTTCAGGCTATGCCGTGTCTTCCTCTCAAAGCAAATCTTCTTGTTTTTTATTCTTTTACTTCCAATAAATTTCAGTCACTGGAAAAGAAATCTTTACATATATGGCATATATGAAGGTCTCTATAATGTCTATAAATGAAATATTTTTGAAAGAATTCGGAATGAAAACTGACATTGAAAGGAAATGTTCCTTAAGTATTTTAGTTTAAACGTCCAATTTTGCCCTACTTATATCTATTATTTTCTGTAGTTTGCTTGATCATTTTGGAAATTCTTCCTCTCTCTTCTAAAAATACAGTTTATCATGCAAGATGAATTAATCTTTAGACTTTGTTCCCTTTCCCAAAAAGGGGGAAAAAGTGGTAAGGGATTTGTAGACAGTAGAATAATGATCTCTAATTAATCATTTTCACTAGTCTATATAAAAAAAGTTTTTGAAAAGGAAAAGCCCTAGTTAATCATGCAGACGAAGTCCTGTCTCCCAGGCACATCATATAAAGATCTGTGCAATTTGAATCTGTTCAGCAACTGAACAATTATGCTCTGGTAGCCCAGAATACTACAATATAAGTTAGGGTGGGAGCATGGGCTAGTGGTTAAGGCCCAGCTGGAGGCCACACTCAGAGGCAGTGGGCCACTTCTCTTCTTTGTGAACCAACTTCTTCTCTGTAAAAGAGAATAGGCCTAAATCTATTTCACAAGGGCTGTTGAGAGGTAGAATTAATGTTAGCAATTCTCACTGAAATCTCTGGATTGAAGATTCATTATTTTAACTTCTCATTTAGAAATAAGCAAAAACATACATACTTGAAGAATCTCTCAAGATTTGTTTTCCCCCTGCTGCTCTCCTCATATGAAAATCATTTTTTGCTGCTACAATGTTCCTAATAACACTTCTTGTGTATCCCTAAGTTTGGCTCCTCTACCCCTTCCCTCAATTATTGCTAGCAATAGCATTTAAACCTTTTCATACCCTTTCTGCTCTATGAAGGGTAAAATTTCAAACAGGCAAATGAGAGAGACAGCATGGTAGCAGAAGTGGTAACTAAATATTCTAAATGTTGGCTCGACATGGAGATTTTTTTTAGTTCCGATGCACCCTGGGAAACTGAGACTAAACAATTATCTACCATGAAAGCAACATGTGCCAGTTGGAGAATGCAGAAAACTGCACAAATTGGGTTGTGTCTATACAACATCAAAACAAGTGGTTGAAAGATGAAAAATTCAATCGACCATTGAATTTGTAGTGCCCAACAAATGATTTAATAAATTTTTTTTCAAAAAATGAATTGATTTAATTTTAACAGAACTCACATTTTTGACACTTGTTTTGACATAGCACACTGCACATAGTAGGTACTTAAAATGGCGTACTGAACAGAAGAACTAGGTAATCCCTTTTACTTTCCAGCTCTAAATCTTAAGAAACCAAGGAAGGAAACAAATACCTTTGTCTTGAAAACAGACCAGTTTTAGCATCTGTATTCTAAAGTCAGCCTTTCGAGGTTCTTTGTTTTCTCTGGTGTGGGTCAAATCCCTTTACTTTCAGAAAAAATTGTATTTGCTCAACAGATATATGAGAGACACCAACCACACAAGATCATGTTTTGGACTGACTGTCAATTAAAACATGGGCAGCCTCTGTGAAAATAATACCTAAGAGTACAGTGTATAAGCTAAAATAGTGAACCATAGATAGAAAAATGGAAGATTTTTTTCATAAACCAATGCAACCAAATTAGTCAACAAGCATTTATTAAGTTCCCACCATGCCAAGTACCATGCTAAGCACTAGGGATACAGATACAAAAGCAATACAGCCCCTGCTCTCAAGGAACTGACAACATATTTCACCAAGCGGAAAAACAATGTTCACAGACAGAGTGCTGCATAGAACACTGGCCTTGGCGTCAGGAAGAACTGTGATCAAATCCAGCATGCTTACCAGAGACGTGACCATTTGCAAGTTAATTACCCATCCTCAGTCTCAGTTTCCACATCTGTAAAATGCGGATACTGGCATCTATCTTTCAGGGTTGTTGTGAGGATCAAATGAGATAATATTTATAAAATACTTTGCAATCTTTGAAGAACAATATAAATATTAATCATGACCATCACAATCACCATCTTCTGCCTCTTTCTGTATCCCCAGCATGCACTAGAACATAGTAGGTGCTTAATATGTTCACTGACTGACTGGTGGTGGTGATGGTAGTGGTAGCAGTAGTAGTAACAGTGGTAGTAGTAGTAGTAGTAAAAAGAGATATAAACTAGATACAAAGTGATTTCAGAGATAGGACAACAATAAAAGCGGCAATTAAGGAAAAGCCTCCTGAATGAGGTCACACTTGAGCTTGAAGAGATAGAGATTTAAAAAGGCAGAGACAGGGGGAGTATTCTAGGTGTGAGGAGACAGCCTGTACAAATGTTCAGATACAGGCAAGGAAAAAAAGTTTTGTACTAAGAAAAATGAATAGGCCAACATGGCAGAAGTGTACAGTCTGTAAGGTAGAGTCACATGTAATCAGTCTGGAAAGGTATGCTGGAACCAGTTTGTGATGGGTTTTAAATAACACACAGAAGAGTTTCTATTTTATCTTTTCAGGAAGAGGGAGCTGCTGATGTTCCTTGAGCAAGAAAGTAACAGAGTCAAGAGTTGAACATTAAGAATATAAATTTGGCAACTGTGCAGAAAATGGATTGGAAAGGGAAGAACCTGAATGGGAGGGAGATCACTCAGAAAACTATTATTATAGTTCAGACAAGAAGTAATGAGGGCCTGAATAAGGCCCTATAAAGGAGCATTTATTAAGCACCTACTATGTGCAAGGAATTACACAAGATATTGAGGAAACATACCAAAAAATGAAGAAATGCCTATCGTCAAGGAAGTTACATTCTATCAGGGAGGCAACATATATACACATGTGTACCTGTGTATGTATGTGTACATTCAGAATATTCAAAGGATAAATACAAGGCAGTTAGGAACAAGCACTATCAATCAGGGGAGGGGATCGTGAAAAGTAGTGGAAAATGGTGCTATCTTGAAGGAAGTAAGAGATTTTACGAGTCAGAAGTGAGGAGGGAATGTATTCCAGGCATGCAAAGGCATTCTGAAAGGACACAGTATGACATGGATGAGGAACACAAGGCCAGTTTGGCTGAAAGAAGGGAGAAAATGTATAATAAGTCTGGATAAAGAGAGCAGAGACCAACGTGAGGGATGTTGAACAGGGAGAATCAAGAAGACCAGGCAATGAATTTGGATATTGAGAGTAAACAAGAGTGAAAAGTCAAATATAATTCCCATGTCATCGCCCTGGATGATGGGAAGAATGAGGAAATTTGGAGAAAGTTTAGGGGAAAGACCATGAGTTTAGTTTGGGACACGAGTTTAACATGGGTTGGCTGCAAGGTTTTAAGGAAAGACCGTTTAAAAAACAGGCTAAGTAGAGACTTGCTGTTTTTCTGATTTGAGATCCCCTTGACAAAGACCTAGGTAAGACTTCAGCTATAGTTTCTTTTCACATTCTAATCATAAGGTGCCACTTCCATTGCATCTGGACCTGGCCACAGGAGGCCTCTTTTGTCTGCACAAGCCTGGTCAAGGAAGACTGGCCTGACTAATTCCAGGGACAGGCTGACAGCTGACTTACCAACCACTTACAAACCCTATGGGTATTGACCTTGTTTGCAGTGATTCCTTAATGATTCATTATTCTTTGGAAATCCCAGGAACACAATGACATGCCGAAATGTGAAAGTAACAGATTGGTTAACAGTTCTTCACTATGCAGTACAAAAATCTGAATAATGATGACTGAATTCAGAAAAGTATGGATAGTCATATATTCTGTGTGTCTCTGTATAGAGACACGCAGATATGTGTATAGATACCTATGCAGATAAACATGTGTACATACATATATAGAGCATATATACATATGTAAGTGTATATTTTGAAACCCCCCCATTTCTACTTAACTACTGAATTCTGACAAAAAAGAAAAATGATTTAATTTAGTGGCACACCTATACAATATATGTCTATAGATACATATACATGTGTGCTATATATGTATACATATAATTTGTACATGTACATATATAAAAATACACACACATGTGTATACGTACATATGCATGTGTGCATATATATATATATATATTTTAACTTAGAGCTATTGGAGAGTTTCTATTTTATAACACTTTTTGCAGACAAAGTGCCATCAAATATAAAGTCACCATCAAAGTATCTATAAAGTATCAGAGCTGCCTACAGAAAAATCCTTTGGCTTAAAAAATGAACTTGTGAAGAAAAGTTACTCATGGTGCTTTTTATGTTTTGTTTTAGTTTATCTTTTTCTTTCCATCCTAAAGATCCTTTGAAAATTACCAAGACCGCATCAGCATTTGATTGACTTTGAAGAGTAGCTGTAAGAAGTGGGTGAAAGGGATTTTGAAAAGTACTTGGCATTAACGGCTCTATGCCTTTTTAAGCCACTGAGGAACAACAAGTCTTCCTGCCAAGGGCTATTACTAGACAAATGGATAGAGATCAGAGGCACAAAGGAGGTTGCTAAGGAGTCAAGTATGGGATCCCTGCAGAGTGGAGGAGGACTGCAGCTGGAAGGTCAAAGGTCAGAACATTGTAGACATCATTTTCCAAAAATTCCCATGAAGCCTCAGTGCAAGAGTCAGAAGTCTGTCCCTTCTGAGTTCTCTTGTATGAATAATGATAAAGCCATAAAAGAAAGCTTCCTTTCTTTAGTTCTACCCACGCTAATGTAATAAAACAAATTAGAATAATTACTCTCAATTTCAGAGCTATAATGCCCAGGATGAGGGCACGCTTGTCAATGAAATGACAACTACATCCGTTTGATTTGGGTATTTACAAGGATATGTTGCATTCCAACATTTATTTCATTACATCTAATAAGATTTTCCTACAGGCACTCAGACTCCAAGCAAGATTCCAATCACTTCAAAGTCTCCTGATTTTGTTCTTTGTTACATTGCTCATCTCTCTTATTAACTAATCATATCTCCACCCTTTTCAGTAACCTTTAAATGCCACCCACATTATGACACTTCCCACAGAAGTCAGTCCCACAGAACTGAAATCACTCAAGATTTTAGCATCATTAACATGGGAACAGCTTTTAAAATAAGTCAAGGTCTTTTATTTGGCAAAAAGTCATCACTTATCCCATCTAACAAGAGTAATGATTAACATGCATACTAATGGAGTTACCTATTTGAAATCAGAAAGCCCTGTTTCATCCAAAATATGTCTCAACTACAGAAAATGGGGGTTGGGGGTATGGAGAAATGTGGTCAGAAAAAAACTGGGAGTTCTTAGTGGAAGAAACTGACAATTATTCTCAGGCTTTTTACAATATGCCCCTTTTCCCTGAGTATTACAGTTTCAAATAATTTCTCATCTGATGCAATCACAAATAGAAAACATGCTTCCCTTGCATAGTACATAGACCAGAAATCTTTCATTATTCCTTCTGCCAGAAAATTTCTTAGAACCTCCCTGTTTACAAAGTCACTGTATTGATTTTTTGCTTTCTACATGCTCCATTTGAAACTCTGAAATTAAGGCGCCTGTGTCTTCAGTCTATACACACAAATAGTGTGCAAATTTCAACGGAAAAAGAGAAACACTGTTTACCCTCAAGTCTGTATACTTGGAGAATATAGCTTATTCTTGGCAAGATATTTCATACTCACACTTAACAGCATTTACAAAAAACTCACTGTTACTTAAAAAATTAAATACTACATAGCACACATTACTAGAATTTGATGGTAACATCATGATTTTCATCTAGTTGAGAAAAAATACTTTTAAGGCATATTTATAAACACAAATCACTATAGATAAGAATTTTTAGAAGCTCGGCATTTAAAAATTCAATTATCTGAGGCTATCCTAAAATAAATTCCAGATCCCATCCAATTTACTTATAATGCCAATGCCATTGTTCCAAAACATAGTAATATTAATTCATTTAGTCTGACTTAATAGGGTAAAAGATTACCACAATAACCTCCAACTCGTCTCTCTGATTCTAGTCTTTCCTTCCTCAATCCATTCTGCACATCATCCACGGCTGCCAGATTAACTTTCCTAAAATAGCCATTTCATCACATTATTTCATGCTCAAGAACTTAAAATGGTTCTCTTTTTCTTGGGCCATTGAGTCTAGGCTCATTTGCTTGGACTTCAATATCCTCCAAATTCTAACCACACCTTTACTATCCGATCTAATATCCTACTTGATTAACTGAGAGGGAAATCATTTCTAACTAGGGTAAGATAAAACTAAAGTATCACTGTCACCATTATATATATATTCTAGATAATACAGCCTGGCACAGTGAAAACAGTGCTATAACTGAATTCACGGGGAGGAGTTCAAATCCTACTTCTGATACTGATTAGCTATGTGACCATGGACAAATTACTAAATCTCTCTGGGCTGCTGTTTTTTCATTTGTGAAATGAGCTTATACTAGGTGAATGAATGAAAAAAGCATTTATCCCAGCATTACGCTAAGTGCTATGTCTACAATGTAAAAACAAGGCAGTGTCTAGCCTCAAGGAGTTACCATTCTAATGGGGAAGACAACACATAAAGCAGAGTGGAGTACAGAGGAAGGAGTATGGTCAAGGAAGTCACAACGTTAGTAGAAGAAAAAAGCAGTCCATTAAGATACCATTTCCAGAGACGACTACTTACAGTTCTTAGTGAAAGAGGTAGAAAGCTAGATGGGGATCATGAGAGGTGAAGAAGGAAAGGCAGGCATGAAATGGCCAGGGTGAAGACAAGGACAAATGACACCACTGAGTGTGAGCCCAGCATCTTGTCTCTTTCTAGACATGGTTTCTGGTTTTAGAGAGTGGACCTCAAAGGATTCTTCCAACTAAAGATTTATGTGTTGCGTCCTCTGATTTGGAGAGTCTATTCCAGACCCAGATCTATGCTATGTGGCCATAGCAAGTTAGAGCTAATAGGGATCTCTGAAGGTCACCTTCTTCAAATGGATGAACTAAAATTCCAAAGAAGGGAAATAACTTGCTCAAGATCATACAGCTAGTTAGTGACAGAGTCAGGACTATAGTCTAGGATTCCTGACACTCAATCCAGTGCTATTTCTATCATCACTGCCTTTCAGAAATAATTATCTTTACAAGTTCATGATCTACAAATTACACATCAGGGAAACTTTTAACTACTACCATTTTTTAAAAGTCACTGCAGTCTGATCCATTTACATTTTCCAATATTCTATCTATCAGAGGGTTTGGGGGAGACAGGGTAGGATACCGGATGGGATGTCTACCCAGACAGCTTCCATACAGTGAGATTTTAGGTTTGAAGAAGGGGAAGTAGGGTAAGTAAGCAAGAAGAGAGAAAGCTCATTGTCCAGAATCACATACCAAATTATAAGCATACAGTTCAACTATTATCCAAGTTTCATGACTCTCAGTCTAGCAAATTTTCCTGAATATTGCCTCCTTTTCTAAGTGGATTCATGGTTAATACCCTACACTAGCAAACATAAAAGCATTACTTAACTCCTGATCTTTTCACAGAACTTGTCATCATTTATGGAAAAGATCGTGTCTCAGCAGTGATCCTTCTGACCTTTGGCCTTGAAATCTTATGGGAGTTTTTCAGAGGACAGATATAAGGGAAATAAAATAAGATGAGTTAGAGGATTCTGAGAGGGGTCACAACTCATTCCATTTCTTCCAGGACAGCATCATTAAAAGGAAGACTCTAAGGACAGAGAAGCATACGGTATAAAAGATTCCTTGGCAGGAGAAGTCTTTCAAGACAGAGCATAAGATTTAACCCTCTAGATGTTGTCATTTGAGGGATCAGAAATGCAGACATAACTTTATTCAAGGTCTTATTTCATAAAAAAGTGTTTGTCATTTTTGGATAAGGTGAAGGTTAAGAAGGTTTACCTCCTTAAGCAAAAGTTTCTTGTCATTGACTGTATTTTAAAACTTTTTTAAAAAAATTCCACTTGATTTAAATTCTATCCTTGTGCCTGAAGATCATTCCTTTTGATAGTGCCAACATCTCTTTTTATTGAAGGCAATAAAAAGGAACACTATCTGTCTGCCTACAAGGCCTTAATTCCAGTACTCGATACACAGCAATTACTTTGCCTATGAGTTCTTCCACTTAATGCTCCTATAATCTGCCTTGTAGGTCACATGTTCAATAACTCCCCTGCTGCACATGTCACTCAGGAATCCCCCGAGTCAGGAGTTATGAATCATTAACAACAGCTAACATTTTGTTTCTTAACTAGCTCTGCTGAGTGTTTTAGTCATTTTGTATTCTATATATTTAAAACATTGGATCTTGATAGGTAGTTGATTTCTGTGAACATAGACTTCTTACAATGCCTTTTCCCAAGTTAAAACGGCTATCGAGGAGATGAATTTGTATATTTGCTTTTTTAAATGGCCCACGTTCTTGGGTTCATTTAAGGTACAAAGAAATATAGCTCACATTGCAAAGTATTCATCACTGGTTCAGCAAATATTCAAAATCATAATGACTTCAATATACCAGGAAAATGAACTGGTAATTAGAACAGGTGGAAAAGAAAAGAAGAAGCAGGGAAATAAAGCTGGCAGTTATTAGATGTTTATATCCATCGTTCTGTAGCTTTCTCTTTTTATAGGTTTTGAAAAAGTAAACAGTCCAACATGATAGGATGTGCTATTTCTATTTGTGGTAAAAATCCAAAAGGCAAAATAGTTCTCATTCTCATAATGATTCAAAATTACACAATTTTTGTGTTAAATCCTGCCTCTGACACACATTTGCATTGTTATTCTGTGATACCATAAACAAGAGATATAATCTAATTTCAATAATTTCATTGCTCAGTATATTCCCAATGTCTTGGATGATGGATCAGCCATATCCCCTTCACAAAGGCTACCTGGCACACTATCATTAGGTACATCTTTTCTCCTTTTCCTTCCAGGCTCTAGCCCATATTTCTAACAGATTTCCAAAGTGCTCCATTTTTAATGTACTTCTGAAAGTAGGAAAGTATTCTGTAATATTAGAGAATGTAAGAAAAATTCATTGTCCTAATTAATATTTACTTTCTAATTTTCACATGGTCTCATAGAATATTCACATTATGCATGTTTCATTTGGGACAGCCATGGCTTCTCTGGAATAATGATATTATCTCTTCCAGTTCTTTATGTAAAGAAGGGTAAGTTCATTCCAATTCATCAAACATTTATTAAGTACCTACTAGATAAAAAAAAAAACCTCTGCTAAACAATGAAGAAGTTACAAAGATAAAATAAGTCACAGTTCCTGCTCTTGGGGAAGTTTTAAATCTATAGAATGCAAAAAATAAACATGAGAATAAAAATCTAGCATGATCAAATATATAGTGTTATTCAAGCTATGGAAAAAAACGAAGAATTTTATGCTATTTAAATATATGGGGCTAAAATCTATGATGCTCACTTCTAACCAGCTCAGCCTCCAAATCTCTAAAATACTTCTATCTGAACCCCAGTAGCCATTTCATGTTGGCAAGTCTCTACTCCTGCATTGGTAGGTTCCTTCCAGAATCACCATTTGAAGAGGTACCCATTCCAGCTATACTCACTTCTAATACAGATCTAATATAGATCAACCCTGGACCTCCCGAATTTGTTTTTCACCTTGTCTCCACATGGGTACCTTCCCCAACCTTTCCAACTCCTTTTTATGTATTGTCTTTTTCCATTAGTCAGTCAACTAGTGCTAGGCCTTGTGCTAAATAAAAATACAAAGCAAAAGATACAATTTACAAAGAAAAAATAAGATACGATGAAAAGGAAAAACACAGTTTTTGCCTCAAGGACGTCACGCTCTAATGAGAAAGATAATATACAAACAAGATATACAGAGAATAAACTGGGAGTCATATCACAGGGGAGATGATGAAAGAGATGAAAGGCTTCTTGCAGAAGATGGAACTTTAGCTGAGACTTGAAGGAAACCAGAGAAGCTGGAAGGAGGAGCCTTACAAGGGAAATTATCTCAGGCATGGCAAGGAAACCAGTGAAAATGCTCAGAGCAGATGGAGTGTCAATGTGTAAGGGGACCAGAGTCACTAGAACACAAAGTAATGCGAGAGTGAGGTGTAGGGACCAGGTTGTGAAGGGCTTTAAAAGCCAAACAGAGGATTTTGTATTTGGTCTGGAAGCAAGAGAGAGCCACTGAAGCTTACTGAATAGTGAGGTGATATGGTCAGACTTGCTCCTTCAGTGCAGGTAGTGTCCTCCTTTTGTCTGCATTTGTATTCCCAGAACTTAACACAGTGCTTCGCACAAAGTTAGTGCATTTAAGAAATCTGCTGCATCTATCTATAGTGGTTGTTGAAGTCTTTAAAAGTCATTAAGAGTCACACACTAACAAAAAATTTGTTTTTACCATGCTATGACTAAAATAGGAAACAAACTCTCCCTTTATCATTAAGAAGAATCCAAGTTAGCAAATAAAATCTTTAAAATATCAAGTAACATACAGGGTATAAATCAGAACCTTAATATTTTAATTCATTCTAATTATCATTCATTCATTCAACAAGCATAGACCTTTTCAAGCAACTTTTACAAGTCTCCACAAAAAGAAATGTTATAAAGAAATCATATCCACAGAAAATCTCTAGAGTTAACACTGAGAACGAGTTTCAGCTTTCTTCAGGCTGATAAGAATGCCAACACCACATTGTGTTTAAAGAGCGATCAACTGACCCACTAACAAATCACTTCCCATTGGCCTGAATCCCACAGTGTCTATTAGTATTTTTTTTTTGGTCTGCATGTAGATGTGTTGAAATGCAATGATAAGATGAAGACCAAAAGGTAGACAATGGAGAAAGCTAAAAGGAGATACATAATCAGTAATAGGAACAATTATCCCCATAACAAATGGGGAAAAATAAGAGGGCATAGCCCAATAGACTATATTATTATTTTGCATTTAATTTAGCACATAATTTGTCTCACAATTTTTAGTGAAAATATCTCAATAGAAAGAATTGTACACTCAACTCTAATGTTGTAGAAACTTCATAGTGAAATGAAAATTATGATCAGTATTTCATTGAGTCCTTTTAGGACCAGCCCTAGGGAAAATCACAAAATAATTCAAGAGAAGCAACAGTAGAAAATGTGTAGAACATGAAGTCAGGAGACCTGAGTCCTGGTCCAACTAGATATATAGTCTCAGATCTCTCAAACTTCTCTCACAGTTTCTATCTATACAAAATGAAGAGATTAAACTAAATCATCTTTAAAATCCCCTACTAGCTTTAACATTCTAGGTTTCTCCACAGATCCTCCCTGATTCTTTTCAATGACTCTGGTTTTACCTAGTGACAGTCAACAGGTATCATGTAGTTTCATGTCTGAGCTCAGGTGTCCTCAGTGGCACAGATGAATTAGAAAGAAACAAGTGGAAGTGAAGACATAAAAATACCAGAAAAGGACAGAGACAGGAAACAAAACTTGGGGAGGGCACATTGTATTAAACATTCTTTTCACCAACACTCCTACATGTTTCCTTCTATCTCAATACTGACCTCCCTGGCTCAAAATCTCTGCTCCAATTTCCATATTCCCACTTCCATCTCAGCCCCTGAGATTTTGATGTTTCTGAGAAACCCTGGTCCCTCAGCTGGCCTAGCCCCTGATTTAGCCTCATTTGTACTTGGTTGCTCTGCCTCTAGGAAGAAATTTCACCTCAGCTATAGTGACCATGAGCCTGCAAATCTAGATGCCCCACGCAGTGGCTCTTCTGGGTACTCAAGGATCTTCAATGTAGGACCATACTAGGTGCTGTAGCAGCTTCATATTCTTCAGACTCTCCAACCAATCAACATGGCCCAGTTCTCTCCTATTATATATCACCTAAACAAGACAAAGTCTAAGACCAGTGGAATCTTCAAAACCCGTAAGGCTTCCTAAAATTTGATTTAATTCAAGTTGAGGTGTTAACACATCAGTACTTCAAGGACCTGTGATTCCACCGATGGACCAGTAACGTATTTATAACTTAGTAGATAAATTAGAGGGAACTGCCTGAGAGGCTAAGTGATTTGCCCTTGATCAAACAGAGAGTAAGAAATAGAAATAAGTAAGTCAAGAGAAAAAGGAAGAAATAAGATTTGAATACAGGGCTTCCAGAGTTCAACAATCTAATCTCATCTCTCTTCTCCTCTCCTTCCTCCCTCCCTAACCCCCCCCTCTCTCTCTTCTCTCTCTCTCTCTCTCTCTCTCTCATAAAATGTCTGATTAAAATGATTATAACTCTTAATTTTTTAGATTCACCAAATAGTAAATTTTGTTCTAGTATCTTTTTTATTCTTTATATCTCTTTGCTTTTTATATGTGTTCTTTTAAGCAACAGATTGTAAGATTTTTTTTCTCCAAGTTCTCACTCTCTTTCATTTTGTTGGTTTAAACTTTTTACATTTAAAAGCTATCAGTTAGGTTTATCATTTCCTTTATTCATTCCTCTAGCATTTTTTTCTGAATTAGGAATTTTTATGTTCCCCATACTCTTTTAATACTATTGGTTTTTCTTGGTCTACCTGAAGGCAAACCTATTCCCACAGGATTTCCTCTGTTCCCCTCACTCTTAACTCCTTCCCTCTTTTGACACTGTTAGAACTATGTCCCTCCTTTTCCTTTCATAGTAAATTTCCATAATCTGGGCAATAGAAGTTTTATAAACACAATACTAAATCTATTAATTAATAGATTGATGTTGGAACATCTTTGAATTTCTATAATAGGATGCAAGTTTGAAAAATCTTATTAAGTCTTGTTACCAGCAGAATTATCTAGGAACTTCTGCAAGTGATTTAGAACCAGAGAAGCAGAACCCTCTTCAGAGTTGCCCTGAAAATGAAGCCTATTCCAGAATGCCCAAGAGAAGATATTTTCAGACAACTACATGGCATGTCTGGGACTCAAAATGCACTGCTTAAATGAACACTGGAAGTGGGTCACTATAATAAAAGGAGATGATGTTGGTTAATATTGATTGTATTGTTTTGGTCTTTTGTTTCATGGTGTTTATGTTTTAAGTTTTCTTGGTTACCTTGGTAATATATAAATCTCCCTTCCCAAAATCAGTTCATTGTAGACTGATCTGTAACCTGACTTATGTAATTATGATTATGAATATATGAATAAACCATATAGATTTGGCTTATAGATAAGTGATACATGGATGAGTAGTCTGCCTACTCCCCCAAGAATTAAAAAGTGAAAACTGAGAGAACTGAGACTGAAGAAGTGATTAATTATTGGAATTGAGGGAACCACACTGACTTTATCTTGCATCTCAATTTTGGAGCTAGTTTAGTTCCCTTTCTACTATAACTAAATAGAAAAAAAATAGACCCATAATTAGGGTCTAGTCCAACTTCTGTCTTGTGAGAAATCTTTATTCAATTGTGGGAATTGGATGAAAATTTTATTGCATTGTTTGAACCTGCTCCTGCTTGGCTGCGAAGCTGGACCATCTCTACCCACTTTTTAGAGACCTTGAACTAAGGACCTAGGTTATGGTGACCAGAAACCCAGTCAGATCCTAAGATTGCAGGGGTTTTCTCCCAATTGTACATCTCAAGCAACCCATATGTCTTATCTGAAAACTGTACTAATCAATCAGTTATTGTTTCCATGTTCTTCTAACTGTACAAACACTTGGGGGGAGTAGGATACCTGTTTTTCTCATTTCAGGGATCTGCACCTGTTCACTCTCCCCCTCCCAACTCAGCAAGTCCCTAATCTTTTCTCTAAATAGAAACCAGATTACTTAATGTATCTTGGTTAATTGTTTCCTTTTGATTAATTGGCCTTACTTGATTGGTTTTAACGCATAAAAATCTGTCTCCTCCTGTATTGGGGTCCAGCCTTAAGCTGAAGAATAGGCCTGGTCCCAATTAGGCCTGATTAGACTCGTCCCAATTAGGCAATTTGCAGGCACTGCTTAACAAATCGAAATTCTGAGAAGCTTGAACCTTGTTTCCTCAGTCATTTCATCCTTCACCTGCCACACTTCTCATTTGTTAACCCTTAATCTAGTTTTGGAGTTTTATTTAACTTACTGTTTTCTTTTTCTTTCTTTTCTTTATTAATCTAATTCTTCCTCTATTTCTTTCTTCTTGTATCCTTTTTAGTTAATTAAAACTTCCTCCTCTTTTCCTACTCTCCAAATTCTTTGTTATTTTTTTCTGCACCTTTCTCTAAAAAGACATTTCTTTACCATATTCTCTTCATTAATTCTAATACCTTTCCGACTATTGTAAACTTGTCTTCTGTGACTGATGGTTTTTATACTTATCCTTTCTTTAGTATTTTTTATGTTCCTCATAGAATTAAAGCTTTTAAAGTGACAAGTTTAAGTTCCATCTTTTAATGAATTTCTGTTATTACCTTACAGATCTTTCCTTGAACTCTGTTTTCCTGTTGTACCTCATTCTTAGAAGTATCAATTCATTAGGGAGGCAGTGAGGATAGACGCATTGCCCCATGACAGAAATATCCCCATGTCTCACATCCTATGGTCCAGTTCTATTACTCTTCTCTATGATCATTTTTTTTCCCATTTGCCATGAAATCTCCTCTCTTCTAGACTTCTTAGTGTGAATTGCTCGAGATCAGATTTCCTTTTTCTTGAGCCAGGGTTGTTGTCCTTAGAGGCAGAGAGCATTCTTTCAAAAGAAGGGGTCTCCTTGAGTAACAATTTCTTAGAGAATGGACTCATCATAAGGTCCCCATCTCAAAACTCATACTATATCTCTGCCCCGATGGGAGTCCTCTTCTCACCGAGTACATCTTTCTTTTCGTTTCCCGTTTCAAACCCTCTCTTTGCTACCTCGTCCACTCTCTTCTTCATGAAAAGGGTTATCTTCCTCCATTTACACACGAACTTGATTAAGGGACATCACGCTCTCCTCCATCCTCCACTTCCTCTCTCCCCTTTTATGAACAATCCTATTCTGCAATTTTATCTGCAAATTAATTAAAAATACAGTGCATAATCTCTAGGGAATTGCAAGGTTCAGCCCTGCTCCTCCATCACTTTTCTAATTTCTTTCAATTCCACTTTCAGCTTTATCTTCTTGCGCATTTCTAGAAAACAAATCTCTTAACAGTCCCTGGGTTTTTTAACCCAATAGTTTGGGAGTTTTTCCTCTTTTTAGTTTTTTCTTCTTTTACTAGTCTCTATAGATAGGATAATTTTTAAAATTTTATTTGTGCTTTTCTTGGTAGCTGTATTTACTTACCTCTGCTATATTATTGCTGTTATGCCAATCACAATTCAAATAATCTGGTTACATCTGCCTTTTTTTTAGAAGAATGCTTTAAATGCCTGTCTTTTACTGAATGCCCATTTTTTTCATTGATGATTAGACTCAAGTTTGTAGCATATGTCATTGTGGTTGTATGTTGTGCTTCTTTGCTCCTTGTAATACATCATTCCATTTCTTTCTAGGCTTACTGGTCTTGTGTTATTTACATTTCATTGCCTATTTGAAGATCTTTCTCCTGGTCATTTACAGAATTCATCACTAGAATTGTGGAATTCATCATTCTATGGAGTGAGCACATAAGGGATTCATGTTCTCAACTGTTATTTCATAAGACTGCCACCTTGGTGGGCTTTTTGCTTTCTTATCCTGTGGAGAGAAGTATAATGGTTCTACCCCTCGTATGAATTCCTTTTGTGTTTCTTTTCTTTTTTCTAAAGTTTGTTGGGACTAGAGAAAATCTTATTCTCTAACTTGCTGGCCATATCCACACAGTATATTTTAATTCAAATGGACTAATTACCATTCCTCCACTTAATTCTGCCTTAGTTTCTATCTCTAACCTTCCCTATACCTTGAATAGTTTTGTGGGGCCCACCTACTCCATCTCTATCTGTTAAAATCTTAAGTCTTCCTCCAAGTCAGAGTTCATGTTCTACCTTTTATGTGAAGTCTTCCCTAATCCTGGCCATTCTGAAGTATTTCTTCCCTCCTTTAATCTAAAAATACACCTCTTAGGATGTGGCCTATATACTCACCTTATCATAACATATTTCATTCATCTGTGCTCATTTTCCCTACTCAACTATAACTTCCTTATGGACAGAAAAAAAATTCCCCATCTTTTCATCCCCAGTGCATAATACAATGCCATGCACATAAAAGACTTTCATCTTTGTTTGTTGAGTTGAAGTGAATTAAACAGAATTTAGTCACAGCTAGCCCTAAAGAAATTTTAATGCTTAAGTTAAAAACTTCTGAAAAGTGAAACTGAACAAAGGAAATATTACCTTCTAGTAAACTTATGATAAGATTCACAAGGATTACAGGAAAACATGGAAAAAGCCTATACTGACATAAACCATGTGAATTTAGTACAATGTAGTAGTAAATTAATAAAAGATGAAGCAATATGTTGCTACAAAATGAGCATTGGCCAGAGAGTCAGATGCCCTGGTGTAACCAGAATGGCCTTTGTTTTCTTTGAATGACTCAGCTTACCTCATTGAGCCTCTGGATGCTGTGGCTTGCTCTTCCAGGGCAGGAAGCCCAGAGAGCATGTCAGGAAGCAGACAACCTCCTGTGTGATGAGTCATGGGGCTGGCTGAGGGGAGGTGTTACCGTCTACGCTAGGGGGAGGGGCCAAGTCAAGAACCAATCGGCCCTGGTCATTCAGGCGGCGCTTGATGATGTCAAAAACCCTATAAGAGGGGAGAGGACAGCTTGAAGCTCTCTTTTTCCTCTTCCGGTTGGTGTGGGAGCAGCGGCAAGCAAGCGTGACTCTGGGCCAGCCCTTGCTCTCGGGCCGAGCCCAGATGTTGGTAACTATGAATTGTACTGGGTCTGTCTGTTGATATTTGTAATTTCTTTGTATTTTGGTTTTGAGGTTCGGGGTGCTGATTTGTTTTTCCCCCGAACTAAATGAATGTTTTGAGCCTCAGGGTGCTGGTTTTTTCCCCTGAAGTAAGTCAATGAATCTGTATTTGGTCTGTCTCTTGATGCTTGTCTGTATGCTCCCCTGAACTCACCAAATGCTAACTGAATGCTGGCGTTTTCCCCTAAACTAAATGAATGTTGTCTGTATGCTAAGTGAATGCTGGATTAAAGTAAGCTGGTCAACCCCTTCACCGTGCTTTCCTTGTTTAAGCAGATAAAAAGAACCTGTGCTTTCCTGGCAGCTTCCTGGGTCCCGGCAGCCTCCTGGGTCCCAGCAGCCCCCTGGTGCCGGCTGTGGGGGAGGGATCTTACTCCCCCAGAGAAGCTGCTAGCTGGGTTGTTAAAACACCTGGGTTTTAGCCCTGACTTTGCCATTCCCTAAGTGACTTTGGACAAATCAATTTGTCAACTAATGCATCAGTTTCCTCACCTGTAAAATGCGTGGTCTGACTTAAATTGCCTCTGAGGTCTCTTCTAACTCAAATAGTGTGATTACTGGATGACCCTCAAGATGATCAATGCAATAATGGCCGTATTGCTACATGTTTCCCCCCTCATTTTCACAATCCTAAAATTCATTTGATTACCATATTTTTATCTTGACACTCCAGATTTTTAGATAGTCTCTGTTTTCTCTTTATAGGTCAGGTAAGTAAGGTACTGGGCCTTGAATCAGGAAAATTTGAGTTCAAACAGAGCCTCATACACTTACCAGCTGTGTAAACCTGGGCAAATCACTTAACCTCTCCTTGCCTCAGTTTCCTCAACTATAAAATGAAAATAATAACAGATCCTACCTCAGGGTTGATGTGGGGATTTAATGGGATAATATTTCTAAAGCACTTAGGACAGTGCATAGCCCATAACAGGTGCTTAATAAAGGCTTATTTCCTTCCTTCTGTCGATGTTTTCACACCATTTCAGGGTACTGCTCATGCCAAAGTATCTCTGACAAAAGAAGAGTGCAAGTACCTACAAGTATCTGCACATATGCTGCCAGTCAAAGCTAATATCTAACGCAGAGGTGGCAAAATCCAGATGTGGGGGGCAAAGATGGACTTGTTTATCAGTTCCCCATTTCTCCTGGGGGCATAAGAAAGAAAATGGACTCCTTTTTGTAACTGTCCAGGTCTGAGTTCCCAGCAATGAGGACATTGGCCCAATTCCCAAAAATTTAGCAAGAGATCAATTGGGACCCATAATTCTCTACACAATTCATGGATCTCTTATGGAATACAGTAATGATAAAGATAGAACACAGCAGGCTTAAACAACAATTTTCAAAAGAGTGGGTAAGAATTGGTAAGTATTTAAAACCTCCTGGATTCTAGTTTATCACAGCTATTTATACAGATAACTTTCTTCTTCTACAAAATTCCATGTTTGGGTAAGAATAGAATCACCAGCCTGTATTAACAGCCAAACCTTGTGCCATTCTCCAGAAACGGGAAAGAAAGTTTCTCAACTTAGATAGGATAGAAATCAAGGTGGGCTAAGGAAAAATAAAGCAGGAAAGTTGTATCATAAATGCTACTGTGTGCTTCAAAGGGAAGTGATCTGTTTGCTGACAGAGGAAATATAGACATGTGTAAACACAATGTAGCAAACTTTCAGCATGTCCTGGATCAAGAGAGACCAATTTGATCTGCAGAGACTCAAAAGGAATCTGGCAATTCTCTATTCAGGAAGCTTAAAGAGAGTAGGGCTCACTTGGGCAACCCAAGTCTGTTTCTCATTGTCATATGGTGGATTATAGGCCACAGAGAAATGATGACATCTCCACGCTGGTTTTAGCACCAGTCATCCCAAGCCCAGAGTGGCCTATCCACAGTTTTAAAATGGTGCTGCCAACAAGGCTAGTTCCAATGCTTTCAGGCATGGGTGACAAAAGAGAAAAGGATTCTTGTTGTGATTTGAGGCATATGCCAGGAAAGACGATAACAAGCAACTGTAATTTGAGAGTGGGATGGAGGATAGATGTGAGCCCAGACTTATATACAATAACAAAAAATAACTAAACCCAAGAAACTGGGTTCCTGACCTTCCTCTCCTTCTCTTCCCTAAGTTACTTAAAAATGGTAGCATGGTCTAGATGAGAAGTGTCAGGCAGCATTTTAGCCCACAGCGTTCTCTACTGCTGCCTGAACCAGATTAAATATAATTGGGAAATATTTGAGAAAAATAAATAAAAATTCAATAGAACACAGATAATGTTGACATGTGGGTTTTCTTAGTAAAAATGTGGCCTGCAGAGATCCTTATATATGGTTATGGCCTTGTTTGGATTTGAGTTTGACACCGCTGGTCTAAATGACAGACTTTAAAGAAAACTTTTAGTTCTTTTTTCTTAATCTTGTACCTGACTTCACGAAATATCACAATCACTCCTATCTGTATAATATTTTCTTTGTGTGGAAAAGACATTAAATGCCTTTCTTTCAAGGGACCTCACACAAATATGCTGTTTAAAAATCGCTGAGTACTGGGGGCAGAGCTAAGATAGTGGCTGGAAAACTCTGAATACCTGTAAAAAATGGCTCTGAACAAATTCTAGAGCTATAGAACCCATGAAAGAATAGAGAGAAAAAAGTCTCCAGCCCAAGACAGCCTGGATGGCCCCTGGGAAGGGTCTGTCGCACTGTGCTGGGAGCAGAGTTTAGCCCAGCAGGGGCCATGCCAGGACCTACCAGATTGGGAGTTGGGCAGAGCAGGCCTTAGGGCCCTGAATCACTGAACTGTGGCAGTTACCATACTTCTCAGACTTCTCAACCCACAAACATTAAAGACAACAGAGCAGGTGAGAGAAAACTGCTGGATCTGGGTGAGAGAAGTTCAGAGTCAGGCCCCAGCCAGACCTGCTCCTGCGGCTGCTTCCAGAGCTCCACTGTAAGCTGTTTCTGGATTCCCTGGCTCACACAGTGGGAAGAATCAGGCAACAGATTAGAGCGGGAGTGCAGGGATTGCTTTGCTGGCACAGAGGCAGGATCTTCTTGCTTTGCTCTGCTTGGATTGTGGTCTTGGTTGGCGGTTCTTGGAGGAGGAAGGGCACTGGTGTGGCAGAACTTGCAGTGACTGTGGAGCAGAAGTACCTCTGCAAACAGCAGCGCAAAGGCCCCTAAAGCTTGGGACAAAGTGCTCTCTACTCTAAAAGCAGTCATATCCTGACAAAAAGCTCAAGGGTCAAGTAGATGGCTGGGAACATGAGCAGGCAGCATAAAAGGACTCAGATTCAGACTATAGAATCTTTTTTTGGAGACAAAGATCAAAACATACAGCCAGAAGAAGTCAACAAAGTCAAAAGAGCCCACATCAAAAGCCTCCAAGAAAAACATGAATTGGTCTCAGGCCATGGAAGAGCTCAAAAAGGATTTGGAAAAGCAAGTAAGAGAAGTAGAGGAAAAATGGTAAAAGAAATGAGAGTGATGCAAGAAAATCATGAAAAATAAGTTAATGACTTGCCAAAGGAGACCCAAAAAATACTGAAGAAAATAACACCTTAAAAAATAACCCAAATGGCAAAAGAGCTCCAAAAAGCCAATGAGGAGAAGAAGGCCTTGAAAGGCAGAATTAGCCAAATAGAAAAGGAGGTCCAAAAGACCACTGAAGAAAGTACCACCTTAAAATTACATTGGAGTAAGGGGAAGCTAGTGACTTGATGAGAAATCAAGATATTATAAAACAGAACCAAAAGAGTCAAAAAATGGAAGACAATGTCGAATATCTCATTGGAAAAACCACTGACTTAGAGAATAGATCCAGGAGAGATAATTTAAAAATTACTGGACTACCTGACAGCCATGATCAAAAAAAGAGCCTAGACATCATCTTTAAAGAAATTATCAAGGAAAACTGCCCTGATATCCTAGAGCCAGAGGGTAACATATAAATAGAAAGAATCCACTGATCACCTCTTGAAAAAGATCCCAAAAAGAAAACTCCCAGGAATATTGTCACCAAATTCCAGAGTTCCCAGATCAAGTAGAAAATACTGCAAGCAGCCAGAAAAAAACAATTTGAATATTGTGGAAACACAATCAGGATAATACAAGATCTAGCAGCTTCTACATTAAGGGATCGAAGGGCTTAGAATATGACATTCTGGAGGTCAATGGAGCTAGGATTAAAACAAAGAATCACCTACCCAGCAAAACTGAGTATGATACTCCAAAGCAAAATATAGACTTTCAATAAAATAGTGAACTTTCAAGCTTTCTCAATGAAAAGACCAGAGCTGCATAGAAAATTTGACTTTCAGATACAAGAATCAAGAGAAGCATGAAAAGATACACAAGAAAGAGAATTCTTGAGGGACTTACTAAAGTTGAACTGTTATGTTTACATTCCTACATGGAAAGATGATGTGTGTAATTCATGAGACCTTTCTCAGTATTAGGGGAGCTGAAGGGACTATAGACAGAGGGCACAGGGTGAGTTGAATATGAAGGGATGATATCTAAAAAACAATAAAACCAAGGGGTAAGAGGAATATATTAGGAGAAGGAGAAAGGGAGAGATAGAATGGGGTTAATTATCTCACATAAAAGTGGCAAGAAAAAGCAGTTCTATTGAAAGGGAAAAGGGGGCAGGTGAAAGGGAATGAGTGAATTTTGCTCTCATCAGATTTGACTTAAGGAGGGAATAACATATACACTCAATTGGGTATCTTACCCCACAGGAAAGTAGGGGGAGGGGGATAAGAGAGGGGGGAATGATAGAAGGGAAGGCAAATCGGGGGAGGAGGCAATCAAAAGCAAACACTTTCAAAAAGGGACAGGGTCAAGGGAGAAAACTGAAAAATGGGGGACAGGATAGGATGGAGGGAAATGTTGTTAGTCTTTCACAACATGACTCTTATGGAAATGTTTTGCATAATGATACATGTGTGGCCTATGTTGAATTGCTTGCCTTCTCAAAGAGGGTGGGTGGGGACAGAAGAAGGAAGAGAATTTGGAACTCTAAGTTCTAAAAACAAATGCTCAAAAAAAGTTGCTTTTTTAACGTGCAACTGGGAAATAAAATATATAGACAATGGGGTATAGAAATCTATCTTGCCCTATAAGAAAGTAAGGGGAAAGGGGATGGGGGTCAGTGGGGTGACAGAAGGGAAGGCAGACTGGGGAACAGGGCAATCAGAATATATGCCATCTCAGAGTGGGGGAGGGTAGAAATGGGGAGAAAATTTGTAACTCAAAATCTTGGGGAAATCATTGTTGAAAACTAAAAATATTAAATAACAAAAATGTGAAAAAAAATCCTTTTTGAGCTCTTCAAAAAAAAAATCACTGAGTACTGAACTTGAGAGCCCTGATCTCAATAGCTATTAACCTCCCTAAGGTTCAGTTTCTTCATGATAATACTCATACCATCTACTTCACGAAGTTGTAAGGAAAATACTTTTTGCATTAGAATGTACTTTATAAACATGTTATTGTTTATAGCATCCCTCTAGACTATAGTGCCAATTTATAGTCTCAGCTACCTTAGGTTTAAAAATATTCTATGGGTTCAATCATGAGCCTCTATTGGTGTGTTTACTTTTAATAGCCATCCAGTAGACAAAATTAGCTCAAAACAAAGGCATTTTCTAAGAAATAAGGATTTCTTTCATAAGCCTGGGGTATAGCCTCCCACAAATACAGCATCAACAGGAAAAGGGTATATACACAGAAACATAAAAGGATATATATATATATATATATATATATATATATATATATATATAAGGAACACATAAAGCAAACATAAAATACATGATGGTGTATATTCATTATGCTGTAAGAGAAATAAAAAGTATTCTGGTTTAAAATTATGCAAACTTCCACTCAGTAGGACTTTAAAAGGTCAACTGTATAAATGTCTATTTTCATTACTCCTCACCTAAAGTCTTCTTTTATCGCATAAATCGTCTGATTCTGTTGCTACTGCTCTTCATTATCAAACTAACTCCACCTTTATGTTTTGCACTAATGGAAGAAAAGTAATATCCAACATGCAGAATAAATCAAGTAATTATGCCTTTTAACATCACCTATATTTTCGATATGGCTGGTACTAACAGTCAATCAAAATGCCAAAAAAGGTGCCTTGAGAATGTGTTAATCTTCACTGAATTATGTCAGTTACAATGGACGAGGAGGAGGGAAAGGGGAGGAGGTCTTCAATTCTTGGCACACTGTATCTTCTATAAAACAATCTGACAGCTCTTTACTAAGCAGTTACTTTAACTATCCTGGACACACCGTCAGACATGGCCAATATGATGAGTTGTTTTAGTAACCATACTTCTCTGTTACAAAGGAGAAGTCACTGAGAAGTAGAAAGCAATGTAAAACATAAAAGAACACCAATAAAACATAATAGAAGAGGAAAGAAAAGAAACTAAAAAAGAAAGTTACTCTGAAAAAATGAAATCTGCTTTGTAAGTTGCCATATTAATAGTATACCAACATGAAGACCTTTGCAAATATTTCATACATTTTGAGCTTAATATAACCAACTGAGGTAATTTTCTAAACTTCTGTGATAGATTGTAATATTGAATGGCACATTTTAAAAAAACATCCCTGTTGTGAAAACTATCATTTTAAGTGATAGGGAACCATGTAACCTGGATTCAAATAACTACAAAACATATAAAATATCTGGAAGTCAATATGCCAGGGAACACCCAAGAATTATATAAATACAGTTATAAAACACTCTTTAAAGAAATGAGCAATGACAATTAGAGGAAAAAGGAATACTTGTTCTTACTTGGGTAATGCCAATATAATAAAAATGAATATTTTACACCTATGTTAGAATATAGACTTAGTGCTATATAAATAAAACTACAAAGGGGATACTTCATGTAGTTACACAAAATAATAAAATTAATTTAGAAGGACAGAAGATCTAAAATCTTAAGGGAAATACTGGGAAAAATAATGAGGAATAAAAAGGGAATAGCACTTACAGACCTTATATTATCAAGCTGTATTCATCAACAGCACTTAGTACTGCTTTAAAAAAGTAAACTGAATCAGAGGAACATAGTCCAGTAATCAAATATAATTATATAGTGTTGGATCAACTCAAGAACATAAACTATTTGGGAAAAAACTCCCTATTTGACAAGAACTATTGGGAAAAACTAGAAAAGAGTTTGGAAAAAGTTAGGTTTAGGGCAATATCTTATACCATACAACAAAATGAGCTCAAAATTCATTTACACATACCACATGGTGGTTTTCAGTGAGAACTGAAAAACTGTAATGATCAATATATAGATTTTAGTAATAAAAATAATCTCAAAATGAGTCATATATGTGTGGCTTGGTTAGAATGTGTCCACAAAGAGCACAAGACTCTTCTCTCTACATCACTGATAGAACTGTGGGGCCTTAGTGAACCCAAGTTTCCAAATATTTATAATATTAAAGCAGGAAAATAAAAAAGTGCATAAACTCACACAATTTCACTAAATGCTATATAGTATACTCCAAATGTAATATAGAAAAGAGGTGATAAATATGTATGTTCACTATTATATTAATAAACATAAGTATTAATTATATAACATATCAAATATAATATATTAATAATATTACTATTTATACATATTAAGTATGTATACACATTTATTATTACCACTTTCCTCCCAGGAGCTCAATGCATTTTAAATAGAACCTTGTAGAATTTTAACTCTATAGCCAACTCTGATATAATTCACATCTTTGAAGCAAATTCTATTTTCTTACTAACTTCTAAAATTACATCAAATATGCCTTCACAAGAACAAAGTGTCCCAGGAAACTGAAAGCTTTGGTGAAAGAAAACAGTCAGCCTGTGGCATGTTGGCAATAGTAGAAAAAAAATTTATACATAGTGAGAGCTCTAGTCCCTACTTAGGAGTTTGTCTTTTCCTTTGTAAAAGTAAAGCAGTAAGGAAAGGGAACTCTACCTCTGAAAGAATATTTCTGCTTTTGGTCTCCATGCCTAGAATCCAAGAGATAGGTTATATATTTGCATTTGGTTCTATTCTTCCTCCTGATTATGAAGGTGATGACCTTGGATGTACTCACAGCCAATGGGATTGGTATTAATGGAGTGGGGAAATGATTGTTTATTTAACTCAATGACTAAGAGAGAGACCTCCTCCTGTGATTGACACAGGGAAATCTCTTTTCTTTACCTTTATAGAGATGGACAATGGAGGCAAAGGATGGATCAATTCTCTGCTGCTTGTGCTAATTTCAGCCTAACAATTAACACCAAGAAAACACAGGTGCTCCATTGGCCACCACCACACCGTCCACATGTAGAACCGTTGGTTACAGCAAATGGAGAAGTTCTGAATGCTGTGGATAAGTTTACTTACCTTGGCAGTGTACTTTGTAGGGATGTACACATTGATAATGAGGTTGATGCAGGTATTGCCAGAGCTAGCTTAGCATTTGGGAGACTCCAAAGGAGAAAGTATGGGAGAAAAGAGGTATCAGACTGAGTACAAAATGGAAGGTCTACAGAGCTGTTGTAAGAGCTCCAAAAAGCCAATGAGGAGAAGAATGCCTTGAAAGGCAGAATTACCCAAATGGAAAAGGAGGTCCAAAAGACCACTGAAGAAAATATTACCTTAAAAATTAGATTGGAGCAAGTGGAAGCTAGTGACTTGATGAGAAATCAAGATACTATAAAACAGAACCAAAGGAATGAAAAAATGGAAGACAATGTGAAATATCTCATTGGAAAAACCACTAACCTGGAAAATAGATCCAGGAAAGATAATTTAAAAATTATTGGACTACCTGACAGCCATGATCAAAAAAAGAGCCTAGTTATCATCTTTCAAGAAATTATCAAGGAGAACTGTCCCGATATTCTAGGGCCAGATGGTAAAACAGAAATGGAGAGAATCCACAGATTGCCTCCTGAAAAAGATCCCAAAAAGAAAACTTCTAGGAATATTGTCACCAAATTCCAGAGCTCCCAGATCAAGGAGAAAATACTGTAAGCAGCCAGAAAGAAACAATTTGAGTATTGTGGAAAAACAATCAGAATAACACAAGATCTAGCAGCTTCTACATTAAGAGATCGAAGGGCTTGGAATATGACATTCCAGAGGTCAATGGAGCTAGGATTAAAACCAAGAATCACCTACCCAGAAAAACCAAGTATGATGCTCCAAGGCAAAATATGGATTTTCAATAAAATAGAGGACTTTCAAGCTTTCTCAGTGAAAAGACCAGAGCTGAATAGAAAATTTGACTTTCAAATACAAGAATCAAGAGAAGCATGAAAAGGTAAACAAGAAAGAGAAATCACAAGGGACTTACTAAAGTTGAACTGTTTAGTTTACATTCCTACATGGAAAGATGATGTGTATAATTCATGAGACCTCAGTATTAGAGTAGCTGAAAGGAATATGCATATATTTGTATATGTGTATGTATATATACATATGTGTGTATGCACATATATATGTAGGTATATACATATGTATATATATTCATGTATATATACATATATAGATATAGATATACACAGACAGAGGGCGTAGGGTGAGTTGAAGACGAAGTGATGATATCTAAAAAAATAAAATCAAATTAAGGGTTGGGAAAGGAATATATTGAGAGAGGGAGAAAGGGAGAGATAGAATGGGGTAAGTTATCTCGCATAAAAGTAGCAAGAAAAAGCAGTTCAGTAGGAAGGGAAGAGGGGGCAGGTGAGGGGGAATGAGTGAATCTTGCTCTCATCAGATTTGACCTGAGGAGGGAATACCATACACACTCAATTGGGTATCTTACCCCACAGGAAAGAAGGAGGAAGAAGATAAAAAAGGGGGGATGATAGAAGGGAGGGCAGATAGGGGGAGGAGGTAATCAAAAACAAACATTTTCAAAAAGGGACAGGGTCAAGGGAGAAAATTCAATAAAGGGGGATAGGATAGGAAGGAGCAAAACATAGTTAGTCTTTCACAACATGAGTATTGTGGAAGGGCTTTACATAATGATACACATGTAGCCTATGTTGAATTGCTTGCCTTCTTGGGGGGGGAGGGAAGAGGGGAGAGAATTTGGAACTCAAAGTTTTAAAAACAAACATTCAAAAACAACAAAAAAAAGTTTTTGCACGCAACTAGGAAATAAGATACACAGGCAATGGGGCATAGAAATTTATCTTGGCCTACAAGAGAAGAAGCGAAAAGGGGATGGGAGGGGAGTGCGGTGACAGAAGGGAGGGCGGACTGGGGAACAGGGCAACCAGAATATACGACATCTTGGAGTGGGCAGGAGGGTGGAAATGGGGAGAAAATTCATAATTCAAACTCTTGTGAAAATCAATGCTGAAAACTAAATATATTAAATAAATTAAATTTTAAAAAAATGCTAGTGGGCATCCAAAGAAAGTAAAGTTTTCCTTCCAATTTGTGAAAACATGCTTAAGTTGTGCTCTTGGCCTAAAACTAAAGGAAAAAATTATTGGAGTCAGTTCCAGTTATGAGCAGTAGCATCTCCCCTGTGAGATCTAATTAGATTGACTCGAAGAAAAATAGTAGATAGAAGGAGGGGAGGGGGGGAAAAACAAAACTCATACACTAAACTTGTGAGCAGTTCAGAAAATTCAAACCCAGGCTGTATTGAAGCAGATTTTAATGTCAGCCATTAAGATAGTATATACCTCATGATTACTAACTTTATGCAACCTCAGCTTCAAGTGACAAGTTTAACAAGTCTTCAAAAATGCAACATTTACAGTTAGTTTAAAAATATAAGCAAAACAAAATAGACAAAAAATTTACACACACACACACACACACACACACACTCTATTTTGTAGGATTTTGTAATTAAGTCAGTCAGCACTAATATATAACATTAATAAAAATTTCAAAGCTACTTGCTCCCAAGAAAAGTCTTAGGAAATTGGGAAAAATGAAGAAAAGACTGCAGAAAGCATTTATTTTCTCTATTCATTCTGGCATTATAGGATCATAGATTCAGAGCTAGACACCAACTTATAGGTCACCTAGTCAAACCTGAACATTTTACGTATCAGCAACTGGAGAGGTTATGTGAGTTATCCAAGGTGATATTACTAGGAAGTGATTGAGAAGTAATATGAAACTAGGTCTTCTGGACCATGTTGCATAGTTTGTTTTTTTCACATTTTAATTTTCTGCAGTTTAGCATAACACATTTCTATACAAATACTTTAAATCCTTCCATGTTGACTGAATTGGATACACATTGAAACATGCTCTAGACAGCTTTATTTTTAGTTTCTTCAGCTAACGGTCTATACTATTTGGGAAAAAAACATCAAACATAGTTGATATAAAAATAAGACATCTTATAAGATATGATATAAGAATATATTATATAAGATATAAGAATAAGACATCTAATATTCAGAATTTATGACTAAGCATACAGGTACAACACTCTAAAGGTAAGAATTAATTATAAATCCTAATACAAGTCATTTCAGGCTTATATGTAATTTAAAAAAATTTTTCCCAACTCCTAAACTTCCTTCTGAGGCAAGCCAATACAAACTGCACTGAGAGTTTTAAGTCACTGTATATTTCCAGTACAAATGCAAGAAGCAGTGTAAGATTAAAAATTAAATAGTCCATGGAAACTACTAAGGTTTCAGTTTCCCAGTTAAAATCAGGATATTCCTATTTACCTTTCTTTTAAACAAATAGCATTAGACACACGCATCTCCATAAACTCTTCTTTTAATTTTTGATTTTGCAAGTACAAGTTCCACTATTTATACTTCTGCATTTATATTGCAAGTCTCTTGTTGACTAACTGGCAGGTATCCACACTGTTATAATACTGTGTCTATCCCTTTCTTCTTCTGTCTTCTCTTCTCCCTCCTCTTTCTTTATCCTTCTCTCTCTCTCTTCCTCTTCCTCCTCCTCTCCCAACTTCCTGCCTCTCTCCCCTTCTCCACCAACCGTCTCACACAGTTGTTGAAATGTGGGCCCCAACACATACTGGAGCTTTGTTTCTTTTGTTGTTAATTCCAATATGATAAAAAGAACATTCACCTGAATGGGAAGCAGATTATTCATTCATGCAAGTCCCTTGCAATTTCTTTTTCTTGTTCTTTTTCTTGATTACCTTTTCATGCTTCTCTTGATTCTTGTGTTTCAAAGTCAAATTTTCTATTCAGCTCTGGTCTTTTCACTAAGAAAGCTTGAAAGTCCTCTATTTTATTGAAAATCCATATTTTGCCTTGGAGCATCATACTCAGTTTTTCTGGGTAGGTGATTCTTGGTTTTAATCCTAGCTCCATTGACCTCCGGAATATCGCATTCCAAGCCCTTCGATCCCTTAATGCAGAAGCTGCTAGATCTTGGATTATTCTCAGTGTTTCCACAATACTCAAATTGTTTCTTTCTGGCTGCTTGCAGTATTTTCTCCTTGATCTGGGAGCTCTGGAATTTGGCGACAATATTCCTAGGAGATTTCTTTTTGAGATCTATTTGAGGAGGCGATCTGTGGATTCTTTCAATTTGTATTTTGCCCTGTGGCTCTAGAATATCAGGGCAGTTCTCCTTGATAATTTCTTGAAAGATGACATCTAGGCTCTTTTTTTGATCATGGCTGTCAGGTAGTCCAATAATTTTTAAATTATCTCTCCTGGATCTATTTTCCAGGTCATTGGTTTTTCCAATGAGATATTTCACATTGTCTTCCATTTTTTCATTCCTTTGGTTCTGTTTTATAGTATCTTCATTTCTCATAAAGTCACTGGCTTCCACTTGCTCCAGTCTAATTTTTAAGGTAGTATTTTCTTCAGTGGTCTTTTGGACCTCCTTTTCCATTTGGGTAATTCTGCCTTTCAAGGCATTCTTCTCCTCATTGGCTTTTTGGAGCTCTTTTGCCGTTTGAGTTAGTCTATTTTTTAAGGTGTTGTTTTCTTCAGTATATTTTTCAGTATTTTTTTGGGTCTCCTTTAAGCAAGTCATTGACTTGTTTTTCATGGTTTTCTCGCATCCTTCTCATTTCTCTTCCCAATTTTTCCTCTACTTCTCTAACTTGCTTTTCCAAATCCTTTTTGAGCTCTTCCATGGCCTGAGACCAGTTCAAGTTTTTCTTGGAGGTTTTTGTTGTAGGGTCTTGACTTGTTGACTTCTTCTGGCTGTATGTTTGGTCATCTTTGTCACCAAAGAAAGATTCCAAAGTCTGAGACTGAATTTGGGTGCGTTTTTGCTGCCTGGCCATGTTCCCAGCCAACTTACTTGATCCTTGAGTTTTTCAGCGGGGTATGACTTCTTGTAGAATAAAGAGTACTATGTTCCAAGCTTGAGGGGATGCACTGCCACATCAGCACTCCTCCTTCCCCAAGAACCCCCAACCCGGACTGGACTCAGATCTTCAGCAGGCTCTTCACTCCAGCTCTGATCCGCCACTTAACTCCTCCCACCAGGTGGGCCTCAGGTTGGAAGCAACTGCAGCTGCAGTTCTGTAGCTGCCCCACCTCTGCTGCTCCTGGGGTGGTGGCTTAACCACAAACTCCTTCTTTCACTCTGTCCCCAGCAGCTTTTCCCACTAACCTTCTCTGTTGTCTTTGGTGTCTGTGGGTTGAGAAGTCTGGTAACTGCCGCAGCTCACTGATTCAGAGTGCTAGAGCCCGCTCCACCTGGCTCCTGGTTTGGTTGGTCCACACCGCCCATGCTGGGCTCTGCTCCGCTCCCCTCCCAGATCCATGAGGGATAGACCTTACCCAGAGACTATCCAGGCTGTCCTGGGCTGGAGTCATGCTTCCCTCCACTATTTTGTGGGTTTTGCAGTTCTAGATTTGGTTCAGAGCCATTTTTTATAGGTTTTTGGAGGGACTTGGCAGGGAGCTCATGCTAGTTCCTGCCTTCCAGCCACCATCTTGGCTCCACCCCACCGTGTGAGATATTTTTAATTTTTCAGTCAGTAGCATTCTTTGCCTTACTGTCATATGGCAATGCTGGTATAATGTTCGTACAAAAAGATAGGCTTTGCTTTCATACTCATCCAACACTCTATCAAAGAGCATACATTCTATTAGATACCTGGGTTTGAAGGCTAATCTTGCCATTTACTAGCTGTGTGACCAGGGGAGAATGACAACTCCTCTGAGCCTCAGTTTCCAAGATACCTCAGAATTGTTGTAAAGAAAGCTCTTTATAAACTATAAAGAGCTCTAGAAAAGTCAGCTGGTTCTATAATTATGCAGTAATTACATTTGTCAAAAATGAACATTTATTTAGTTACTGAGTAACAATCTGCCTCTATAATATCTCTTTTTCCTTCCTTTCTACTCAATTGCAAGCACCCAAGTTCAGGATTTCATTCTTTCTTGCACAGATTATTATAAACAGCCAAGTTCAGGATTCCATTTTTGATTTCCTTCTTGGAAAGATTATTGTAAATAGCCTCCTCACTGGTCTTTTTTCCTAAAATATATCTCCTTTCCAATCTGTCATTCATATTACAGTTCTAATCAAACTCATTTCTCTACTCAAAAACACTGAGTGCCTCTCTAATGCCAACTAATTAAAATGTAAGGTCACCCTAACATTCAAAACTCACCATAATCAGGTTCTAACCTACATTTCCAGTCTTATCTGACACTACAATTTCTTTTTGCTCATTCTGTTCCAGCCAAATAGGGATATTCTGTGGTTCATGTTCTGATTCTGCTCTCTCCTGTCTCCATAATTTTACATCTTCAATGGATTTTACTCAGTTTTGCCTATTGAAGTTTCTCAATTCTTCTAAACGCCAATTTAAATGCCACGGGCTCTATAAAGTCTTCTTTACTCCAACTCTCCCTTCCTTTCTCCACTCCCACACAAACATGAAGAATCTCCATTCTCAAATTTCCTGTATTATTTCAACTTAGCACATTTTCACTTTCATCATAGCTATCTGTGTCCATCTACCCTCCTTTACTTCAATTAATTCCATTACAGCAGTATCTGTGATAGTCTTTTTATCTCTTGTATATACTAGCTACACAATGCATTTTAATTTTACTAAAACACATTTAATTAATGTGTGTGTATACTTTGAAATTCTCAGGTAAAAAACTTTTATGTGTGGATATACATAAATATTTTGAGATCCTTAAGCAAAAACCTACCCATT
The DNA here is from genome assembly GCF_011100635.1 of Trichosurus vulpecula. Classification (NCBI taxonomy): domain Eukaryota; kingdom Metazoa; phylum Chordata; class Mammalia; order Diprotodontia; family Phalangeridae; genus Trichosurus; species Trichosurus vulpecula. The sequence goes on from NC_050581.1 coordinate 72,515,426, forward strand.
TACTTAAATGTGTGCATATTTATCAACATATCATCAACACTATTTTTAAAAAAGAGCACGTCAAGTGTGTTTATGTGTATATGTATGTTACCTTTTGGCCAAATATTTACTTTTTGATCATCTCATACAACACAAGGAGAAGTTAAAAGTATGAAGTCCAGATTTGTGAAGTTTTTAACTTTTGCTATTTCAATAACATTAATATTAATATCTCCCATTTATACAGCCCTTAAAAGTTTCCAAAGAGCTCTATAGATATTATAAAAGAGTATTGATCTTTTCGATGTGCTAATAGACGGATCTCCATTCCTCATAATTGACTGTTGTCCAAACTGTAAAACCCAATTTAATTAATAGGAAATGAGCCTCTTGGGAGTAAAAGCCACACACCAGAAAAATAATACCACCAAAATTGCCCTGCAGCAGAATACATTTGCCATGCAGGCAGGGTAATGAAATGCATATATGCTATGTTTAACTTAGCAGAATAAGGTCTTAAATGACAGCACACAGAATGTCATTAGAGATAAACTACCACTAGGTAAGTGTAAGCCAAAGCCTATATATGCTATTATCCAAGATAGTTACCTTACTCAACTGCAATAATGCAGACTGCTGTCCATCCCCGCCCAAAAAAAAATCAATTGTACTAGTTATTATTCCATGTTAAGTGGAGGAAAGGGAGGAGAACAGCATTTATTAAGCACCTACTACATGCCAGGCTCTGTGCTAAGCAGTTTACAAATTTTATCTCAATTGGTGTCATTTTAAGTGCTTAGATTTAAGTAAAATTTAATTTAGATGAAAAACAAAGATGATTGTTTGAAACTAGGAAACCTTTAAATGTTTTGCATATTCTCAAGGACTACAAAGCCCATAAATTATACTGCATTTTGTCTCTCCTTTTCACACTGTGTACAAATCTTTCATTGCAAAACTAGGAGCTACTCCAGATCATCTCAGTGATATGTTAACAGTGACGGTAATGTAATCCTCTGAATATTTTATATAATCATAGTTACTGCATAATATGAGTTTGAAGCCCCAGATCAGAGGATTTTGTCTAGAGCAGGGGGTCAAATTGAATGAATGGGTTCTCTTCAGGCATTTTCCATATTCTAGGCTATTTGTTCTCAAATGACATTTCTAGTTCCTAGAAACTTGTGCTAAAATATGGAATAAGAAGATGTTGCTGGCTCTGCTAAGGATAGCAGAGAAAAATGTGCTATGTCAAAAGTCCAGTCACAGAACTTTCCTTGCATCATACAGAAAAGCCAATCACTCCAAACTAAAAATCTGACTACTAACTTAGGTTTGTGAATCAGAAAATAACTTGAAATATCTAAATTTGCTGTTCTCTACTCCACTAGGATCTGTAATCACTCCCCTACTTTATCTAGTCTAGTTAGTTCCCTGACCACAAAAAAAAAATGCCTGCCCAATCACTCTCTGTACTACGCTCAATTACTTTAATGCTGTTCATAGCAACATCCCAGACTCCTTTACTGCTTGATCATCCATTATTCTCATCCTCTTCACTTCTACAATATATCCTCTCTGCTCCTAGGTTTCAGAATATTGCTAGGGAAAGTTATATGGAACTGAATTGCTAATCTACTTACATAGGTCACCTACAATTCCTTTATTAGTATTTTACTGATTCCCTAGTATACTCCCCACATGCTATTCTAAAACTTTTCCATTATGCTCAGGTGCCACTCTTCCTCTACAGCAGAATATATATTATGGTTGATGATCAGCAACCAATAACATCAGATCCACATATAAAGTTAAGTTCCCCTAGGTCTATATGAGATATATTTTTTTCTCTTTCCCTCTTTAAGAGCTAATTTATCTTCCAAGAAGTCAGGCAATTCCTACCTCCTCCATGAAAACTTTTTTCCCCTAAAAGGCTGTTCATTATCTCTCTCTCTCTCTCTCTCTCTCTCTCTCTCTCTCTCACACACACACACACACACACACACACATACATACATAACAACATACATAGCATGTTTAACTATGTTGATATTTCTGCTCTTAGATCTAAAATTGGTTAAATTTTTTCTATTACGGCATCAGTACATAAAAGTGGTCATTTAAAAAAGATGATAATTTATCTTAGAAACCAAAAACAAGCACAATTTAACAATCTACCAAGATCAAGGGACTTTTTGCCGTGTTAACAACCATAAGGAAAATAAATTTACCTTTAGGTCGAGAGCAGAAAGTCAAGCAAACCACACCCTACCAATGCCATTTTCATCATTGAAAGATTTTTACTCTAAAGTTCATCAAGTGGAGATATACGACTGTATATATGCATATATATATACATACTGTGTATGTGTGTGTACACACACACACATTTTTATAAGATCAGCTGAAGGGACTTTACTCTCCAACTACTGGTATAGAGGGAAAGGTCACCATAATTATTGATATGCATACTGAAATTGGTAAGCTATAACTAAACAATTCATAAGTTAACTATCCTTAAAAAATTAATTATAACAGAAATATGACTGAATCAAAGACAACAAAGAGATCTTTTGCTTAATAATAATCACTATTATTATTAGCACTGATAATAATTTCTGCTTTAAAGATTGTAAAACCTTTTTACATACATTGTCTATTTGGGCCTCACAATAACCTTGGGAGGCAGATATTAAAGAAATTGTTATTCTTATTTTACAAATAAGGAACCTGAGTCTTAGGAAGATTAAGCAATTTGTCTATATTCGTACTAGTGTCAGAGGCAAGATCTGAATCTGAGGCTTTTTAACTCCAAATCCAGCACTCTATCCACTAAGACATGCAATCTCCCTCTGTGATTCTAGGAAGAATCTAGTAAGACAAAGAGTAATAAACACTTCTTACATTTATATTAAATTTTTAACTTGTAGTAAATGTTTCATTCAAATTTAGATCAAGCAATTAAATGATAGGTTTTATTTTAGTCATGCTTCTACACCAACTCCTTGAAGAAAGATGAATTGCCATATACCATGGTATGAAACAATTAAAAGGACTTAACAAAATAGTTGTTTCAGCACAGGTGAGCTTTTTAAATGTTTCACTTTCAACTCCTGACATTATTGATCAATTATTCCAAACACATACGAAAAAAATCACAAACATCCTGCAAAGAAAGCAAGATGGAGAAATGGATTTCAATATCACAACTAACAGGCACATACATATGTATGTTTCCTTAGTTTGTTCTCTGGTTACCCCCACCATCTCAAGCATCTAGGATCTCATTATACAGATGAATGATTCCAAGTTTTCTTCACATCTTTAACTGATTTGAGGGCCACTCGCATGTTCCTAGCAGTCTTGGCCACTGGCGACAGAAAATAACCACTTTGGGCCACGTTGGTTTATGAGAAAAAGGAATGTTTCTGAGCCCACATACAGATTTTGGGGAAATTATTTGACAGAACCAATATGTCCGTTGCAAACAGAAATTGATTTATAAAAGTTCATAATCCCTCAGACTAGAAAATTTAACTACTTCATGATTTGTTTTGTCCTTTTGTACAGCTCAATTTGTCTCAAACAATACTAGTTTTAAAAAGCATACAGAATATGAATAGCACATGGTAAACTAGAGCTATATCATATGTCTTGGTATGTTAGAGACTACAATTAAGAAAGAAAAGAATCCAAAAAACCAGACCATTTATTATTTAACTCGATTAGAATAAATGTCTATACTATCTCCTTTTAAAAATCATCTTCCTCCACATGCCTTCCAGAAATGTTATCCAGTATGAAATGGAAGGGAGGGTAAATTTTAAAGAAATGAAATATGAGTTTACAATATTTTTAAAGACAGCAATGATACACACTTCACTGAAGTTATAATCCATCTATGGTCTCAAATTTGACAGAATAAATATTTGTCAATGTAAGTGTCACTGAGACTTAGTGGAATAGGATTGATGATTAGAATTTGACTCTGGAAGGGTAAACCTTACTCAAAAAGTGGAGGATAAGTAAACATATCAATGTATATGAACAAAATATACTCATGTGAAGAAGTCTAGGAATCACAATGGGTAGGCTTGGTGAAGAGCAAAAGGATAAAGATCAATATATGATTCCAAATTAGAAAAATTACATAGAAGCAACCACTCCATTTTAGAATGGAGGAAAGGAAAAGCTGAGCACAGTTTTGGCATGTATTTAGATTTTGGGTGAATAGGTTACATAGGGTCCAAAGAAAAGATAGGTAGAATCCCATGGACTAAAATCCTATAAAAGTAGTCGGTCCCAGAGATAAGGGAAACTCTGAGAATTAAAATCTGAAGAGGCAAAAAAAAAAAAAACAATTCTGATAAAGAAAAACAAGAGTTATCAAAAGGACCAATGCAGATGTATAGAGAAATCAACATTTGGATTTTTTTAAAGGTCTGAATTAAAGAAAGAAGCTAGGGTAGATAATAAGAATGGCAGATTAACTCTAGTAAGCTCATACTGCAAAGAGATCAAATGCAAAAAGAAAGGTCCCATATAGGAAAATATTAATCACAGTACTTTTTGTGAGAGCAAAAAAACTAGAATTAAAGGGGCTGTCCATTGACTGAAGAAAAGCTGAAAAAAATTATTTGTAGCATTCTCTCTAGAGCTTCCCCCAACTTGAACTCACAGGACAGGTCACCAGGGGTGTGACTTAGTCCAGGTTCAGCGTATTCTGTGGGTCTACAGTCCTAAAACTTTAGCTCACAAGTCCCTACAGGTGTTTGCCTTTAACAGTCAGCCACCTGACGTAATTAGTTTAATAAAAAAATATTTGCCGAAATGGCATGGAATTAACATAACAAAATATTCCCCCTAAAACCTGAGATGCAATCTCCCATAAACATACTAGGCATCAATTGGAAGAGTTGAGCACACACAGAAAAGAGTAGATAGGAAGGAAACATATAGGGCCAAAGCAACTCATGCTTCTGGCACTCAGGATCCTTGATTTCTCTTTTTCCCTCTTCTTGTGGTGTCTTCATCCTGCACCCTCTGGGCATGGCATTTTTGCTAGGCATTTTGTTCCACTGGTATCCCTGGACCTGGTCTTCTCCACAGATGACCTTAATATATAACTAGGTTCACTAGACCTGATTTGTGCTAAGTACAATAGCTCCTTCTTGGCAATTTGCTCTGACTAGTCTCCTGCAAGGCGCCATTGTCTATGGGAAGGGAGAAGGGATTCTCTCATATTCTCTCTCTCTCTCTCTCTCTCTCCATATAAATATATATATATATGTGTGTGTGTGTGTGTGTGTGTGTGTGTGTGTGTGTATATGTGTGTATATATATACATATATATGTATATATATATATATGTATATATATATATTCTTGCAAATCAAGAAAAGACAAAGAACAATCTCCCTCAAGAGACAAATTCTTCTTAAACTACAAGGCATGACTCCCTTAGAGTAAAAGTAATACTGCTAGCTTATTCTTTAAAGGACACCATCAATGTAGCTGACCTTTTATCAACGATTATCTTCCCCATAAATATATCAAATTGATAGAGGAATTCCTAAAGGAGTGATGAGCATAAACATTTTCTTCCACTTCCTTTATAAGTTTTGAATGAATCACCTCAAATTTCGTACCTTTAACAATCTTCCAAAAGTCTTTTTAAGGTGGGAATCACTCAAATTCTAATACCCTTTACAAGGTACAAATGGGACTACACCAAGTAGTTTGATAAGAGCATGTGACTAGAATGGCCTTTGTTTTATTTGGGTGGCTCAGTTTACTGGGTCTGCTGCTCCTCTTCCGGGACAGGAAGCCCAGAGACCATGCCAGGAAGCAGAGAACTTCCTGTGTGATGAGTCATGAGGCTGGCTGAGGGGAAGTGTTAACTCCAGAGCCATGCCCTATTGGGTGTTAACCTAGGGGAAGGGGCCAACTCAAGAACCAATCGGCCCAGTCATTCAGGCGGCACTTGATGATGTCAAAAACTCTATAGTAGGGGAGAAGACAGCTTGAAGACTCCTCTTTCCTTTTCCGGTTGGTGCGGGAGCAGTGGCAAGTGTGACTCTGGGCCAGCCCTTGCTCTCGGGCTGAGCCCAGATGTTGGTAACTATGAATTGTATTGGATCTGTCTGTTGATATTTGTAATTTGTTTGTATTTTATTCTGAAGTTTGGGGTGCTGGTTTTATTTTCCCCTGAACTAAATGAATGTTCTGAACTTCAGGGTGCTGGCTGTTTGTTCCCCTGAACTAACTGACTGTAATCTCTATTTGGCCTGTCTGTTGATGCTTGTCTGTATGCTCCCCTGAACTAACTGAATGCCGGATTAAAGTAAGCTGGTCAACCCCTTCACCGTGCTCTCCTTGTTTAATCAGATAAAAAGAACCTGTGCTTTTCTGGCGTGCCGGCAGCCTCCTGGGTGCTGGCTGTGGGGAGATCTTACGCCCGCACAGAAGCTGCCAGCCGGATTGTTAAAACAGAGCAAAACCCTAACAACTTATTGTCTTATTAGCTGAACCTTCCATACTATAATTTGATCAAGCAGGAGACTTGTCTGCTTATCAATAGCCTGCTATGATAGATGATAAGGACTACATGCTGCATATCTTCCATGACAGTAGATAATTATTCTTTTGGCAAGAACAAGCCTCTCTGTTCTATATCTCAATAGATATTAATAATTAGAGGGTGGTATTGTATTTCTCAAGGGCTCTTGTGTGATTTTAATATATGTATGGGAGGCATTGTATTATGCTGAATACAATGCATTTGGATAGTATATTAGAATTACAATGAGATATTGTATTCTGAGAGCCTTTTGGTTAAAATAAATATAAAGATATATAAAAGACTGTAAAGATATGATCTCCTAAAGAATATAATTTGTAAAAGTCTGCTTACTGCCCTCCAATACTTTCATCAAGGAAGCACTCAATATATGTACAGATTATTTTTAAAAGATTTGTAGAGGTGGAAAAGTGGGCATATAAGTCAGTATCTACCTACATTTTCTTGATCTTTTTTTCCTAATAAGGTTTAAGTTTTTTTTTCAAGAATTTGTTATCTACCTGTCTTTCAGATATCTTGAGAATCATTTTTGAGTATCCTTAAAATATTCTCGTTTCTAATGAACATTTTCCCTGTTTACTACATCCAGCCTAACTGCTCCTCCCATATTTATTTTCCTCAGAACTCTTTCTACTTCCTCATGAAGCACATAATGAATGAATGAACAAGCATTTTACAAAGTGCCTCCTGGGCCCCAGCCACAATGTTCAGCACTGAGGAAATCAATATGACAGTGAGATAGTTCCTGTCTTCAAGGCACTTAAGTTCTACCAGAGAGACAGAGTTTTGGTGCTGGAAGTAACTAGGATTGTGAGTGGAGCATCAGGGCAAACAGTTGTCAGCTTTTCCAGCAGCAAGCATTCATTGGATTATGAGACCACAAGCAAGAGTCAGAAATGGGATGGAGAAAGTATCAGGACAGAATGGCACACGGCGAATCTGAGGAATCTCTGGTCTCCTGTGGGATGGCTGCAAAGGATGTAAATCACAAATTAGGAATGGCTAGATTCAGTGAGTGTGAGGCTAAAATGCAACAAGAGTAAGTCCATTGTAATTGATAGAAAAAAATAGTTGTTGGGTTGTTATTTTGTGGGGGATGGGGGGAAGTTCTTTTTGTCAAATATTAATAAATTGTTTCCATTTTCATCCATTTGTTGTTCTCCTCCTAGTCTCATCCTTAAATAACCTTTGGATGACTGGACTTAACTAGGTTTCTCATCAGGCTTTCTTGCAACTTGGTTGTCGTTGGCTTTGATGTTTTACAAGGCAATACTGCTCATAATTTCCTACCATGAGAACAAGCATATATATCTCCTTGCTTCAAGATATGACTGATTTGATTACCAATAGGAATAAAGAATGGAGGTAGAATTGGTTAGGAACAAATGTATTACGAGACTTGAGGAACAGAAAAAAAAACCCAGCATTTTTCTTGATACTTTTGAATAACTCATAAAAAGGTCATGATTAACTTTTTCCTTCTCTCCTTGCCTCTATTCTTTTTTTAAGGAAGTTGTCACAAAGGCATTATAGAAAAACAAAGTATTATGTATGCGTAGCTCACTATGAGGAGTGTTTTAAGTTAGGGGCATCATAAAGTAGATATAACAACTAACTACACTTAGGGCCACAGAATCATAGGTTTATAAGTTGGAAATAGTAAGTTCATAGTTGGAAATAATCCAAACCCTTCATTTCCAAATGAAGAAACTGAGGCCTAGAAATGTATAACCCTTTCAAGTGTCCAAATTCCCATTATACAAACTACAGCTTAAATTACAAATGAATTATCAGAATAATTCTAATATCAGCTGAACTTCAAAGGCTAATAGAACGTATTTCTGGTGTCAATACCTTTCCTTACCATGCATAAGAATGGATCTTTAGAAGATTCTAGCAAATCAGAAAAAATCTGAAATTAAGCAAAATATTACTGAATCCTTAAGTAGTACAACTTTGGGGGGTAAATAAAACAAGTTTTTGTGAAGATAATTAAAAATTCATAATTAACCATAAGACTGTTGAATATTTAAGTAGGCATAGTCTATTGGATTAATGCCAACAGAGTTTTGTTAGGATAAATTTCACAACTGAGTAATAAACTAGAATTTTATAAATCCAAAAATAAGTATGTGGGCATGGAAAAATAATTTAACATTGTTCATTTAGATTTATGCAAAGTCTGTGGCAAGTTTCTATATGGAAGGAAGGAAGGAAGGAAGGAAGGAAGGAAGGAAGGAAGGAAGGAAGGAAGGAAGGAGAGAAAAAGAGAGAGAAAGATGCTGTGTAATCAGCAATGTTCAAAGAAAATGTTTTTGAGTTATGAGCAGATGACTATGTAATACCAGCTGACAACTATTCTGTATGAGTAGCTCACTATCACAGTCCCAGAGTAAATCCTAATTAAAGTGGACTTCTGGAGTATGTGATGGGAGCCAAGATGGCCGTGTGAAAACAGCACCTTATGGGAGCTCTCTCACAAGTTCTGTCAGATACCCCTAAAAAAGTGAATCTGAGCAGATTTGAGAGCATTAGAAGCCACTAGTAGACTGAGTGGGGCAAATTTCCAAGCCAGGACAGTACACAAGGTCAACAGGACAGATCTGTAGGGTGGGAGAGCACCAGGCGCACAGAGCTGCACCAGACCACACCAAAGCATAAACAGCTGTGGAAAACCAGCCAGAGATTCAGGCTGGGAGAAAACTGGGTGCCTGAAACCAGCGCATATCCACAGGCCTCGCAACACAGGATGGGAGTCTACTGAAGTGACAGGAGGCCTCAGCGCCTGTGGCCGTGAGACTTCTACTCCTGAGGCTTGCAGCCCAAAAATCTGAAACTTGCTTTCTGGAAAATCCAGGAGTCATAATGTCCAGGTAAATGGCTCTCATCCCTCCCTCCCCAACCCAGACAGAATTACCTTGGGAAAAACCCTGAAATAGAGGAGCCAGAAGTGGGGCTTCAGTAGCCAAGCAGTGGGAATTCCTGAGTCACAGAAGGGTGGAGTGAGCGAAGGTCAACACCAGGAATAAAGATGTGCCTTTGCACAGCCAGGGGAAGTGGCAGACACCAGCATAGACAATGGCTGAGGCCACCAGTGCTAGTTAATGCATCCTTCTCAGATAATGATGCAATAAAAATTATTTGTAATAATGCACCATGGAAAGATAAACTATGAATTAATTGGAAACTAAATAATCTAATCCTAAAGAATGAGTGGGCCAAAGAACAAATCAGAGAAACAATTAATAACTTCATTCAAGAGAATGACAATAAAGAGGCAACACACCAAAATTTATGGGATGCAGCAAAAGCAGTTCTTAGGGGAAGTTTTTTATCTCTAAATGCTTACATGGATAAAATATATAAAAAGGAGATCAATGAAATGGGCATGCAACTAAAAAATATAGAAAAAGAACAAATTGAAAATGCCCCATTAGATGCCAAATTAGAAATACTGACAATCAAAGGAGAGATTAATAAAATTGAAGTCAAGAAAACTATTGAACTAATAAATAAAACAAAGAGCTGGTTTTATGAAAACAAAATTGATAAATACTTGGTCAATTTGATTAATAAACAGAAAGAAGAAAACCAAATTACTGGTATCAGAAATGAAAAGGGTGAATTCACCTGCAATAAAGAGGAAATTAAAACAATAATTAGGAATTATTTTGCCCAATTGTATGCCCATAAATTTGATAACCTTAGGTATATGGATGAATATCTACAGAAATACAAATTGACCAGGTAAACAGAAGAGGAAATAAAATACCTAAATAACCCCATCTCAGAAAAAGAAATTGAGCAAGCCATCAATGAACGCCCTAGGAAAAAATCTCCAGGGCCAGATGGTTTTACATGTGAATTCTATCAAACATTTAAATAATAATTAATTCCTGTACTTTATAGACTATTTGGGAAAATAGGTGAAGAAGGAGTCCTACCAAATTCTTTTTATGACACAAATATGGTACTAATACCTAAAACAGGAAGAGTCAAAACAGAGAAAGAAAATTATAGACCAATTTCCCTAATGAATATTGATGCAAAAATTTTAAATGAGGGGGCGGAGCCAAGATGGCGGCTGGAAAGCAGGGACCAGCTTGAGCTCCCTGCCCAGTCCCTCCAAAAACCTATAAAAAATGGCTCTGAACCAATTCTAGAATGGCAGAACACACAAAACAGCAGAGGGAAGCAGGGCTCCAGCCCAGGACAGCCTGGATGGTCTCTGGGTGAGGTCTATCCCACACAGACCTGGGAGCTGGGAGCTGGGAATGGAGTGGACCAAAGCCCAGCCTGAGCGGCGTGGACCAACCAGACCAGGAGCTGGGCGGAGCGGGCCCTGGTGCCCTGTGTTGGTGAGCTGCGGCAGTTGCCGGTCTTCTCAACCAACAAACACCAAAGACTGCGGAGAAGGTTAGTGGGAAAAGCTCCGGAAGTGGAAGGAGTTCGCGGTTCGGCTTCCAGCCCCGGGGGCAGCGGAGGTGGGGCAGCTACGGTTGCTGCTGCTTCTGGCCCCAGGCCCACCTGGTGGGAGGAATTAAGTGGCGGATCAGAGCAGGAGTGCAACAGCCTGCTGAAGATCTAAGCCCAGTCCAGACTGGGGGTTCTTGGGGAAGGAGTAGTGCAGGTGTGTCAGAGCTGGCACCTCACCCCCAAACATGGAACACAGAACTCGTTAGTCTACAAGCAGTCATACCCCACTGAAAAACTCAAAGGTCAAGTTAGTTGGTTGGGAATATGGCCAGGCAGCGAAAGCACACCCAGATTCAGTCTCAGACTTTGGATTCTTTCTTTGGTGACAAAGAAGACCAAAACATACAGCCTAAAGAAAACAACAAAGTCATAGAGCCTACAACCAAAGCCTCCAAGAAAAACATGAACTGGTCCCAGGCCATGGAAGAGCTCAAAAAGGATTTGGAAAAGCAAGTTAGAGAAGTAGAGGAAAAATTGGGAAGAGAAATCAGAAGGATGCGAGAAAACCATGAAAAACAAGTCAATGACTTGCTAAAGGAGACCCCAAAAAATACTGAAAAATACACTGAAGAAAACAACACCTTAAAAAATAGATTAACTCAAATGGCAAAAGAGCTCCAAAAAGCCAATGAGGAGAAGAATGCCTTGAAAGGCAGAATTAGCCAAATGGAAAAGGAGATCCAAAAGACCACTGAAGAAAACATGACTTTAAAAATTAGATTGGAGCAAGTGGAAGCTAGTGACTTTATGAGAAATCAAGATATTATAAAACAGAACCAAAGGAATGAAAAAATGGAAGACAATGTGAAATATCTCATTGGAAAAACCACTGACCTGGAAAATAGATCCAGGAGAGATAATTTAAAAATTATTGGACTACCTGAAAGCCATGATCAAAAAAAGAGCCTACGTATCATCTTTCAAGAAATTATCAAGGAGAACTGCCCTGATATTCTAGAGCCACAGGGCAAAATACAAACTGAAAGAATCCATCGATCGCCTCCTCAAATAGATCCCAAAAAGAAATCTCCCAGGAATATTGTCGCCAAATTCCAGAGCTCCCAGATCAAGGAGAAAATACTGCAAGCAGCCAGAAAGAAACAATTTGAGTATTGTGGAAACCCAATTAGAATAACCCAAGATCTGGCAGCTTCTACATTAAGAGATCGAAGGGCTTGGAATATGATATTCCAGAGGTCAATGGAGCTAGGATTAAAACCTAGAATCACCTACCCAGCAAAACTGAGTATCATGCTCCAAGGCAAAATATGGACTTTCAATAAAATAGAGGACTTTCAAGCTTTCTCAGTGAAAAGACCAGAACTGAATAGAAAATTTGACTTTCAAACACAAGAATCAAGAGAAGCATGAAAAGGTAATCAAGAAACGGAAATTGCAAGGGACTTACTAAAGTTGAACTGTTTTGTTTACATTCCTACATGGAAAGATGATGTGTATGATACATGAGACGTCAGTATTAGGGCAGCTGAAGGGAATATGCATATATATATATGTTTATGTATATATAGGTGAATGTGTATGTATGTATGTATCTCTGTGTGTGTATATATATATATATGTATATATGTGTGTATATATATACATATATATATGTGTGTATGTATATATATATGTATATATATGTGTGTATATATATATATATATATATAAAAGAGAGAGAGCAGACAGGGTGAGTTGAAGATGAAGGGAAGATATCTAAAAGAAATAAAATCAAATTAAGGGATGAGAGAGCAACATATTGAGAGAGATAGGGACACATAGAATGGGGTGGATTATCTCACATAGAGGTGGCAAGAGGAAACAGTTCTGTGGGAGGAGGGGAAAGGGCAGGTGAGGGGGGAATGAGTGAACCTTGCTCCCATCAGAGTTGGCCTGAGGAGGCAATACCATGCATACTCAATTGGGTATCTTACCCCACAGGAAAGAAGAGGGAGGAAGATAAAAAAAACTAAAAGGGGGGGGGGGGATGATGGAGGGGAGGGCAGATGAGGGTGGAGGTAATCAAAACAAACACTTTGGAAAGGGGACAGGGTCAAGGGAGAAAATTCAATAAAGCGGGATGGGTTGGGAAGGAGCAAAATATAGTTAGTCCTTCACAACATGAGTATTGTGGAAGGGTTATACATAATGATACACATATGGCCTAGGTTGAATTGCTTGACTTCTTAGGGAGGGTGGGTGGGAAGGGAACAGGGGAGAGAATTTGGAACTCAAAGTTTTAAAAACAGATGTTCAAAAACAACAAAAAAAAAGTTTTTGCATGCAACTAGAAAATAAGATACACAGGCAATGGGGTGTAGAAATTTATCTTGCCTTACAAGAAAGGAAGGGAAAAGGGGATGAGAGGGGTGAGGGGTGATAGAGGGGAGAGCTGACTGGGGAACAGGGCAACCAGAATATATGCCATCTTGGAGTGGGGGGGAGGGTAGAAATGGGGAGAAAATTTGTAATTCAAACTATTGTGAAAATCAATGCTGAAAACTAAATATGTTAAATAAATAAATTCAAATTAAAACATCTTAAAAAAATTTTAAATGAAATATTAACAATAAGACTTCAGCAACTTATCACGAGAATAATACACTATGACCAGGTAGGATTTATTCCAGGGATGCAAGGGTGGTTCAATATTAGGAAAACTATTAGCATAATTGATCATATCAACAACAAAACTAACAGAAACCATATGATCATCTCAATAGATGCAGAAAAAGCCTTTGACAAAATACAATACCCATTCCTATTAAAAACACTAGAAAGCACAGGAATAAATGGAGCCTTCCTTAAAATTATAAATAGCATCTACCTAAAACCATCAACAAGCATTATTTGTAATGGGGATAAGCTAGACATATTCCCAATAAGATCAGGAGTGAAGCGAGGATGTCCATTATCACCCCTATTATTCAATTTGGTACTAGAAACGTTAGCTTTAACATTAAGAGAAGAAAAAGAAATTGAAGGAATTAAAATAGGTAAAGAAGAAACTAAATTATCACTTTGCAGATGATATGATGATTTGCTTAGAGAATCCTAGTGACTCAAGTAAAAAAACCACTTGAAATAACAAAAAACTTTAGCAAAGTTGCAGGATATAAAATAAACCCACATAAATCCTCAGCATTCCTATACATTACTAACAAAGCCCAACAGCAAGAGGTAGAAAGATAAATGCCATTTAAAGTTACTGTAGACACTATAAAATATTTGGGAGTCTACCTGCCAAGACAAACCCAGGGCCTATATGAACACAATTACGAAACACTTCTCACACAAAGTCAGATCTAAATAAATGGAATAACATCAGTTGCTCCTGGTTATGCCAAGCGAATATAATAAAAATGACAATTTTACCTAAATTAATGTATCTATTCAGTGCCATACCAATTGAACTACCAAAATATTATTTTACAGAGCTGGATAAAATAATAACAAAATTCATCTGAAAGAACAGAATGTGCAGAATATCAAGGGAATTCATGAAAAGGAATGCTAGGGAAGGTAGCCTAGCCCTACCAGATATCAAACTGTACTATAAAGCAGCAGTCATCAAAACTACCTGGTAGTGGCTAAGAAACAGAGTGGTAGATCAGTGGAATAGGTTAGGTACACAAGACATAGAAGTCAATGACTATAGCAATCTACTCTTTGATAAACCCAAAGAATCCAGCTTCTGGGCTAAAAATTCACTATTCCACAAAAACTGCTGGGAAAATTAGGAAACAGTACGGGAGAAATTGGGCATAGACCAATATCTTATACTGTATACCAAAATAAAGTCAAAATGGATTCATGATTTAGAAATAAAGGCTGATGCTATATGCAATTTGGGAGAGCATGGAATAGTTTACCTATCAGATCTATGGGAAAGGGAAGAATTCATGACCCAACAAGAGATAGAGAGCATTATAAAATGCAAAATGGATAATTTTGATTATGTTAAACTGAAAAGTTTTTGTATGAAGAAAAGCCAATGCAACAAAGATTAGGAGGGAGGAGAAAATTGGGAGAAAATATTTACAACCAATGTCTGTGATAAAGGCCTCCTATCTAAAATATACATGGAACTGAGCCAAATTTATAGGAATAAAAGCCATTCCCCAATTGAGAAATGGTCAAAGGATATGAACAGGCAGTTTTCAGAGCAAGAAACTAAAGATACCTATAGGCATATGAAAAAATGCTCTAAATCGCTACTGATTAGAGAAATGCAAATCAAAACAGCTCTTAGGTATCACATCTCTCCTGTCAGATTGGCTAAAATGACAAAACAGGAAAATGAGAGGATGTAGGAAAATTGGAACATTAATACATTGCTGGTGGAGTTGTGAACAGATCCAGCCATTCTGGAGAGCAATTTGGAACTATGCCCAAAGGGCTATAAAAACGTGCATACCCTTTGAACCAGCAATACCACTCCTACGGCTATATCCCAAAGAGGTAACACAAGTGGGAAATGGACCTGTATGTACAAAAATATTAATAGCAGCTCTTTCTGTGACGGCAAAGAATTTGAAATCAAGGGGATGCCCATCAATTGGGGAATGGCTGAACAAGTTGTGGTATATGAATGTAATGGAATATTATTGTGCTATAAGAAATGGGGAAGATATGGACTTTATAGTAACCTGGAAAGCCCTACATGATATGATGCTGAGTGAGAGAAGCATAACCAGGAGTACATTGTACACAACCACAGACATATTGATTCTGTGATGACTAACTTTGATAGACTTGGCTCTCCTCAGTAATACAAGGCTCAAAGACAGCTCCAAAGGACTTATGATGGAGAGAGCTGGCTACATCCAGAGAAAGAACTGTAGAGTCTGAATGTAGACTGAGGCAAACTATTTGCTCTCTTTTTTTTCCTCTCTTTTTGGTTTTGTTTCTTATTTCTCATGATTAATTCCTTCGGTCATAATTCTTCTTTGCAACTTGACTATTGTGTAAATAAGTTTAATGCAAAGGTTCATGTAGAATCTATATCAGACTGACTGCATGCTGTTTTGGGGGGGGAGGGGAAGGAAGGGAAGAAAATTTGAAACTCAAGAACATGTAGAACTAAGTGTTGTAAACTAAAAATAAAAAAAAAATCTAATTAAAAAAATAAATAAACAAAAAGTGGACTTCTGCAGCTCAGTCTCCTTCCCTGTTAAGAGTATACCCAGCATCACTTATATTAAGAGGCAATGCAACAACAGTATAAGAAACATTAGACTGAAAACCAGGAGACTTGAGTTCAAATTCAGACTCAGCAGAAACCAGTACTGAAAGACTTCAGAAAACACCTTCTCACTCCCACCCCCTCTACCTAGCATTGGCCTTATTCCTTTACCTACAATATCACATTTTTCAGATGTTTTGAAGATCTTTTATTTTTCTTCCTTCTTTTTTTTCATATTTTATTGTGAGTCATGGCTTTCTAGGAGGGAGTGGGGAAAGGAACACATTGGGAAATGCAGGAGATGTAAAATCCTAAACTAGCAATAAAAAAATCTTTAAAAAAAAAGGTTTCAGAACTCTGAAAGGGCTCTGAATGATAAGGGGTGGCTGGGTAGCAGCATAGACGATCATTAGGAAAGAGAAAAAAAGAGGGGAAAAAAGTACCTTTGGGACCTTGGACAAGTACTCAATCACTTCGGTTTAAATGTATTTGTTAAGTGAATTCTATCTTTCTTTTTTCTTTTTCTTTTTTCTCTAATGGAGGGAGGTAGAAAAGAGTGAATATAAATGCTTAATTTTTTTAAAAACATAAACTAAATTAAAACAATTTAAATGAAGCAAAGGTGGCAAGAAGGAGGGGATAAGATCAGATCAGACAGAGTCAGCATGGTATAGCAGGTAGAAAGGTAGTGTAATGAGGAAAAATGCTTTCATTTTTATGGGCTTTGGACAGGGCTGGGGGAATAGAGGATTGCTGGAGAGTCAGAGAATAGCATAAGGGAACTGGATGCCTTAGAGCAGGAGTGGGGAACCCGTAGCCTCTAGGCCGCATGTGTCCCTCTAGGTGCTCAAGTAGCCCTTTGACTGAATCCAAACATCACAGAACACATCCCCTTAATAAAAGGATTTGTTCTGTAAAACTTGGACTCAGCCAAAAGGCTGCACCCTAAGACCTAGAAGGCCAAATGTGGCCTTGAGATTGTAGGTTCTCCACCCCTGCCTTAGAGGATAAGAGCCATCAGGAACCTTGAAGATAGTACCAAAGACAAACTAAGGAAAGTACAAAGACCAAGATGTCTGAATGGAGAAATATAAAGAGTGAGACCTTTCTGAGAAGACTGCTAGACCCATGCTTATTTAACATTTCAACAAATGATCTAGGTCTAAGAGACAAAAAGGCACAGGGAAATTTTCAAGTCTTCCAGCATCCTGAAGCCTTTCTAAGAAGCAAAATAGTCAGCTGATAAGGACAAAACTTTAGAAAGATCTCATAAAGCTTTAAAAGTGGGTAGCCAAGTAGCAAATCAACCTCTATAGCCTAGTAGAAATCAATGTGTGTAATAGTAATGTAAATTTGAAAATCTTTCCCACCCATTAATAGGCCCATGTGACCTGCCTAAGGAAGCCTAAGTCACATGTGGTGGGAGGAGCATGCTGAATGAGTGGACCTGGAAGGGTGGAGCAGTAAATGCTCAAAGCAAGTTAGAACTGTGGGAGGAGAAGGGCACAGGCAAGAAGTGAGCTAGGATTTGTGAGTGTTTGTGGGAAGGTCCCAACAATGGAATGGTGAGTCTCCATGCTGTGATATTAAGTTCCTTGCTGCTGTGATGAAGTGGGTTTACTGGTTTTGGGATTTGGTTGCTGCTTGGATGGGTTAGACTTACCGGTTTGGGGATTTGGCTCTTTGTTTTACTTCAGAACTACACAGGACTATAGAGAACTACCACAGGTATATTCATAATTATCATCGATGTTGTGACTATTTGCCTGGCTGATACAGTGTGCTAAGAGGAAAACAGCACTAGTAATACTTATAAAATGATGTACTCTGAGCTATGCTCTCACAAGCTTGAGGAAGGGTCATTTTAGGACAAATTAAATCAAGTATTAGTATACATAATAGGTAATAAACTTGGAGAATTTGGGGGTGAAAAGGATGACCAGCTTTAAACCAACAAATAAATTAAAAAATGTTTAAAAGCCTAGTTGGCCCAGAGGACTCTGCAAGGTACTAGATGAGATAGAAAGTTAAGACATGACAGAGTCACTGCCCTCATGAACTGTCCTTACAGCAGAATACAGCAATGCAGAAATATATCATAGATAAACTACATGATAAATGCCTTAGCGGGGTACAAAACATAGTGTTCTGTGAGACTGGAGAGGGAGTGCCACTACCGATAGAGGCTGACAGACAACTGGACAGAGAAGTTAATGTCTGAGTTTTAAATTTCATAAAGGAAGGGGGATAGAAGGACATTCCAGACATAGGAAGCAACATGAGCAAAGACAAAGAGAGGGGAGGACATTCCACAGGATACAGCAATTTGGCAGAAGCACAGAGTATATGTAGGTGAGCAATGATAAGAGATAGCTAGAAAGCTAGGGTAGCATCAGATTTTGGAGGGCCTTGACAGGTTGGCAAAAGAGTTTGGACTTTGAAAGAGGACCTAGTGAAGATCTTTTAATAATAGCATAATGATGTATCAAAACTATGCCTAAGAAAAATTTTTCTTGCAGGAACTGGAGGCATAAGTTGAAGGCAGTCATTAGTGATGCACAAAAGAATGTTTGGAGGCTATTACAGTAGTTCAGGTCAGTGGTAATAAAGGTATTGCTAATGGTGGTAATAACAACGGAAAGCATGCAAGAAATGTTGTAGAGGCAGAATCAAAAGGGCTTTAGTAACCAAAAGGATAAGAACAGTTACAGAAGAGGCCATTTCCAGAGCTCCAAATGGGGCCATGAACAGCAACAACCAAGTTGAAAGGAGTATGTTTAGAGGGAAGGATGAACTTGGGTTCAGACGTTAAATGAGGTACTCAGGGGAAGCCTGGTGCTCCAAAAGGAGACAGGGCTGAGTATATAGATCTGGAAGGCATCTGCACAGAGGCTGGAGTAGAAACTGTGGCAATGAAAAGATTTCCAAGGAACAAAATATTAAAAGAGGGGAGAGCCAAAGAGAGACCCTCAGGCAATCCCCATATTAAGACATCAGGAAGAAAACAAAGACTCATCAAAGGACAGCTGAGACGCAGCTTGGTTTAGAGTCCTGGATTTAAAACCAGTAAGACCTAGGCCTCTGATGGAGACTTGCTAAGTGACACTTAACCTCTTTGAGACTGAGCTGCTTACTCTGTCAAATGAGGGGGCTGAACTAAATGGCCTCTAAGACTCTGGCTGTCTGTATGACCCAAAGCGGGAGGGGGGGGGCGGGGATGAAGTGTTATAAAGGCAGAAAGAGAATCAAAAGACTGGCTTCTTCGAAATCAAGGGAAAGAGATTCTGGTCTGAAACGGGGGTCAACTTGCATCAAAGCAATAAAGTTAAGGGAGGCAAGAACTGGGAAGAAGAAAAATAACTGGAAAGGCAGCATGGTACAGTGGAAAGCATGATGGACTTAGAGTCAGAGCTTAAATACCTGGGTTTGAATACCTGGCTCTGTTACTTACTATCCATGGGACTTTGGGAAAGTTATAACCTCTCTGGGCCTTGATTTCTTATCTGTAAAATGAGGGAGCTAATTAGACTAATTGGCCTCTAAGGTCCCTCCCGCTTCTAAATCTATGATCCTAGTACTTTGGCATGATCAGTACTGTGTTCTAACCAAATTAGAATAAACAGTCTTGACACCTAGTTTGGAAATCAGGTCATTGGCAGAATAAGGATAGAAATCAGTTTCTAAGGAGTAGAGAAAACAGAAGCATCAAATATAAACAACTTTTTCAATAAATTTAAGAGTGAGAAGAAAATGAGAAATGAGATGGTGGCTAAATAGATAGTAGAGTCGAGGCATGGCTTTTTTGGGGTTGAAGAAGTCCCAGTATATCTAGGCAGATGAGAAGGGTCCAGAGGCCAGGAAGAGAGAAAGAGCAATTACTCCTGGGGTAAGATCCTAGGGGAAACAGGAGGGAATGAGATCAAGGATACAAGTAGAGGAATCATGATTATGATTAGTTAACCTTCCATCTTCTGTGACTAAAGGGAAAGTAGAAAAAGGAGGAGTTTTAAGGAACAGAGGAAAAGAGCTAAGATTGCCAAAGTCAGATGGTCTCAATCCTCTCAATGAAGAGGATAGGTCATCTACCTCCTACTGGTGTCAGAGTGGAGGTAGCATTGGGAGAGAGAGGGAAAAAGTTAGGGAACATGTGTTCAGAAGAATGATATCGAGTCGATATGATTGTAGTTAAAAAGATTATTGAATAGCACAAAGAACACAGTCTTTGGGTTTTTATTTTTATTTGCCAGACCTGTGATTTCACTGGTGAACAGAGCTTCCAGTGAGCAACTTTCTCTTTCAATTCAGACTGGCACATTCTCTGGCACTTATAAACCTAATAGTGGACAAAGTTTCCTAATTTTTTCCATCAACATGTTACAGGAAGACAGAAAGCAGATGGTACGGGTTACCCAGGATGAGGGTTTGGAGGTAGGCTGAGGAGAAGTCACTAGGGCAAGGGATTCAAGGACTGCAACTAGTATGACATTCAAATGGAAGGTCATGTTGTCTAGGTTGAGAACAGAAGCAAGTTACATTAGAGTATATGTTGTAAAATGGAAAAACAGAGATGGCTCAAGTGACTGGGAGTCCCCATAAGGGCAGAGTAGATTTGCTGTGAGTGACACAGCTGGAGAAATCAAAGAACAGAAGGTTGCAGTTAGAACATAGGACAGGGAAAGGAACTGGACCTCTACTAAAAATTCCTCTACCAAAGCAGGTTCCACAACTCTTCTGCAGTGTACCATCTGAAAATTGCATGAAACACCAAAAGGTGATTTACCCAGGATTACAAAGCCATTGTTATATGTCAAAGGCAAGATCTGAACTCAAGTCTTCTTGGATCATAGGTTAGCTGGAAAGATAGGAAGAGGAAAGTTTGGAAGGGCTTTAAATGCCAAGGAATATCAGTTAAACATTTTAAAGATGCAATTTATTGACAAAACAGAATCATTTTCCCATGTTGTCCTCTTAAAGAATGCTATACTTTTAAGTCACTTAAGAATGAAGACTTTTAAAAAAAAACCTCTCCTATAATGGAATTACTTAATTCTAAAATGGACCACGAATAACCAACAACTTAGTCCCTATCTTCTGAGATGAGCTTCCTATATATTATTTGTTTTCACACTTTAAAACATACAACCCATCTATAATTTCCATATATCATATAGACTTTTCCTTACATCTCAGGTTAGATAAATATTTGCAGTGGTTATTTCTGTTTATTCTGTTCTGGATAGTATAACCCAGAATCCTCCCCTTCACAGCCACACTTTTAATGGAAATCTTCCTTTGGTGAAGAATTCTAAAGCCTACATATGATTTTCACTTTATAGTCTTGTTTCTAACTTGTGAGAATTTATATTTTGTCTGTCTAGTTAATTATTTTTATCTTCAAAAATTAATCTGATTAATATGATTGTACATGTTTAACTTCTATCATATTGCTTGCTGTCTTGGGGAAGGGGGAGGGGACTGAGGGAGAAAAATTTGGAACTTAAAATATTATAAAAGTGCACGTTGAAAATGATCTTTACATATAACTGGAAAAAAATAAAATACTATTAAGTGGGGGAAAAAGACAAAAATTTAGTGACTATATACTCAGTAAATGGTATTAGTTCTAACCTCAAAAAAAAATCAGTCAATACTTAAAATTCAAGAAGGGGTGCTACTAAAATGCTACCCTGCCTTGTTAAGCAAGGATGCTTGAGTGTGTGCGTGTGTGAGTGTGTGTGTGTGTGTGTGAGTGTGTGTGTGTGTGTGTGTGTGTGTGAGAGAGAGAGAGAGAGAGAGAGAAGAGAGAGAGAGAGAGAGAGAGAGAGAGAGAGATCTCTTTATTTGAGAGCTCAAAGAGGGCAAGAACTAGGTCAAAATCTGTGTCTCTTTCAAAAAGGGCATAGTAAATATTTACTATCTATAAGGCCTTGTATTCAGTGTTATGAGTGATTCTTTGAGAAGAATCAAATATTCAAGAAGAATGAGCCCATGTAGGTCAAACGAAACAGGATGAAATTCAAAAACAATACATCTTAATACTTGGGTTCAAAAAAATTAACTTCACAAGATGAGGGAGAAGAGACCAAAGAGCAGTATATCTGAACAACACTGTGGGTTTTACTGGACTCTAAGATGAATGTGAATGTTAATGGCAGCCAAAAACACTAATGCAAGTGTAGGGCATATCAGGAAAGGTAGAGTATCCAGAATAAGGAAAAGTGGTAAAACTATCACACTGATGATGGCATTTAGATAATTGTGCTTGTTCTAGAAGCCACATTTTAGGAAGGACACTACTAAGATGGAAAATGTCTGAAAGAGGGTGACCAGGATAGTGAAAGGACTTAAGCTCATGCTATATGAAAATCAATTGTAGGAATTAGGGATATTTAGCTTGCAGAGGAGAGAGGGGACATGAAAGCTATCCATGTAACTGAAGGGCTTTTACATGGAAAAGGATTACACTTGCTATGTTTGTTCTCTTAAGGAAATAGAAATAGAGGGCAGATAGAGAGAAAAAATTTAGGCTTATAAGGAAATATACTTTAATTGTTAGAGTTATCCAAAAGTGTAATGGGCTATCTCAGGAAGAAGTTAGTTCCTTCCAACCCCCAGGCCCCAATTTTTTCTACTGCTTCCAAACCCACACATTCTTTAAAAGTTGCTGATTTTTTTTTTAAACAAAAGCAATGAGAGTTCCCATGGAAGTTATGTATGGGAATGGTAGGTACAGCAGTGATGAGCACAGACTGGATGACTATCCCTTGGTGGGGCTGCTGCAGAAGGGATTGTTGTTCAGGTATACAGATTAGGCTAAATGGCTTCCGAGTTTCCTTCAAACTGTCAGCTTCTGCATGTATGTGTGATTTAAGAAGAACCCCAGTATACTAACAACCCATAGATGTAAATAGAACCTGCTCGCTCACCATTCCCACACCTGACTCTCAAAGAAACTCTCACTACCATCACGGCCATTGTAGGGGGGGAAACGCAACTTTTAGAAAATGTGCGGGTTCATAAATAGAAGAGAAGAAACTAAAAAAAAACCCAGGAACAAATTGTGAGAACTGACACCGGAGACAAATTTTCCAAAGACTGTTATACTGAGTCTCCTTGGTATACCTTTAACCAAAAGTATCTTCAAAGAAATTCTATAATTTAAGAGCTGGGAGGGATCTTGTGTCCAACCCACACCTAAAGAATGCCCCTAGAATACCTCTGACAAAGTCAATCAGCCTCCCAAATATTTAGTAAATGTCTTATACTTCACTATTATACTGCCTGAAATTGTATGAATAAGAGATCAAATTAGCTCAAAAAGTATCCTTGTTTAAAAACACAAGGATTAATAAAAGTCCATCAGCTGAGGAGGCACAATGACAGAATGAATAGTAAACTGCCCTAACTCTCCCATGTTCACCTCCAAACAATTATAAAATAGCACCCCCAAACAGAGCAAAAAGATGGGGTGAAATAATCTTTAGCCCAATAAACATGGAAGATCCCCCACATGCTTCAGCATTGTCACATGTTTCAGCACAGCCCTGGGCAAACAGGCAGGCTCCAGGGCCAGACCGCCCAGAGCTTCAGCGTAGCCCCAGGGAAATGCAGAAATACCTCACTTGCCTCAGCACATGTCAGACATCACCCCTATGTCACCAGCTCAGCACTATGTAAGCTGCCAGATGCCTAAAGCCTCCAGTAGCAACCCCCGCCCCACCACCTCAGCGTAGCACCAAACACTAGGGTCCTCCATGGGCCTCAGGGCAACATCAGTGCAGCACCTGGTAAACACCCAGGACCTATAGCCTCTAGCACAAGAAGCCTGAGATGGTGCCTCTTCCATACCAGGAACAGAGCTTAAATTTAAAAGAAAGGAAAAAGTCCAAAAATAGATGAGCAAAAAACAACAAAAAAAGAATCTGACCACAGAAAATTATTACAGTGACAGGGAAGATCAAGACACAAACTCAGAAGGAGGACAACAAATGTCAAAACATCAATGGGCAAAACCCCAAAGAAAAATGAGAAGTGGTCTCAAACCCAGAAAGAACTCATAGAAGAGCTTAAAAAATCATGTAAAAGAGGTAGAAGAAAAATTGGAAAAAGAAATGAGAGTGATGCAAGAGAATTATGAAATAAGAGTCAACAGCTTGGAAAATGAATACAACTGCTTAAAAAATAGAATTGGCCAAATGGAAAAGAAGATACAAAAATTCACTGAAGAAAACAACTCCTTAAAAAGTACGACTGATCAGACGGGAAAGGAAGTACAAAAGGTATCTGGGAAAGCTAATGACTCTACGAGACATCAAGAATCAACCAAACAAATTCAAAAGAATGAAAAAATTGAATGTAAAAAAATGTAAAATACCTCACTGGAAAAACAACTGACCTGGAAAACAGATCCAGGAGAGACAATCATTGGGAAAGCTATAATCAAAAGAAGTACCTCGACAGCATCTTTCAAGAAATTATCAAAGAAAACTGTGCTGATATCCTGGAACCAGAGGGCAAAATAGGCATTGAAAGAATCCACCGATCACCTCAGGAAAGAGATCCCAAAATTAAAACTCCAAGGAACATAATAGCCAAATTATAGAACTATCAGGCCAAGGAAAAAATACTGCCAAGTGGCCAGAAAGAAACAATTCAAATATCAGGGAACCACAATGAGGATTGCACAGGATTTAGTAGCTGCAATATTAAAGGATCAGAGCTCATGGAACATGACATTACAGGAAGCAAAGGAGCTAGGACTACACCCAAGAATCACCTATCTAACAAAATTAAGCATAATACTCCAACAGAAGAAATGGTCATTCAATGAAATAGAAGGATTTCAAGTTTTCCTAAGAAGACCAGAATTGAATGAAAAATTTGATCTCCAATATCAGGAAGAGAAGCCTAAAAAAGGAAAAGAAAACATAAGGAATTCAATGAATTGTCTTGGATCATTTGGGGATGGAGAGCACTAAGGAAAAGTCTCCTGGTGGCATTTCAGCTGAGTTTTGAATGACAAACAAAAATGATATTCTTAAATGTGTCCTTAAAGATCTCTTTATATTACACAGAGAGTACACATATGGATAGATTTCCAAAGAAAAAATAAATACTTTGGTTTAAAGGATTTCAAAAGTAGCAGGGGCCCATGTGAAATAAAAACTGAAGGAAAGCCTAACAGTGAAAGAAACTCACAAGATTCCAATGGACAGGGTTTATTTGGGGTAGGGAGGAAGGCAGAGGAGATTCAAATCCTAGCTTGAACAAAAATGGAATAATAACCAAATAACAACCATCTAATGGCATAATTGACAAGTACAGGAAATGCCCTCCCAAAGAAAACAAGACAAAATGAAAATACATAAGCGATCTAATGGTGAAGCTGGTGGCCTCTAAAATAAGAAGGATGATTGACTGTAATACTTGGTAATAAAGACTTCCATACAAATTTAGTAAGAAGATAGAGTCAATAAGATTCTGTATTACCAGGCTACAAATTCTACACAGGGATAATGATGGATCCCCCTACCACCAAAAAGGATCATGAAAAATCGAGTTTCTCTTTCACAAAGGATTGAATAAAATTGCTAATTCTAATTTTCATGGTTCAGAGGATTGTTTGTTTGAAGGTAGCACTGAAAGGTTTTCCAAAATGAAGTGTATAAATGTTCTACTTACTGCGCCAATCATAATTCGGAAGATAAGCCATCGAAATCCCCATATAACAATGCTGGATGTTGGGGTATGTTTGGGTAGTCGAGAAAAAGTCCAGAGAGGGCACAAGAATATCCCCAAAAATCCTGTTTCCAGGAGCTGAAATTCCCATCCTAAAATGATCACAAAAAGAGAAATAAAGGAAAAGTTTTGTTTTTTTAAAAGCCAAAGTGCATTTCAAAGAAAATTAAGGTGCTAATGACGGTAATCTGTAATTCTGTCAAACCAGGCTAATTAATATGAAGATTCCTGAGAGAGGAACAGAGAGCCAGGCTTAGGGTTAGGAAGAACGTTCAAGTCCAGCCTTTGCTGGACAAGTGGACCCTAAGTCATTTAATGTCTCAATGGACCAGGACACCCAATAAAATTATAAATTATAAATTAATTGCTCCACACCAAGAGTTCCCTATAACTATGAAATGAATGAGTGGGTGGATGGAGGTGGGAGGGGAAGAGGGCATTCCTTAAGCAATTAGGTTAATAAATGTGTCTCTCAAAATAAAAGAAGGGAAAAATTCCCCTCAGATACTGTGCATACAGTAACAGTTTGGGAGCAAGCAAGTTGTCATAGCTTTAATGTATATTAGTTTATGCTGTCCTGCTTTATATTTAGAGCATAGTTATAAAAATGTTTTTTAAGTTCATTGACCCCATGAGAAAATACTAACTCCTGTTTGGCATTTCACATCCTTCACAACCTCCATCCAACCTTTCCTGCCTTATCACACATTATTCTTGTTCACACTGATGGGGTCATGGGACCTGAACCCCTAAAAGGAAAAGACCATGTCTTTGAGATCTGAATCCCTAAAAGGAAAAACCCTGAACTTTCAGCAGCCTAGATCTCTGGCATTCACCTGAGGCATCTGGCCCACCCCAGCCCATCAAGATTACTTAATTTGCTTATGTGATACTTTTAATCCCATCCAGGCCCCTTTCTCAGTTACCTACTGACAGCTACTTGACACTCTTAGATCCCATCCAGTTTTTCTGTGTAAAAATATCCATCTTATACTCATCAAATGCTCAGATTCTTAAAATCTGGCCTACCTATATTGGCGTCACAAATACCAGAGACTCGCTATGAGTCTGGCCCACTTCTACTGGTATTACAATAAACTTGCTTCTTGGACTGAGAGAAGGCTTGAGTGGTCAGATTCTTTCAAGGCAGCCCCACCCCCTGCCCTGTACCCTTGTATTTCAGGGTTCCTAGCACCCCTAGACCACAACAGTCTCTATAATCTAGTCAAATTGGCCTTGTTGTTGTTTCTCACACATTATACCCTCTTCCACCTCCATGTCTTTGCACGGGCTATCCCCAATGCCTATAATGCACTCCCCTTCATTTCCATCTCTTAGAATACCTAGATTCCTTCAACACGTAGCTCAATCATTACCTTCCTCAAGATGTCATCATACAAGGCACTCCATCTCAATGCCCTTTAACTAGATGGGCCTGAACTGTATCCTCCTCAGTTCCACCTCAGAGTCCCTCACTTCATTCATTAATCAACTTAAGTTTTCGTTTTGTTTTTTTCTCTATTCATATAGAGTATCATACCCTTACCTACCAGTGCTCAGACCAAAGGAACATAAATTTTGATATCTGAATATTTTTTTAAGGACCAGTCTTAAATCCAAAGCACTCTGAGTTTCATTGATTGACCAACAACAGGTCGTAGGCCAAGCCCTACTTGGTCATTATTTGGGCTATGATTGGCTCAGAGTGAATGTAAATAGCAATTGTTTCTGTTTTGGCCAGAAACCCTGAGGGTCTTCTCCTCCCAGATTGATTTTTTTTTGACTAGGTAAAAGAGGCCATTCTCTGCTTCATTTCTTACCTGGCCTTAATCACTGGATGGATGTTGCCTCAGCCAAACTGAGATGGTTAAAGACCTTAGCTTAAAAAGGCCCAGGTCTCCCACTGCATCCTGGGGTATCTCCAGTCATCCTGATCTATATCCTACCACTGGATCCAGATGGCTCAGAAGAAGACAGTGAGGCTGGCAACTTTGCACAGCCCCTCCTCATTTAAATCCAATTTACTTGATGTCATGGCATTATCGCCATGATGTCATGGTCCATGTCCATAGAGAACGAAGGACAAATGACAATTCTGGTAAAAGTGTCTTTAACACAGACTTATAAGGAATTAATTCAATTATATAATTGTGCCTTTTGTCTACTTGAGAGCAAGGACTATATGAATTGAGTAAGTAGGAGAATGGTGAAAGGAAGTTTTCTAAAGTAAGTAAGTAAATAAATGTGTCCCTCTAAAACTAAAAGAAGGAAAGTTACTCTAGGGATGTATCTTCAGCACCTAGCAGAATGCCTCACAATAAACATAAATGCTTGCTAATTGATTGATTGGTCCCTGATCAAGTTCAAAGGCCTTAAAAGAACAAAATCCTCATGTAGTCCAATTTACTTGATGTCATGGCATTATCGCCATGATGTCATGGTCCATGTCCATAGAGAACGAAGGACAAATGACAATTCTGGTAAAAGTGTCTTTAACACAGACTTATAAGGAATTAATTCAATTATATAATTGTGCCTTTTGTCTACTTGAGAGCAAGGACTATATGAATTGAGTAAGTAGGAGAATGGTGAAAGGAAGTTTTCTAAAGTAAGTAAGTAAATAAATGTGTCCCTCTAAAACTAAAAGAAGGAAAGTTACTCTAGGGATGTATCTTCAGCACCTAGCAGAATGCCTCACAATAAACATAAATGCTTGCTAATTGATTGATTGGTCCCTGATCAAGTTCAAAGGCCTTAAAAGAACAAAATCCTCATGTAGTTGTAGCAGCATTACCTAAAGAAAAATGAGGAAGAAGATCTAAAATATAAACTGTACTAAACCTTAAATAAGCTAAATAAATTTGTCTCTTCTCCCCCCTCCTTTTTGTATCTTTTCCTTGGGGCCAAATATTCATAAAGATTGGTGTTTGTGTTATTTCTTGCCTTTTCAACGGGTAAGGAGGGCTGGAGGGGTAAAGAGAGGGAGAGAATTTGAAACTGAACATTTTTCTAATTATTAAAGACTTGTGTTTGTGTGTAAATCCTAGAAGTTTCTTCCTAGAAGCAAATATTTGTGTTTGCTCCTAGAGAATGTGGGTGATAATGGTAAAAGTAATATTCCATCTTTAATATTACTACATACAAAATACAGAGCTACATTATTGATCTATTTACCACTTAAGGTCACAATAACTATATATTCTTCATCTTGGTAATACTTGTTTCCTTAGAGCAACATGAGGCTCCTTTAGGATATAAATAAGGATGTACAACCATTTCAGTAATAGCTTAGCATACTATGTTTATTTCTTTTAATGCAGTTTTCATCTGTTTCTATTTAATTTTTACTATAATTTCACTCTGACTTTGGAAAAGACAGAGACTTTAGGAGCTAGTGGTGAAACATTTCTGTGTATAACTATCACATTAGAAAATTTGCGTTTGAGTAGAATTTATTTTTAATTAAGTTATTTAAATTAGAGCTACAAAACTGACCTATACTTTACAGATTAAACTCAAGGAACTTCTAAAAGAATCTCCATTCTACGTCCATGCATGTATCTTTTGGTTTTCTGAAAGCCTTGGTTTCAAAATTAGTCCTGCTTTGGTGAGAAGTGAATAATATTGTTATAAAAGCAGCTGCATCAGAAAAGCAACGCCTAATGCCGAATGTGAAAGGTTAATTGTTACTAAAGGGAGCAACAAATAGTAGTTATTGGTCTAACTGGCAGCAAAGTGGTAGTATATCTTGTTAGCCTCAGCCTCCACAAGAATCCCACTGTTATGGATGTTTTCATATGGAAATTACTGTCTTCCCTCTCAGACAGATCCTATACGTGCTTGATCTGTGAAGAGACTCCAAGACTTTACATTTTCTAATGTGCCTTCCATGGTCAGTAATATCACTTGTGATAACAGGCAACACAAATAATTAGTGTTTCTCTTTATCTGGTCATTAACAAAAAACTACCTAAGAACACAGTGACCCAAACAAAATCATGTTTTGTTTCTTCCTTACATATTCCAATCAGCATTAAAGATCATAATATAAAGAAACCTAAAGTCTTTGAGTCTTCTGGGTGCTTAGCTTGCTTCAAAAGGAATGTCAGTAGGATCTGCACCTGTGCTACTCGTTCTGAAGCTACACGTTCAAACCCTGGCACTACCACTTGGGTATGATTCCAGAAGTATAATCAAGTCTGAAGGGTGCCTGAAAAGGAGATGTCTCGATGATGCAAGTGCAAAGGAGGAAGAATGTCTGACTGACAAGCAAAAAGACAGTCAACAATGGTAAAGTGCTGCTGGGAGAGAGCTCTCATAGCTGTTTTAAACAGATGGCAATCACAGTAAGCTGCAAAAGAAGGAAAAGGAGAAGGAAGAATTAAAAACAAAGATGGCAAGCTATAACTTGAAAAGAAAAAGCCAGAACAAGTGGGAGAGGAAATATCTTAGACACTGCCTTCTAGTGCAGAAACAAATGGCATTTAGTGAATGAAAGGACTATAGATTCTTAGAGAATTCATTAGCTAGATACACTATTAAGATGTCTATTTTTGCACAGAATAATAGCTCATATTCCTATGGAGCTAGATAAGTTATAAAATGCTTTTCCCACAACAATCTTGTGCAAATATGACTGCATCTGAAAGAAGGTGATCAATTCAAAATATGTTCAGGGATACTTATTTTACCCATTGATCAAACAATTCCATTCCTTAAAAACTGCCTTTTGAAGAGGGTCAGATTTTTACTCCTAATATTTACTTACAGATGACTTAATACTGTCTTTCCTTTCTTCCAATTTTTCCCTAAACTCCAACAGGTCTGTGATCTCATCAATGAGGACACTGCCTCCAAATATAAAGATCACAACCTGTCTATACATACTTTCTCATCCCATGCATCTCCAACAATGCACAGCTCCAAAACGCCCAGAGAGCACCCACTTAGCATACTGACATATTTCCTCATGGCCCTCTGACAACCATATAGGGAGGAAAATGTATGGGAAGGAGAAACTATACACCTTTGCTTAAGATTTTAGGAAAGTTTATTTTAACCACTTATTCAACAAAGAGACTTTTAATCACCTTTTTATGTAGAGATTCAAAGCCTTTTTTTAAAAAAACAAATTTATGGGGCAGCTACATGGCACAGTGGATAAAGCACTGGCCATGGAGTCAGGAGGACCTCAGTTCAACTCCAGCCTCGGACACTTAACACTTACTAGCTGTGTGACCCTAGGCAAGTCACTTAACCTGAATCGCCTGGGGGGGGATGACAACTTTATTAAAATTCCTATATTGTTGATTTGTAAGTAGGTCAATATTTACTTTCTTCCTCTAACAAATTTGAAAACACTTTACAATCTTTTTTTGGGGGAGGGGAGAAGGCAGGGCAATTGGGGTTAAGTGACTTGCCCAAGGTCACACAGCTAGTAAGTGTGCCAAGTGTCTGAGGCCAAATTTGAACTCAGGTCCTCCTGACTCCAGGTCCAGTGCTCTATTCACTGTGCCACCTACCTGCCCCCTACAATCATTTTCTCTGCAAAAAAAAATTTTAATTTCATGACCAAAAGTTATCATATAAAATGTAAAATAAATATTTTGTATGATAGTGACTCTTAAGTAACTTTAATTATTGGAGCCATTCATCCATTCAACAACCATTAAGTATGTATTATACAGAGCACTGTGTGAGGCACAGAAGAGGGTGCAGACAAATATAATCATGGCATAGTCCCTTGCCTTTGCCTTCAAGCTAAAAGAATCACAGAATCATAAAATCTTGGACAAAAAGGGCCCTCAAAGATTATCTTATTAAACCTCCACATTTATAGATGAAGAAACTGAGTCCCAGAAGTGAATTGACTTGTCCAAAGTGACACATATAGACAAATAAAATTTATCATGTTTTAGTAAAATATCTAAATTCCAAGTACAGATCAAAGGTTGAAGGTGAGGAATGGATTGTATTATATCTCAAGATGACATTGTAAACTGAGAGTAGAAAGCAAGATTATGATTCATCAACCAAATTCTTGCAAATGGCTCCCATTTCCCATAATTGCAAACTGTTAGGAACAGTTGTTCACATTTCCAACCTAATAGCCTCTATCAAACTCTGAACTAAAATATGTTATAGGCTCAAAAAAGGACGTAAATATCACCAATGATAGAATTACATAGGCAAAGGGACATTTCTTAAAACTTAGCAAAGTTTCCACCTTGGCTTTAAGGAGGAATAAATTACCCAACAGCTCATCTCTCTTTCAAGTTGCCACCTAACTTTTCACAAATGCAAAGAACAGAATTTTTAAGACAAAATTTGAATGACACCAAAGAAAAACTAAGTGGAAAAACCAGGAGACTGATCTAAATGACAGAAAAAGAGGATACAGGAGAGAAAGAAAAATAAAAATTTCACCAGGAGAAATGCAAATGTACAAGGTAAAGGGATACCTATGCACTTCTGCCTTTTTATGAATGTAATCTGGACTTCTTTAGGCCTATTCAGGTTTAACAAGTGACAGCAAATGCTATTAAGTCTGAAACATTCAGGGTCTCTTATAAATGAAATCCAAATCCTCAACTCTGTGAAGCTGACATAGGCTTGCTGTAGGCTTGTTTTTCAAGTTGGGGCTGAAGCTGCCACATCATCTCAGCATGGCGATCCCTTAGGCCCTCGCTGCACATTGATACGTCTGGGAATGAAAGGGTCATGTTGTTGACCCACCTGCTTCTGTTTTCTTTGGTTGGATCTAGTCAAATTTCAGCAGCTGCATTGCTCACACAATGAGCGCCATTGTTATCTCTCTCAGTGTGGTGGTGGAAGGGTCCAAATTTTAAAATAAATAAATAAATAAGCTGCCAATGACACAACTTTCAGTGGCTGCACTTGTCACATACTGAAATGGTAGTTGCATCTTCAAAAATCTCTGCAACCCAATAAATCACTATAGTACCTTGCAAAATACCATAGACTTAGAAAAGAAAGGAGAGGAAGGGAAATGTTTGAAAGAGTTCCACTTCCTAAATGTACTCAGCTATAAAGAATTTCTTTTGTCCAACTTATTGATTTTCAGCAATTTTAAATGGTTGTTCCTAAATATTAAACTTTTTGGCTATGCTACTACAGACCACAAATTTGGTTCTTTTGTGAAAGGACATATACATTTTATATTTCTTTTCTGATGCACTAAAGAAAGTATTGTTAGGCTAAAAATGTTCAAGTCAGTTATGTATTAATGAGCTCTTGAAAGGTCTGGCTTATTCATATTAACATTCCCCGTAGAGGATATTATTTCTAATAGGACATATATTATTTGGTGTTATTATATCACTAAGGATTCCAACCCAAGGTTTCACAATCCCTAATCCCTAATGAGAAAACCAGGGGAAGTATCAGTGTCCATTTGTTTATAATGTTTGCCGTGCAGAAAAGGGAGAAAATCCTGAGCAATTCTAAGTTACTGCACCTGCAGCTTTTGCCGATCTCTGGCTCTTATCCGGTACTAGGGACAACATAGCCAGCTGCAAAAGGTAGTCTGTAGTGGAGAAGCAGCACTTACAAAATTGAAGAAAGAGGTTCTCAAGCCTTACAGCTTTCTAGGGGTACTCCCAAGCCCCTTTGGATTTTGATCAAGAGAAAAGCAACAACAGGGGCCTAATTGTTCATTGAAAAATAAACCTAATACTATGGAGGAGAAGTTAGCCTGGGAAGCCTTAAAGAAGTATGTGTACCTTTACAAAGTGTACTATAGAGAACTTTTAAAGGAAATGTTGCTGCTCTCATGCTTATTCACTCTCTCTTTCTGTATCCTTGATATCACAGCCACTGGCAGAAAAGGGAGGAAGTGATATAAAACAGACTTAGACATTACATACAATTAGAACTGCTATCCTTGCCACCCTTCTTTTAACCCAAATTTCCTGAAGAGCTGAGTAACAGCTCAGCATGTAACAGTGTGTAACAGACACGTGTGCTGGTAAGGTGAAGAAAGAACTACATTTGCTTTAATTAAATTATAAATAAAAATTTAAAGGTGTGAGAACTTTACAAACCCTATTGTATTTTATCATACCATAAATAGTCCAAAACATGGAGGAAGAAATTCAGGGAATAAAAACCACTATCAAATTTCCTTACATGCAGGGCAGGATAACAATTTTTTATTTTTATCATTAAATTAGCAGACTAGAAAAAAGAATGTCTGAGCTACTGACTTCATTTGCACACTTCTAAAACAAGAAATTTTCCCTAATTCCTAATTCATTACCTCAGTAAAATGAGGCCGACTTGAATGTAAAGAGCTTTAGAAACCTAGAATTAAAAGTATAGAAGTATCATTATCAGATTATTTGTAAAACTGAAAATTCCTACTTCAACTGAACCTCCATCTTTACCACTGATGCGTCTGTTTCATCTATGTTAAATATCTCTGTCTAAACCTAATGAATATACCAGGCCCCTGAGCAAAAAGTTTGTTGTGTGTTAACAAAGAGCTTTTCCTCACAAGATGTTCCAAAGCCGAATATGACATCAGGCAGCACATGATCACTCAGCTATTATATAACTAACTTTTTTTGAAAAAGGACATTTTTAGAATCTTAATGGCACAAACTAAACACAGCAACCAGATAAAATCTCTGGAGTTGGCAGCTTTCAAAAAAGTTGTTTTGCTGAAAGCTCAACAGAACTTTTGTTAACAAATTTTATGGTGTTTTTTTTTTAATCATAGAGAATAGAACAGAACTTCCCAAATGATGTCTGCAGCTGCATGTGTACAAACGTATAGCCTTCAGCCTTTCTCCAATATTCTAACCAAAGATTCCAAATTTGTGCCATTTTTTTTGCTTCTCCTAAGCACCAACAACAGACCATCAAAGGAGAAATGACCTTTACAGCGAAAAGGACAGAACAAAAATGACAGAGTTGGTATCCAAGGTAAACAAAGATAGTGAGAGAGCACCTAGTCTCCCTCGATGATTCAAGTCACCTGGCTCAGACGAACTACACATGCTGTTGCTACGGGGAAAAACGTCTGGCAGATATGGCTGCTGAGCCACTCACTGTCAGTGATAATTGAAAGATCGTCACAAATGAGAGAGGTGTCACAAGTTGAGAAAAGAGCAGAGGTCCTGACTTTCAAAAAAGGGAAGAAAATAAAGTCTGATTACTATAGAATGGCAGATTAATACAAAATGCTTTTTAAAACTGAGAAAATTCTTGAAAAGTTTATTAAAGAGATGGTTGCTGAACACCTAAAATGGGAGGCAGTGATTACAAAGAGCCAGCACAGCTTAATCAATAGCCATTTTGCCAGATTAATCACATTTCCTTTTCTGACAAGTTACCAGAGAAGGGAAATGAGAGGAATGCTATTACTATAGTTTTATCCAGATATTTGGCAAAGCTTTTGATCATGGCATATCTTGGCATTCTTGTGGGGAAGAAAGAAAGATACAGATTAATCAGTAATATGATCATATGGATTCAAGACTGGTTGGATGGCCAAATGGTCGATGTCCAAGGGGCAACGGGTCTCTGGTGAAGTAGCCCTAGGAATTTCTGTTTGGTCCTGTGCTTTTTAACATATTTATCAATAACTTAGATGAGAGGATAGCTGGCATGCAGATGACAGAGTTAATAAGAATATTAAAAACATGAAATGACAGAGCTAAGATCCAAAGGGATTGTGACAGTCTAGTTTCTAATAAAATGAAATCCAATAGCGATAAATGTCAGGTCTTAGATTTGGGTACAAACAATCAACTTCACAAGTACAAGATTAAGGAGTATGATTAGATGCAATTGTTCTGAAAAAGATCTTCGGGTTTTAGTAGATTGCAAGCTCAATATGAAATAGTTGTATGATGTGGCAGTCAAAAAACATAATGTGATCTTAGGATACACAAAGAGCCTCAAGGAACAGGGTGGAAGTGATAAGTTTCACTATGCTCTATCCTTGTCAGATGCCATCTGGACTGTTGTTTTTAACTTTGAGCACCAGGGGCATCAATAAATTGGAGAATGGACACCTGGAGGAAAGAGGGTAAGAGGGCAGTGAAGGGGCTTTGAGTCCATGTCATACGAAGATCAATTAATGGAAATAAGGAAGTTTAGCCAGGAGAAGGTGGGGGATGGGGGTGGTATAGGGGGACAGTGGAGGTCATGATAGCTATATTCTAGCATTTGAGGAATTTTCATGTGAAAGAAAGATTAGACTTTTTCTCTTAGCCTCAGGGGCCAGAACTGGGAGCAATGGGTAGAAGTTGCAGAAGAGTCACATTTAGGCTTGATGTCAGGAAAAACTTCCTAATAATTTGAGCTATGCAAAAGAAGAATGGGCTTCCTTGAGAGGTAGTGGGTTCTCTGGAGGTCTTAAAGCAGAATCTAGACCACCACTTGTATGTTATATGTCATATATAGATGGTAGTTAATGGTAGCTAAGGTTCTTTCTAATTCTCATATTCTCTGACTCAGATCATCATGACACTACCCACAGCAGCCTTGCTCATTACATTATTCAATATGCCTTTCCTTGAGCTGCTATGAAGAGAAAAGGAATAAACGTTTATATTCAAGCAAGTTCATCAACTGTTTAGATGTAAATTTTTCCTAAGTTCCATGTAAATACTGTTTAGAAAATATTCAGGGAGGAAAGGACTTTAAAACTGACTTGTGGGGCAGCTAGTGGCGCAGTGAGTAGAGCACTGGCCCTGGAGTCAGGAGAACCTGAGTTCAAATCTGGCCTCAGACACTTGACACACTTACTAGCTGTGTGACTTTGGGCAAGTCACTTAACCCCAATTTCCTTCCCTTCCCCCCTCCAAAAATATAAATTAAAACTGACTTGTTCCCTTCATTTAATGAATATGATGCTATTCATGATATGTATCAGAGGAAGGGCCAGGTATTGCCATGGTACTATACACATTTTGAGAAGTTAGTGGTTTGCACCAGACATATAGACAAATGGTATATTACCCTTTACCTTTATTCTATTACTCTTCCATAGTCACATGTAGCATGTAACAGTGATAAGCAGCCTTATTTTCAATCTAGTACTCTCTAGTGTCACATTCCTTTGAAGTTGATCTGGGTCCCAAGTACATCCAACTTGCTAATTATTACTAGAAGGTTACAGAGACCGCCACACACACAGTTTTCACTGAAAAAGTATTTAAAAGCCAATTCCCTTCACATCTCTATGAGCTACTGTACTTCTTTTTTTCCCTTGACAAGAGAAACAAGGTATTCTTTCAGTCCTTTGACAGAATTCGTTCCATGTTCAAAAAGTGGGAAGCTTTACCATCATTCCCTTTCGCCTCATGAAAGACATGGGGTCTTGACTTTTAAAAATCATTAAAGACTACCAAGAATGTTTTATTATGAAACCACAAAGGAGAGTAGCCTTTCTTCTGATTTACTATCTTGCAACACAGAAAAAATATGCTGATGAGCTGTACTTTCAATCTGTTTATAACAAAAGGTAGTCAAGGAGAGAGGACAAGGGTAATTCAAGAGTTAGCAGAAGAATATGAGAAAAGACAGGAAGTCTACCAGTGCCATAATTTGACTTTATTTCTTTTTTATATTGGCTTTTAAATGACATGGGATTCTTAATCTAAAATTCCTGTCTTTTTCTGCTATGCAACTTAATAAAATATCTTCATTATTAAAGAAAAGAGGCCAGAAAATATTAGAAACACAAAGTTTCAGGAAATCCTACTAATATCAATATAAATATTGTTACTCTCACTGTATGATCTCTGTCCAGTGACCAATAAGCCAACACAATACTGGAGATACTTAACCATACTTCTTATTTAATTTTGTCACATAAGATAAATAAGAATTGGTTCTATGTAAGAATTGGTTCTATGAGAACATGTATGGTCAGAAAAGGAGGCAAGTTGATTGTCTAGTGAAAAGGAAAGGCACTACAGTGAATCTAAAAAAAAGCAGAAGCCTCTTTTAAGGCAAAACATGGACAAGAAAGGCAGATAAGAAGGAATTAAAATCTACAATGGTTGGAGGAGAACAAAACTGATGAAATATTACTAAGGGTAGCAACATAAATATTATATAAATTATTATAAGATTACATCTCCCCTGCTCCCCAAGGCTTAAGGATGGGTGATTGAGAGAATCATCTGGCAATTTACAGAAATACTGTAGAAAGACGTGCTGGTTTTGGAGGAATATAGTGAAGATGGAAAGCATGTCAAAATTAAAAAGACTTAAGATTTCCAGGTAAAAATGAACAAGTGATAGCTAATAAAATCTTAGCTTACATTCAATAGAGGCAGCATCCAAAACTAGGGAGATTTTAGTCCTAGTAAACTCTGTTCTGGTTGGGTTGTACATGGAATACTGTATTCCATTCTGAACACTCTATTTTAGAAATAATGTTGATAAGCAAGAGATCAGCCAGTGGAAGGTACCCAGGATGACCAAGGAACTCACAACATGCCACATGAGGATTAGTTGAAGGAACTAGGGAGACAAGGAGACATAAGGGGATCATAATGGTTATCTTTAAGTATTTAAAAGGCTGTTGTTTTGAAAGGAGATGAAACTTGTTTTGTTTGGGTCCAAAAGACAGAATTTGGCTGCATATAAGAATTTCCTAATAATTAGAACTGTCCCAAGGGGAATGGGCTATCTTGGAAGGTGATGGTTTTTCCATAACTGGAAGTCTTCAATTAAAGGCTTGCTGACCACTTGTCAGAAATATTGCAGACATATTTGATGTTCAGGCATGGGACCTCTGAGGTTTCTTCTAACTGATACTCTATGACGCTATACATTTTAGCTCTCAACTATTGAGGAACTAGCATAGGGCCTGGACCTGTGATTTCATTAGTCTAGGGCACTCCCAAGTAAGGAAATTTTCTCTGCCAATGCAGGTCACCAGTTGATCTATAATTTATAGCCTTAGAGAATTGCCTAGGGCAGTGGCATCAAACAAATACAAATGGAGCCACTAAACTGCACATAGGGATCCCTGCTGGCAGCATATTGATTTGGAAAACCACAGACTTGCTCAGTACAGTGCCTGGCAAGTAGCAGATGCTTAAATGTTTATTGACTGATTGACTGACATCAACATTATCTATGTTCTATTGTAGTTTTATTAATTTGTTAAATATTTCCCAATAACATTTTAATCTGGTTCCTACTGGGAATGCTGCAGTGTATTTGACAACTCTAGCCTAGAGAACTGAGAGGTTAAGTGATTTCCAGGTCCACAAAGCTGGTATGGTTCAAAGGTGGGACTTGAATTTGCATCTTCTGGGCTTCAAATCCGGGTCATACTGCCCTCTCAGTTTATATACTGTTGTAACACTCATGACAATTTGAAAGTTGCTACTTGGCTTTACAGCTGGATGGAATCTTAGAGACTTTAGTCCAACATCCTAATGTTATAAAGAAGCAAACACAGGCCCTAACAGAAGAATTGACTTACCCAAAGTCATACAAGGTAATAAACACAAGAGACAGGATCTGAACCAAACCCAGGACTCTTCCTCCTTTCCATGCTGACCCTCAGGTCAGCATTTTGTTTAGACAAAGAGCTTTCACTCCAAAGGCATGTCACTTAAAATAATCTCTTTTTTATCTAAATACCAGTTTCTAAATTTGAAAACAGACACTCTAGACTTTCTCAGTTGCTATTATTTCTAGGGTGCTTTGTATATATTTCTAGCATGCCTACTACATTGGGAAATATTCAAATTATACCCACCCTGTATACTGAGAAACACGTTTTAAAACCAACATACTTCCTTACAACGTGGTAAAAGGAGATCCAAATGCTCCCCCAATGACATCCACATTGAAGTCCCATTCCTACACTTATCAAGCAAACAAGCATTTATTAAGGACTTAGGGTATGAAGGGCACAGTGCCAGCTGGCTCCTGCCCTTCCAGTCTAGCCAAGGGAGATAACATGTACACATACAGGTACATACAGATATATATATATAAGGTGATACGGAAGGATAGAACTAGAAAAAGTTTCGCACAGAAGGTAAAGCTTGAGCTGAATGATAGAAAAGTAGGCATTTTGAGAGACAAAGGGGAAAAGAAAGTGCATCCCAAGCATAAAGGGACAACCAATGCAAAGGTGAGTGCAGAGTGTGAGGAGCAGCAGCAAGAAGGCCCGTCTGGCTCAACTGTAAATGGTATGAAAAGGAGTCATGAATAATAAGGCTGAAAAGGTAGCATGGGGCCAGGTAATGAAGGGCTTTAAGTGCCACACAGATAAATTTCTACTTGATCCTAGAGGTAATAGGGAACCACTGGAATTTACTGAGTAGAAAAAGGACATAGTCAGATTTATACCCTACAAAAACAATTGGCAGATATGTGAAGAATGAATTCAAGAGGAGGGAAAGGAAAAGCTTAAAGCAAGGAGTCCAACGAGGAGATTATTGCAAAAGTGCAAGTGAGAGGTGATGAAGACCTGAACTAAGGTTATAAGCTTTGTGAGTAAAAAGAAAGGGACAGGTATGAACAATAAATGGTAAAGATAGAAATGCCAAGACCAGGCAAATGAGTTGATATGTTTTACATGAAGATGAAGAATTGCTTACTCTGCAAATTTCAATGATGTGGTAGATAATACATATTTCAGGAGCTTCTTATTTATACTAAAAGGTGATACAGAATGGTATCATTTGAGTTTCTATGACCAACAGTTACTCTTTTTCACATTGAAGATATTACTAAAAGATTTTGGATGCTATTTTTAATTTTTCTTCCTAAAGTATGAGCCATGAAAAAAATTAACATAAAAACTTTTAAAAGCTTCCAAGTGCTCTCAAGGGTAGTCATTAGAAACCACTTTGGTAACAAGAGGGTGATATCACTGAGTTAATGCAGCAGTAAATTAGTTCTTCTGTGTTCAGAACTTAAAGTGACAGAAGAATCAGGAGAGAATTTAAATTTTAAAAAAAAATTATGAAGTTAATGGATTTCCTGTTTCCACCTTAGCAGGCAACTGTCATTTTGAAGGAGCAGTATATATTGTATTTAATTACTCTCTAAGTAACTAAAATAATTTCATCTATGTTTGCATAATATCATTGGTATTCACTGTTTTTACTGTATCCATCAAGGTAATTTATACTATACCCAAGTTTTAACGTTTGGCTATCAGCTTTGCTGTGAAATATAGGAACTGTGTCCTCTAAACAGACCTCAGAATAACAAAGCTAGAAAGGCCCTCAAAGGCCATCTAATCCAGCCCCTGACCTAAAGAATTGCTCCTACAATATTCTACCTTTGCTTTAAGATCTCTAGAACATTCCACTCCGTTTTATTTACTTACTGATTTTTAGACAGCTCTAGTTATTGGTAGGTTTTGCCTTACACTGAAATAAAATCTTATCTACAACTTCCTTGCTTCCAGTTCAACTCTCAGGGGTTAAAACACAAGAAGCCCAATCTGATGATTCATATAATGTTCTAAAGGTTATCCAATCAAAACAGTTGTGCTGACTACT
This sequence comes from Trichosurus vulpecula, assembly GCF_011100635.1. Taxonomy (NCBI): domain Eukaryota; kingdom Metazoa; phylum Chordata; class Mammalia; order Diprotodontia; family Phalangeridae; genus Trichosurus; species Trichosurus vulpecula. Next base: position 72,556,899 of record NC_050581.1, read on the forward strand.
AACAAGGGTCTTCTTTATAGTTTTCTCTAATGGCTATAGATAAAATCTACATTTTGACAGAAATACTTAAATTTGGGACATTTTCCTTAACAAAGAGAGAATCTATTTTCCTTTGGTATATGCTCAAATCAAAATCAGTGGACTCCTTTTTCTCAGTTATATAAGAACTGTCTGGCTTTCTCTTCCACAAAAGGCAGCAGACATCCTGTCCCTAAAGTCAACCCTACAAGGGTCAATGATAGCACAGGAGCCACCCCATATATTGAATTAATTTACCTGATGTTGGTAGCTCTTGTCATTTTTTTCAGTCGTAAGCAGAAATGTACACTGTTTTCTAGCAATCTGAACTGCTCTAACAGCTGCAGTCTCAGCAAAATGTTTCTAAAACTGCACTAAGACTTCTGAGACACCTTGTGTATATGACCAAAAGCCATTCCCCCACAGATAAGTGGTCAAAGCATCTGAACAGATTTTTCAAAAAGAAAAAAAATTATTATATATATGCATACATATAATATATATACAGAGAGAGACAGAGCAAGAGACAGAGAGTATAAACTTAACAGCCAAGAAAGAATATTCCAAATCACTAATAGAGAAATTCAAATCAAACAAGGCCTTTCTTGATTCACAAGGTTTTTTTAATTTTTAATTAGTATTTAGTAATATTTTAATGTCATAATTCACTTATATTATTTCTATTTGATTAGGTAATAGATATTCTAGATGACTAGAATGTTATAGTTGAAATAATAAAGAGTTGGGGGTTCACAACCTGACTCCCACACCAGCAGCTATGGAGCCACAAGCAATTCTTTGAGCCTTAGTCTCTTCTTATAGAAAATTAGGATAATATTCCCCTATGGCTATGCTTCCAATATAAACACCATTCCTCAGCTGCAGTCTCACACTTGGAACCTCCCTCAGTGTGTAGGGTCTCCTCACCTGGAACATCTATCTAAACCTGTGGCCTTCCCACCCTACACCTGCCCTTCCTGCCTACTCCTCCTATTAGTAAGTTTCTCTTGGGGACTCCATTTTGTGGAGTAGCCCAGAGCAGCCCATTTAATTCTCCTCCCAGCTTTGCTTCTGACTTTCTATACTTCAACAACATACCCTCATTTCTATACTCCACCCCCACAGCCCCATTTTTCTACTGCCATCAGTGTGTTATCTTTCCCCATTAAAACAGAAACTCCTTAAGGGCAGGGACTTTTTTTGCTTGCATTTTTATCCCTCACATTTAGCATGCTGCCTGGAACATAGTAAGTACTTATGTTTCAACAATCCGGCTAGCAGCCGCTGTGGAGGTGTAAAATCAACAACAACCAGCTCACAGAATGCTGCAAAAGCCCAGGTTCTTTTGATCTGCTTTACTAAGGAAAGCAACATTAAGGCATTAACAATCTTACTTTAATTCAGCATACAAATACCATTCACTTAGTTCAGGGGAAAAAGCCAGCACCCTGAACTTCAGCGCAAATACAAACAAGTTACAAACATCGTCAGACAGACCTAATACAATTCATAGTTACCAACATCTGAGTCCAGCCCGGGAGCTCATAACAACAGCTGGCCCAGAGTCACACGCCACCACTGCTGTGGGTCAGAGCTCCAAAAAAGAGAAAGCCAACCCCTGGTTTTATATCTTTCTCAGGTTCAAGGGTGAGTCACACATGCTACTCAGCCACGTGACCTAAAATCGTCACAAAAGAGGTGACTTAAACCCACGTAGTCTAAAAGCCTCTGATGTCACAAACATGTCACTCAAACCCATATAAGGCAAGGAGGTCATCAAGGACTCCTAATTTAATCAAGGAAATAAAGGCCAAACTCTTCAAGGGCACTTGGTTGAACTAAATGCTAAGAGCCCATTTTGATTGCCAACACAGCTTAATAAATAAATACTTGCCTGCCCTGCCTATCTAATAATTCTAATGCTAGGGTATTTTGAAGAAGATACTCTGTAAGCCTTAAGATGCTACATAAATGTGAATTTTATTAGTAGTATTAAAATAATATCAAGTTAGAGCCTGAAAGGACCCTAAGGATCATTCAAGTCAAGTTCTTCATTTTTCAGATGGGGATATTAAGGCCCAGATCAACAAAACCACTTACCCAAAGGCACATGAGCTCACTCCAAACAAGAAAGCAAGTCATTGGAATTCATTCTCTTTGAAACATTCCAGTGGCTGTTCAGAAATAATTTGTTCTAATTTTTTTTAAATAGTCTTCCTATAAAACTACCTATGCTATAAATTCCAAAAAGGTATTTGCTAAGAAAAGATAAATTTTAGACTTGCAACTGTGTGAATTATTCCAAAGTGTGCATTAGTAGAGTCCAAAATAATGAAGTTTTACTGCATGTTTGTTTTTTTTTATTATTTAACATTTGGTTTTTTACCAGGTAATACTGATTTCAGTGTAATTCAATCTATATAATAAGATTAAGTCTAGGAGAGGGATAGTCAATATGCACAAGCTATAGAACCTGTTTCTATTGTTCACCCAGATTTGAGGGGGAAATGAAAAATGGACAGATTAATAAGTCTGGTTAATGTTCTTAGCTGGTCATCTGTATGGGATCCACTCTGTAAGAGATGCCCACCCAGCATCTCTCCATTTGAAAAACTATCTCAAGGACATCTGCCATCCCTGACCTTTTATATATGATTATATTAAATATATGTATTGTATTAGATAGCCAAATACATGAACAAATGTTTGCACAGATCAAAGCTGACAATAATTCATACTATTCTGCAGTTCTACACATTGCCCCTGAACAAAACTCTCTCTGAAATAAAATGCATAAAAATTTGTCACCCAATTAACAAAATTAGATATAAAAGTAAAACAAATTTGTGTTGTTTTAACTTTCACCCCTACAATGACCAGCTTGCTATCTCATGTATATAGCTGTGCTGATTTTCCATTTCAATTTTCTTCTTAAAGGGACTCTTTGAAAATAAAATCCACACATAACATATAACATTTATAACAAAAATAATGATGTTAGAAGATGATAGTATAGCAGTTATGAAACCAAACATTAGAAATGTTCACCACTGAATTATGTACATTTCAGAGAAGTAAACTAAGAAACATTTTCACACTCACACTTCTCTTAACCCATATTCCAAGGAAATGAGTAAGCCCATTGATTTGACTCAAACTCAGCTCTTCACCTGGAATTGTTTACTTGGGTTGGGAGTTTTTCTATTCATTTTTCTAATATCTTAGCATCCCTAACATTTACTATTTTCTAATAGCACTTTAAAATCCATTTATGTTGCTTAAATGTCAGCTGCAAATACAGTTTTTTATTTCTGTTTTTCTCCCCCCTTCTTGCAACTGGTGCTCACACAATACAACTTATCATGTTTTCACTTGTCTTATTGATGTGGCTGACTTCTGCCCAGCAACAATGAGAACCTTGCCTAAATCTAAATCTGCCTAGTAACAGGGGGCTCTATCTGTTGACAAGAAAACGTTGTTATTTTCTGTGTATGTGACTAACCCCTATGGTTTAGTCCCATATCCTCGAATCAAAAGTTCCCTACTTTCTAACCATATCCCTGAAATGTTTCGTAAAGTACCCAAGTGTAGCCAGAATGGCCTTTGTTTTCTTTGAATGACTCAGCTTACCTCATTGAGCCTCTGGACACTGTGGCTTGCTCTTCCGGGGCAGGAGGCCCAAGGAGCATTCCAGGAAGCAGACAACTTCCTGTGTGATGAGTCATGGGGCTGGCTGAGGGGAGGTGTTAACGGCTATGCTAGGGGGAGGGGCCAAGTCAAGAACCAATCGGCCCTGGTCGTTCAGGCGGTGCTTGATGATGTCAAAAACTCTATAAGAGGGGAGAGGACAGCTTGAAGATCCTCTTTTCCTTTTCCGGTTGGAGCCAGAGACAGTTACAGCGACAGTTACAGCTACAGTTACAGCCACAGCCACAGCTGAAGCAGGAGCTGCCAGTAGCAGAGCTGACCTACGGGAGAAAGCTGAACAAAGACTTCAGGCCAGTGGGTAATCTTATTACCATAGAGGGGGAAACATGATTTTGCTTTACGCAATCATGCTTCTCTGTAGCCTCCTGGTTACTCTTTCAAGGCGTACTTATTGGGCCTGGAAGCTTTTGATCAATATATCAAAATGGGGTTGCTGGTTCATGGGTTGGTTACTGTGGAGCCTAAATAAATGTTTTGATTCTTCTGCCTTCTACTTTGAGAGTTTCTTATATCCGGCGGTTCCGAACGTTTCAGACATGTTTATGATCCTCTTTGAGATTATAAACTCTGCCCTCCTAATACATTTGGTGACGAGGATGGGATCGCTAGGTATAAGATCTCTATTTAGAAGCAGAACAATTCCAGAGGAAGAGATGAATATCCCAGGATGGGAGGATCCATTTTATTCCTCCCTAGCAAAAGAATTGGCTAAAAAAGCTGGACCCTGTGAAAACTGGGAACCAAGGCTACGGAGAGGAGATCCTAGGGATTTGGAAAAGTGTTTACGAGAAGTTGGGATTCAGTCAGGGGCATCACTATCTAGGCAAAGCTGGATAGTGTTATCAGCCTACCGGCTAGTATACGAAAGATTGAGATTAAGTGAAAGACATGGGGGCACTCCTACCCCACAGGAAGAAGGGGAATCTCAGATAGCAGGAGACCAAACTGACTCAAATGAGAACTTTTCTATTAATGTGGCTAAGAGCAACAGGAGACCAAAAAAGCCCAGAGTGCATTTCAACCCAGCCCAGAAAGAGCCTGACTGCCTGCTTCGTCCTAGCCATGGTGGCAGAGGAAGTGAGTGGGGAGAGAATGAGACAATGTTAGGGGCTGAGGCACAAAACACTACTGGGGTTCAGGATGTGCCTCACACAGAGAATAGGAGATGGTTAAATGATCAGACAAGGGCTCGACCCATACAAAGGAGGAAGACAGAAACCCGAGGTGAAGATTCAGTTACAAGGGAAATTCAGGAAGATTTCTCACCGCAAGAGGTCACAGATATTTTGAGTAGATTCAGCCAAAGAATAGGAGAACCATTGATATCTTGGATGGTAAGACTCAGTGATCAAGGGGCCAGTGGAATATCAGTAGATAGGACAGACTGCATGAGATTCATAGGTATCAGCCATGATCCTCTAGTTCAACAAGCTTTTAGGGAACATCATCAGCAAGGAGATGGTGATAGCAGGACTACTCTGTTGGCATTAGCCGCTGTGGGATGCAATAAGAGATATGCTACTGATTCTATGTGGCCCACTGAGCACAGACCCTGGTATTCACTTAGAGATTGTATCATGAGACTAAAGGAGGAGGTAATGAAGACTGCCATTATGATAGGAACTACAGACAAATATTACAATGATCCAATGGGACTGCCTCATAGGAATTTAATAATTAGGACAGCTCCCCCTGCTTATAAACAACTAATTTTGAATTTATTACTTGGAGAAGTAGGGAGCCGTCTTACAACAGTGATAAATAAGATTTTACAGTTACATGACTTAGGTGACTGGGGAAGGGATAGATCTCCTCGAGAGAGAAGGGTGAATAACCAGCAAACTTGGTGCCAAAGGAGAGTAACAAGGAAAGAAATGTTTACTGCTTTATTGAGAGCAGGGGTAGGTTTTGAAATGATAGATGGAATTCCAACCAATGAATTATACAGAATGTATAGAGGACTTGATAACACGAGAAATAGGGAAATAAGAACTGCTCCTGCAAGCCCACAAGCCACTCAGACTGAAGGTGACCTTGTGTGATTAACGGATGAAAAGGCTGGGAGGACAATCTTAGTCTCTATCTAGGGTGGGATCCTCTTGGCTTCCTCATTATGTTCCTTTTGAAAAGAAACATTTCCCACCTGAGTTTGGCTCTGATGTTGGATCTTTGCATAACTGAAATCTCAACCAAACTTGAGATGATTTTATTTGAAGAATTATAGTCCATACTTGTCTATTCTTTTTGTCCTTTGTTTTGGCTAACCTTGTTGCTAGTTTTGTTTCCTTCAGGCTTAAGCACCTTGCACTTTCCGGTGACTGCCTCAGCATGTAGCATTCTTGGAATTCCTGCCAGCTTGTTAAAGAAATGACCTCTGGAATGGGACTTTTTGGGGGCAGGGCCATCTCTACATCCAATTTCAGCATGAAGAAGCTATGGAAAATGAGACCTTCACCCCTCACCCCAAGATTTTGAGCCCCAATCGTTCAAGGGGGGTGGAAATGATGATAGTGTTCTGTTTACTTATTTTGTGTTATCCTTGCTGTGTTGTTTTATTGTTATGATATTATTGATCCTATGTAATGGATACAAGGATTTAGGGGTGGACATTTGAATTATTAATAATTATTTTGGGGATGATTGATTGAAGAGATTATCTTGCTGGGACCTAGGGGTGGATCACATTTGAATCGTAAACCAATATTTAGGAATGTCACCAAATGATATGTTTTGCTTTATAATGAATGATATGTTTTAGTTTCCTTTGTAATTGGATCACAATGTATGTTCTAGGATACATGGCTGATTAGATTATGTATCCTATAACAAGGGGTGGAGTGTAGCCAGAATGGCCTTTGTTTTCTTTGAATGACTCAGCTTACCTCATTGAGCCTCTGGACACTGTGGCTTGCTCTTCCGGGGCAGGAGGCCCAAGGAGCATTCCAGGAAGCAGACAACTTCCTGTGTGATGAGTCATGGGGCTGGCTGAGGGGAGGTGTTAACGGCTATGCTAGGGGGAGGGGCCAAGTCAAGAACCAATCGGCCCTGGTCGTTCAGGCGGTGCTTGATGATGTCAAAAACTCTATAAGAGGGGAGAGGACAGCTTGAAGATCCTCTTTTCCTTTTCCGGTTGGAGCCAGAGACAGTTACAGCGACAGTTACAGCGACAGTTACAGCGACAGTTACAGCTACAGTTACAGCCACAGCCACAGCTGAAGCAGGAGCTGCCAGTAGCAGAGCTGACCTACGGGAGAAAGCTGAACAAAGACTTCAGGCCAGTGGGTAATCTTATTACCATAGAGGGGGAAACATGATTTTGCTTTACGCAATCATGCTTCTCTGTAGCCTCCTGGTTACTCTTTCAAGGCGTACTTATTGGGCCTGGAAGCTTTTGATCAATATATCAAAATGGGGTTGCTGGTTCATGGGTTGGTTACTGTGGAGCCTAAATAAATGTTTTGATTCTTCTGCCTTCTACTTTGAGAGTTTCTTATATCCGGCGGTTCCGAACGTTTCAGGCATGTTTATGATCCTCTTTGAGATTATAAACTCTGCCCTCCTAATACACCAATACACCTGTGTCTCCTTTCCTGCCTCCGGTTGCACACCTGCTTCCCCTTTCTTGACATCCTTACCTTTAGTTAACTGCCCACGTAGGAGCATACCCCCCATCTCTAGCCAAGTGCCCAAAACATGGGTACAAAAGTAAGCTTCTGTCTTATCTCAGATTGCTAGTGGTCCTAAGGACTAGCACACCACTTTTGTGACAATAAAGCTCTCTTGTCTAGGAGAACCTCTGCCCCCTGAATTCTTCTCAAACAACCCAACTCCGAACATCATCTACCTCTTCATTATTGATATTCAAAAGAGTGCTAATATTGTCAAAACACAATATAGATGGGTTTTTTTTAAATTTCAGTTACTTAGGAAATGTCCAAATTAAAAATAGGGGCATAGCCATCACAGTTAGGTTTTCCAAATCATAGTAAAAATGACTACAGTCATTCACACGGAATTTGCATTTTTTAAAGTTGGTGACATAATAAGTTATGGATTTCTAACCTGTTTCATGTAGGAATAATGTAAATTGCTACTTCTGCTACTAATAGTTTTGAAGTTTTCTAATTTTTGAGAGGCCTAGCAAAGATGAACATTTGAATTTTTCAACCAAGTCCAGGCTCAGGAAAGCAAATCTTGTTGCTGGCAAACAAAAGAGACAGTCCAAGGGAGTTAGAATTTTCCCTTAAATAGTCTTTCTTCTTTTCTACCTTTCCAAACTCCATCTAGCTAGAATAGTTGTTTTGGCATTAATCAAGATAAGTTGAGCAAGATAAGTTGACAGAAAACCAGACTAGATGCACAGGCCTCCTAGGAAAGTAGTCTTTGAAGGACAAGTAAGGACTTGCTGGCACAAGTTAGCCATTTGTGCATTTGATGCTAATGAATGTGAAGAAAAACAGTGGCTGGAGCCAGGCATAGTGCTGGCAGTCTTTGTGTAAGCTTCCCCCAGATGTAGCTCTACCATTCCAACTCAATTCAAGGTTATTTCCAACTATTATTGTCCCAGGGCCCCTTACAAGGAAAAAATTGCCAATTCGGATAGATTCTGTGGTCTTTGGGGGTAGTAGACAAACATCCAAATAAAGAGAAACCTGGGGGGGGAATCATTGCATTATTAACAAAGAAATGAAAAGGTGCTACTTGACCTTAATTTAGAAAGGCAAACCGCTGCAGGGTAATTGTAAGAAATAACTTCATCCCTAAGCCCAAATTAGATGAAATAGGAGCTGAAGTAAACCTTCTACATCCCACCTCTGTGTCTTTCTTTTGAGATTTTTTATTTTTAGTTTACAACACTCAGTTCCACATAATTTTGAGTTTCAGATTTTCTTCCCCCCTTACACTCCTCTCCCTTCCCAAGATGGCATGGAATCCAATATATCTTCTATATATAACTTTGCATTGAACTTATTCAAACAACAGTCAAGTGGTAAAGAAGAATTATGACCAATGGAATGAATCATGAGAAAGAAGAAACACAACAGAAAAAAAAAAAGGAAAAAAAAAGGAGAAAAAAAATGGAGAGCATATAGTGTGCCTCAACCTGCATTCAGACTGCATAGTTCTTTCTTTGGATGTAGATAGCTCTCTCCATCATGAGTCCTTTGGAGTTGTCTCTGAACCTGCTAAGAAGAGTAATGTTTATCAGGGTTAGTCATCACAGAATCCTTATATCTTTGGTTGTGCATAATGTTTTCCTGGTTCTGCTCTGCTAGCTCAGCATAATATCATGTAGGTTTTTCCAGGTTATTAGAAGTCCGTATCATCCCCATTTCTTATTGCACAATAGTATTCCATTACATTCATATACCACAACTTGTTCAGCAATTCCCCAATTGATGGGCATCCCCTTGATTTCCAAATCTTTGCTACTACAAAAAGAGCCACTATAAAGATTTTTGTACATATGGGTCCTTTTCCCACTTGTGTGATCTCTTTGGGATACAACCCTAGAAGTGGTATTGCTAGGTCAAAGGGCACGAACATTTTTATAGCCTTTTGGGCATAGTTCCAAATTGCTCTCCAGAATGGCTGGATCTGTTCACAACTCCGCCAGCAATGTAACAATGTTCCAATTTTCCCACATCCTCTCCAGCATTTATCATTTTCCTGTTTTGTCATTTTAGCCAATCTGACAGAAGAGATGTGGTACCTAAGAGTTGTTTTGATTTGCATTTCTCTAATCAGTAGTGATTTCGAGCATTTTTCATATGCCTGTAGATATCTAATTTCTTGATCTGAAAACTGCCTGTTCATATCCTTTGACCATTCTTAATTGGGGAAAGACTTGTATTCCTATAAATTTGGCCCAGTACCCCGTATATTTTAGATAGGAGGCCTTTATCAGAGACATTGGTTGTAAACATTTTCTCCCAATTTTCTGCTTCCATCCTAATCTTTGTTGCCTTGGATTTGTTTACACAAAAACATTTCAATTTAACACAATCAAAATTATCTATTTTGCATTTTGTAATGCTCTCTAGCTCTTGTTGTGTCATGAATTCTTTACTTTTCCATAAATCTGATACGTAAACTATTCCTTGCTCTCCCAAAATGCTTATAGTATCAGCCTTTATTCCTAAATCATGAACCCATTTTGACTTTATTTTGGTATATGGTGTAAGATATTGGTCTATGCCCAGTTTCTGCCCTACCATTTTCCAATTTTCCCGCCAGTTTTTCTGAAATAGTGAATTCTTAGCCCAGAAGCTGGATTCATTGCATTTATCAAAGAGTAGATTGCTATAGTCGTTCACTACTACCTCTTGTGAACCTATCCTATTCCGCTGATCTACCACTCTGTTTCTTAGCCAACTTTGATGACTGCTGCTTTATAGTACAGTTGGATATCTGGTATGGCTAGGCCACCTTCCCTAGCATTTCTTCTAATTAATTGCCTAGATATTCTAGACCTCTTGTTCTTCTAGATGAATTTTATTATTATTTTATGCAGCTCTGTAAAATAATTGTTTGGTAGTTCAATTGGTATGGCACTGAATAGATACATTAATTTAGGTAAAATTGTCCTGTTTATTATATTAGCTCGGCATAACCATGAGCAACTGATATTTCTCCATTTATTTAGATCTGACTTATTCACATGAAAAGTGTTTCATAATTATGCTCATATAGGCCCTGGATTTGTCTTGGCAAATAGACTCCCAGATATTTTATAGTGTCTACAGTAACTTTGAATGGAATTTCTCTGTGTCTTGCTGTTGGGCTTTGTTAGTAATGTATAGGAATGCTGAGGATCTATGTGGGTTTATTTTATATCCTGCAAATTTGCTAAAGTTGTTTATTATTTCAATTAGTTTTTTACTTGATTCTCTAGGATTCACTAAGTAAATCATCATATCATCTGCAAAATGTGATAATTTAGTTTCTTCTTTGCCTATTTTAATTCTTTCAATTTCTTTTTCTACTCTTATTGCTATGGCTAACGTTTCTAGTACCAAATTGAATAGTGGGGGTGATAATGGACATCCTTGTTTCACCCCTGATCTTATTGGGAATGCATCTGGCTTATACCTATTACAAATAATGCTTGTTGATGGTTTTAGGTAGATGCTATTTATAATTTTAAAGAAGCCTCCATTTATTCCTATGTTTTCTAGTGTTTTTAATAGGCATGGGAGTTGTATTTTGTCAAAGGCTTTTTCTGCATATATTGAGATAATCATATGGTTTCTGCTAGTTTGGTTGTTGATATGATCAATTATGCTGATAGTTTTCCTAATATTGAACCACCCTTGCATCCCTGGAATAAATCCTACCTGGTCACAGTGTATTATTCTCATGATAAGTTGCTGCAATCTTTTTGTTAAATTTAATTTAAAATTTTTGCATCAATATTCATTAGGGAAATTGGTTTATAATTTTCTTTCTCTGTTTTGACTCTTCCTGGTTTAGGTATTAGTACCATATTTGTGTCATAAAAAGAATTTGGTAGGACTCCTTCTTCACCTATTTTCCCAAACAGTCTATAAAGTATAGGAATTAATTGTTCTTTAAATGTTGATAGAATTCACATGTAAAACAATCTGGCCCTGGAGATTTTTTCCTAGGGAGTTCATTGATGGCTTGCTCAATTTCATTTTCTGAGATGGGGTTATTTAGGAATTTTACTTCATCTTCTGTTAACCTGGGCAATTTATATTTCTGTAGATATTCATCCATATCCATAAGGTTGTCAAATTTGTGGGCATACAATTGGGCAAAATAATGCCTAATTATTGTTTTGATTTCCTCTTCACTGGAGGTGAATTCACCCTTTTCATTTTTGATACTAGTAATTTGATTTTCTCTTTTCTTTATTTTTTAATCAAATTGACCAAAGGTTTGTCAATTTTATTGGTTTTTTCATAAAACCAGCTCTTTGTTTGATTTATTAATTCAATAGTTTTCTTGACTTCAATTTTATTAATCTCTCTTTTGATTTTTCAGTATTTCTAATTTGGTATTTAATTGGGGATTTTCAATTTGTTCTTTTTCTAGCTTTTTCACTTGTATGCCCAATTCATTGATCTTCTTTTGATCTATTTTATTCATGTAAGCATTTAGAGATATAAAACTTCCCCTAAGAACTGCTTTTGCTGCATCCCATAAGTTTTGGTATGTTGCCTCATTATTGTCATTCTCTTGAATAAAGTTATTAATTGTTTCTCTGATTTATCCTTTGGCCCACTCATTCTTTAGAATTATTTAGTTTCCAATTAATTTTTAGCTTCTTTCTCCATGGCTCTTTATTACAAATAATTTTTATTGCATTGTGATCTGAAAAGTGTGCTTTGACTATTTCTGCCTTTCTGTACTGGATTGTGAGGTTTTTATGCCCTAGTACATGGTCAATTTTTGAGTATGGGTCATGTATCACTGAGAAGAAAGTATATTCCTTTTTATCCCCATTCAGTTTTCTCCAGAGGTCTGTCACATCTGCCTTTTCTAAAATTCTGTTCACATCCTTAACTTCTTTCTTGTTTATGTTGAGGTTAGATTTATCAAGTTCAGAGAGGGGGAGGTTGAGGTCTCCCATTATTATAATTTTGCTGTCTATTTCTTCCTGCAATTCCTTTAACTTCTCCTCTAAGAATCTGCATGCCATATCATTTGGTGCATATATGTTACACAATGATATTGCTTCATTGTTTATGGTGCCTTTTAGCAGGATGTCTTGTCCTTCCTTATCTCTTTTAATTAGATCTATCTTTACTTTTGCTTTGTCTGAGATTAGGATTGCTACCTCTGCTTTTTTTTTACTTTAGCTAAAGAACAATATATTTTACTCCAGCCTTTTACCTTTACCCTGTGTGTATCCCCCTGTTTCAAATGTGTTTCTTGTAAACAGCATATTGTAAGATTATGGTTTTTAATCCATTCTGCTATCCACCTCTGTTTCATGAGTTCATTCCATTCACATTCACAGTTATAATTATTATCTGTGTCTTTTTCTCCATCCTATTTCCCCAGTTAATGCTTTTATTTCTCCCTTTCCCCTTCCACTCCTCAACAAAGTTTTGCTTTTGACAGTCGCCTTCCTCAGTTTACCCTC